>NC_048238.1:81960165-82001134 GCF_002007445.2 Ailuropoda melanoleuca | reverse complement strand
ATGATAGTAGTGCAGTACCTGGTGTGTGACATTACGGATAATGCTGCCAGATAAAATTCAGGGTAACTGGTTAAATTTGAATTTAAAATAAACCATGATTTTTTTAAAGTATAACCATATCCCAAATATTACATGGGGATAAACACAGTAAGCCATTATTCGTTTCATCTGAAATGCAGATTTAACTAAGCAGCCTATATTTTTCTTCGCTAAATCTGACAACCCAGATTGTATATTTATATTTTTCTGAGACCGAGATTCCACATCTATGATTTGTTGAGTTTGAAGCTTGTGCCCAATTGATAATACATGGAATTTTGAAATGTAATGATAAAAATCTCCTGGATAATTTTTAAAGATCATCAAATCGTGTCCCACGTTTGACATGTAACTGCTCTCTACAATGTCCTCCACAAGCAGTCATTCATCTTGTAACTGGACACTACAGTAGTAGGACATTGCCACTACCTAAAAAACCACTCATTTAATGTTTGCATTAAATCATTCAGTAAACCGTTTCTCAAATTAAGCAAATTCTCTTTCCTCAACACTTTCTTCTATTCATTCTAATATTAGAGGCCACTGAAAACCAGTGAAATCCCTCTTCCATAAGTCATTCCTTCAAATATCTGAAGACAGGTGAACACTCCTGAGATTATTTTTTCTCTTTCATAAGTATTTTCTGTTCCTTCAGCTGTCTTTTATAGAACAGCGTTCCTAGTCTTCCACGCACTAGCAAATAATGATTTTTGTACCTTCTATGTGTCAGGCACTGTGCTAGGTGAAATGACACTGTAATGAACAGTATAAATTCCCACCACTCAGGACACAGTCTAACGGGAGAACCCATTTCTAAAACTTCAGTAAGAAATATAAGAGATGGTGGTATTTAAACCAGGATTTCCCCTTCTGTCATCATCCCAGCTCAGCAAGGCCGAGAATCCACTACAGACTGCTTCAACCAAGAACACAAGACTCCCTTTCTCCTCCCAGCATTCAGACAGAGGGGTTCCCCCCGCCCCCCAGGAGGAATACATATCAGTGGTTTCCATCCTGCCCCTTACCACCTGATGCTAAATCCCAGGAGAGTATGGTGGGGCCGTTGGGGCTCCCTTCTGCTTAACAGCCACTCATGAAACAGAGACTTTACTTAGGGTACAGCACATGGGGCTATCGGGGCCCTGTCCACTCTTGTCCTGGCTTGGGATGTGGTAGTTTCATGCCAAGAAAGGCAAGTTGAGGGCACATAAGGCTGCTGCCCACCCCTCCACTGACCAGAGCTGCCATTCAGAGAGAAGCTGAGTAAAAATACTGAAGGTCAAAGACAAAAAGAAAGTCTTTAAAGCAGCAAGACAAAGTGACTCATTACTTATAAGGGAGTCCCAGTAAATTTAACAGCTGAATTATCAGCAGACACAATAAAGTTTAGAAGAGAGTGGGATAACTTATTCAAATTGCTCAAAGGAAAAACATTACCAACTAACAATCCTATATCCAGCAAAGCAACCGTTCAGATATGGAAGCAGGCATGCCTGGCTGGCTCATTTGGTAGAACATGCGACTCTTGATCTCAGGGTCATGAGTTCAAACCCCATGTTGGCCATAAGACTTAAAGAAAATAAATAAAATAAAATATGAAAGCAAAATAAAGACATTCTCAGATAAACAGAAACTGGGAGAATTTATTGCTGTAATAACTACCTTAAAGAAAAAGAAAATCATTTAGGCCAAAAGCAAGTGAGCCCAGGAGGTAATGTGAATCTACATTCGAAAACAAAAACAAAAACAAAGGGTAAATGTAAATTATGGTAAAGATAATTACATAATTAGAGAAGACAATCCAAATGGATATTTTCTCTTGTTTTTAAAAAACAATTGTATATAATGATATGTATATGATGTACTGTTGGACTTACAACATACAGAAGAGTAACTATGTAATACATTTGCCAACAACAGTACAAAGGCAGTGAATAGGAACAAAGCTTTATTGAGTAAAGAAATGACTGCAGATGGCAAAGTAGAATTATAACAATGCATTGCTGTTTGCAATAATATTAGATATAATATGTATAACAATGGTACCACAAAAAAGAGGGAAATAGGAATAGACCTACATAGGAGTAACATTTCTATATATTACTGGAATTAAGCTAGTATAACAACTTGGAAGTTGATCTGGACAAGTTATGATGTATATGGTAAATCCTATAGCAATCACTAAGAAAATAACTCAAAAAAAACAGTGAAAATTTCTTTAAAAAATTAAAATACTATATCATAAATTATTTCCTTAATGCCAATGAAAGCAAGACTAGAAAAATAGAATAAAAACATAAGACATATAGAAGACAACAAAATAAAATGGCAGACATAAATCCAACAATATGAATAATAATATTAAATGTGAATGGAATAAATAATCAAGGCAAAAGACAGAAATCATCAGACGGGATAAAAAAAAAGTGATCCTACTATATGCTGTCTAGAAGACACTATAGATTCTAAGATGCAAATAGATTAAAAGTAAAAGGATGTAAAAAATGTATTTTATGTGAACAGCAACCACAAAAAAAGCCAAAGTGGCTATAATGATACCAGACAAGTCACTTTAAAACAAAAAATATTACTAAAGTAGGGTTTTTTTTTTTTAAGATTTTTAAATTTTATTTTAGGGTCAGAGAGAGAGAGAGAGAGTTTGTGCATGGTGGGGGGGGTTGGGGAGCAGAGGGAGAAAGAGAGAGAGTCCCCAGCAGACTCCATGCTGAGCCAGAGCCTGACTTGGGGCTCTATCTCATGACCCTGAATGGAAACCAAGAGTCGGATGTTTAACCATCTGTGGCACCCAGGTGCCCCAAGAAGTTTCTTTTATAATGATAAGAGGGTCAATCCATCAGGAATATATAAGTTATAAACATATATGCACCTAATAACAGAGCATCAAAATACATGAAGTAAACATGACAGAAATGAAAGGAGAAATAAACAATTCTACATTAATAGTTGAGATTTCAATACCCTACTTTCAATAATAGAAAAATTTGTAAGAACATAACAAGGAATTAGGGCATGTGAACAACACTATAAACCAAGTAGACTTAACAGAATTCTGTAGAACACTCCATGAAACCATACAGTATACATTTTTTTCAAGTTCACAAAGAACAGTCTCCAGGATAGACCACATTCTAGGACATAAAACAATCCTCAATGAATTTAAAAGCCTAGAAATAATACAAATTATGTTCTTCAAACACAATGGAATTAAATTAGATATTAATTGCAGGAATAAGATTGGAAAAATTATAAATATGTAGAAATTAAATAAAACTTCCTAAGGAGTTAATAAATCAAAGAAGACCTCAGGAAATATCAGAAAATGCTTTGGGATAAGTGAAAATAAAAACTCAACATAGCCAAACTTATGGGAGGCAGCTAAAGCAGTGCTGAAAGAGAAATTTGTATCTGCAAATGCCTATAAGAAAAATCTCAAGTCAATAAACTACCTTTCCACCTTAAGACACTGGAAAGAGAAGAGCAAACTAAACCTAAAGAAAGTAGGAGGAAGGAAATAGTAAGGACTGAGGAGTAACTAATGAAATACAGGATAGAAAATAATAGAGAAAATAAATGAAATCAAAATCTAGTTTTTTGCAAAGATCAACAAAATTGACAACCCTTTAGCTAGACTGACCAAGAGAAAAAGAGAGAACTCAAATTAATAGAACCAGAAATGAAAGAGAGGAGATTACTACTAACACTATTAAATAAGAAGGACCATAATTGATTACTATGAACACCTGTATGCCAACAAATTATATAACTCAATTGAAATGGAAAAAGTTCCTAGAAAGACAAAAACTGCTAAAAGTGATAAACAGAAATAGGAAATATAAGTCAAAAATGAACTAAGAGATTAAATTAGTAATCAAAAGCTAAGTACAAAGAAAAACCCAGACTCAGATGCCTTCATCACTGAATTTTACCCAGCATTTAAAGAATACCAATTCTTCACAAACTCTTGAAAAAAAGGTAAGAGGAAAAAAGACTTCCCAACTCATCACAGAAAACTACCAACCAATATTTTCTATGTATGTGGATGTAAAAGTCCTTAACAAAATATTACAAAAACAAATCCAACAACATATAAAAGGAATTCTATACCATGATCAAGTGTGATGTATCATAGCAATCCAAAACTGGTTCGACATCTGAAAATCAATTCATATATGCCATCAATAAAATTTTAAAAAATCACCAGATTATATTAATAGATGTAGAAAAAGCATCGGACAAAATACAACTCCCTTGCATGATAAAAATACTCAAGCAAATGACAGAGCAGAACTTCCTAGACCTGATAAAGGGCATCTGCAAAAACCACACGGCTAACTTCATGCTTAATTGTGAAAGACTAGGTCTTTTCCTCCTAAGATCAGAAACAAGACAAGGAAGTATGCTCTTACCATTTCTATTCACTATTATACTGGAGGTCCTATTCAGAGCAATTAAGGTTGGAAAAATAAATAAAAGGGATCCAGACTAGAAAGGAAGAAGTAAATCTATCTCTATTTGTAGATGACACAGTCTAAGAAATCTAATTAAAAACCATTAGAACCAGTAAACAAGTTATGCAGGTTTGTGGGATACAAAATCAATATACGAAAATCAATTTTATTTCTATACACTTGCATCAAACAGTCAAAACTCAAATTAAGAAAACACATCCATTTGTAATAGCATCAAAAAGAATAAAATCCTTAGGAATAAACTTAACAAAAGAAGTGCAAGAAATTGTTGAAAGAAATTAGGAAACATCTAAATAATTGAGAAAATGTCTCATGTTCATAGACTGGAAGATTGGTACTGTTAAAATGGCAATACTCTCCCCAAACTTACCTAGCAAGTCAAGGTAATAACCACCAGAATCTCAGCTTACACACTGGTAGAAACTGCAAGCTGATTCTGAAATTCATGCAGAATTTCAAGATCCAAAATAGCCCAATAAACTTGAAAAAGAAAAACAAAGTAGGCAGGCTCACACCTCTCAATTTCAAAACTTAATAAAGTAGTCCCCCCCTTATCCATCAGGGTTATGATCCAAAACCTGCAGTGGATACCTGAAACCATGGATAATGCCAAACCCTATATATATATATGATGTCTTTCCTATACATACATACTTATGATAAAGTTTAATTTATAAATTAGGCTCAGTAAGAGGTTAACAACAAAAATGTATAATAAAATTGAATTATAGGGGCGCCTGGGTGGTGCAGTCGTTAGGCGTCTGCCTTCGGCTCAGGGCGTGATCCCAGCGTTCTGGGATCAAGCCCCACATCAGGCTTCTCTGCTGGGAGCCTGCTTCTTCCTCTCCCACTCCCCCTGCTTCTGTTCCTTCTCTCGCTGCCTGTCTCCGTCAAATAAATAAATAAAAATCTTTTAAAAAATTGAATTATGATTTATCATAATAAAACTTATGTGAATGTGGTATCTTTCTCTCTCAAAATACTTTATTGTACTGTAGTTAGCTTTCTTATAATAATGTGAGATGTTAAAATGCCTATGTGATGAGATTAAGTGAGATGAATGATGTAGGCGTTGTGATGTTGCATTAAGCTACTGACCTTCAGATGATACGTTCAAAGGAGGATCATATGCTTCTAGACTGCAGTTGGCCATGGGTAACTGAAAATGTGGATAAGGGGGGACTACTATATAAATTAAACGTAATTAAGAAAGTGTGATACTGGAACAATGACAGACCTATAGAACTGAGAATCCAGAAAGAAACCAATACATTTCTGATGAACTTATTTTCAACAAGAGGGGCAAGACCATCCAATTTGTAACAAATGATGCTGGGATAACTGGATAGCTATGTGACAAATAATGAAATTGGACTATTACCTCACACCATATACAAAAATTAACATAATGTGGATCAGTGGCATAAATATAAGAGCTAAAATCATAAAACTGTTAGAAGAAAACATAGGGGTGAAACCTGATGACCTTAGATATGGTTAAGGATTTTTAGATATAAAGCCAAAAGCAAGAGCAACTAAAGGATAGAAATGGACTTTATAAACAGACATTTTTGTGTTTCAGAGGACGCCATCAAGAAAGTCAAAAGACAACCCAAATAGGAGAAAATACTTTCAATCATATACCTGATAAAAGACTATCTAGAATACATAAAGAACGCATAATTACAATAAAAAACAAAAAAAACCCCAATTAAAACAGGCAAAAGGTCTGAACAAGCATTTCTACAAATAGCTAATAAGCACACAAATAAACTGCTCAACATCATTAGTCATTAGGGAAATGCAAATCAAAACCACAATGAGGTAGTATTTCACACTCACTAGGACAGCTGTGATGGAAAAATACAAGACGTTAATAAGTGTTAGCAAATGTGGAAAAATTGGAACATCGTGCCCCTCCCCATATGTTTTGAAGGGAATGTAAAATGCTACAGCCACCTTGGAAACATTCTGGCAGGTTCTCCAAAACATTAGACATAGAGGTACAATATGATCCCAAGATTCTACTCCTGGGACATACCTAAGGGAAATGAAAACATATTTCCACAGAAAAATGTGTACATAGATGTTTACAGAAATAACATTGTAATTAGCCAAATGATTGAAATAACCCAAATGCACATCAACTAATGAATAAAATCTTTATCAATGCAATGGAATATTATTTGGTTATATAGAGAAGTGAAGTACTGATCCATGCTACAACACAGGTGAACCTTGGAAACACGACACTAAGTGAAAGAAACCTGTCACAGAAGACCACAAAATGTATGAGCCCATTCACAGGAAATGTCCAGAATAGGAAAGACTGTGGAGATAGAAATTATATTAAGTGTTTCCTCAGGGCAGGGAGGGGAGAATGGGAGGACAGGTGTGTAATAGCTAGAGGTAAGAGGTTTATTTCTGAAGTGATGACAATATTCTGACCTTGACTGTGATCATGTTGCACACATCTGTAAACATACCGAGAAACATCGCATTGTGTATTTCAAATGGGTGAATTACGGGATATGTGAATTACATCTCAATAGGCTGTTAAAAATAGCTAATGCTAAAGCATGAAACACTGTTATTAAAGACCACTAAAATTACAAATACTAATGAGATAATTTGACTTTTTTCCTAATTAAATCACTTTATGGCTCACTGCTACTTGTAAAATAATGCCCCAAGTTCCTTATCATGTCATTATAAGCTGGACCGTCTCTACTTCTTCAGACGCAAATACTGTCAGCTTTCTCTCGTGAGCTCTACCATATATCACTACCAGACATTGTGAGTTTTCCCACATATACCTCTCCGTTCCTTACCTTCGTAGTGTTCATGTTCTATATCCTCCACCAGGAATTCCAGAATTAGCGGATTCCTATTCCCTCTGAATTCAGGTCTCCTCTCCTCCAAGAAAATTCCCCACCCAGCCTTGACTTGTATAGGGTTTCTCCTCTGCACCTCCGTAAGACCCCAGTCTCTACGCTTTACCGGTTATATTACCGGTAACTTACATGGCTTTTTCTTCCACTACAGCATGAGCAAACTGAGGGCAAATACATGTTTTCATCTCTATCACACAGCCCGGTGTTTGATACATGTATTTCTTGTAGGTATAAATACTAGTAAATTGCAAAAGCACAGAGATAGTAGGGAAATTTGGGGTTCAAGGAACTGCAGCTAATCTGAGAAATAATGTTCCAAGTCTGAATTCAGGGAATCACGAGATAATGCATGGAGCACCTAGGTGGCTCAGTCATTAAGCGTCTGCCTTTGGCTCACGTCATGATCCCAGGGATCTGGGATCGAGCCCCACGTTGGGCTCCCTGCTCCGCTGGGAGCCTGCTTCTTCCTCTCCCACTTCCCCTGCTTGTGTTCCCTCTCTCGCTGGCTGTCTGTCAAATAAGTAAAATCTTAAAAAAAAATAAAAAGATAATGCAGCAAGTGGTGATTAACATCGGGTGTATGGAGTGAGTTAAGAGGAATCAAGGATGAGTCCCAGGTTTCAGGATAAAGCAGGTAGGTATCATTATCAGAGATTAAAAATACTCATGGGGGCACCTGGGTGGTGCGGTTGGTTGAGCAGCTGACTCGGTTTTGGCTCAGGTCATGATCTCAGGGTCCTGGGATGGAGCCCTGCCTCGGGCTCCCTGCTCAGAGAACAATCTGCTTGAGGCTCTTCCTCTCATCCTGCCCCTCCCCCTGCTTGCACATGTGCACGCTCTTTCTCTGTCTCGCTCTAAAATAAATAAATAAAATCTTTAAAACATACTCATGGAGAAACAGGTTTTATTGTGTGAGCACTGGCGCGGTAGTACATGGTGACATATGAGGTGGGGATGATGACTTAGATTTTTGATGTCTTGAATTTGAGATGCCAAAAGCATGAGCAACTGGAGGTACTGGCTAAGCAGTTAGAGAAATGCAGCGGTGGGAACCAAAGGAAGTTTCTAGCGAGAGATATAGATTTGGAAATTACGGATTTCCAGGTAGAATTAGAAATGTTGCCTTGAGGTGCAGAATGAGAAGGAAAGATTCACTTAAAGGGTAGGGCCCGGAATTTAACACAGTACTTCAGATTTGGTCTGTTGAGCACAAAAGACTATGAGATATGGACCTATTACCTCACCCCATCCAGACACTGCATTTCTATTGATATACCTTAGGGTTGCATTAGTTCTCTTAGCAGTACTGAGTGGTACTGATTGGTGAAAACATTCAAGTCTCTCATTCGTAGAGGCTGCAGTATTTCCTCCAAATGAATTCACATTCAGTTGGTTTTCTGGGTGTAAGCATATAACCCACGATTTATCAGTGTTAAATGGTATCTTGTTACAATTGGCCATTGCTCTAGTATATTCGAATCACGCACCTCGATTCCGTTACTTAATGCATTTACTAACCTTCCCAATTACTTCACAGCCACAGATTTTATAAGTATGCCTTCTATACAACATGCGGGCCTTTAATAAATTGTTAGAAAGATCAGGCTAAGGACAAATTCTTCACTGGAAATCTCTCTTTCGCATAGCAGTTTATTAATCAATCCCTTTGGGTCTGGCCATTAAAGAAGCTAATGATTCCTTTGATTGTACGGACAACTAGACCCAGTTCTCCATATTTTTCACATAGATGTCATTCCATACCTAGTCAAATATCAAATCGAATCTCACTGAAGTTCCGATTCATTTGTCTAGTGGATTTCCCTGTTATCAAAGGGTATTAGGTTATACTCATATGATGTATTTTTAGTAAGCCCAGAGTGCACACGAGTGATCATTGCATCTAGTTACATCTAGTTACTAACTTTGCTTTAAGACGATTGTTCTAGAATTTGGCAAAAGATCACATCAGTCTCACTGTTGTCTCTTAAAATTTGAGAGCTTTCGGTTTATTTCTCATCTTCCATCCCCCAAATTTACATGCTCATCAAAACCTTTTTTTTTTTAAAGATTTTATTTATTTGACAGAGAGAGAGGCAGCGAGAGAGGGAACACAAGCAGGGGGAGTGGGAGGGAGAAGCAGGCTTCCCGCCAAGCAGGGAGCCCGATGCGGGGCTCGATCCCAGAACGCTGGCATCATGACCTCAGCCGAGGGCAGACGCTTAACGACTGAGCCACCTAGGTGCCCCATCATCAAAACCTTCTGACTGCGTACATATGAGCTTCAGGCTTCAATGTGGCAACGCTAATAAAAAAGTACCCAGTTCCGGTAGCCGTCACAGGTGTTACGTGATGCGATGCCTGCCACAGCCCTGAAGATCTCGTTCATTTGAGCCTGGAGACTGGATGTAAGTCATGTGAGGGGTTTCTAGGATCCTTCCTGTGCGGCAGAGCAGGCTCAGGTAAGCAAATTCTAATCAGCTCAAAGGATCAGCCCCAAGAATTAGCCAGTTATCAACAACGTAGTGCACAGGACAGAATCCCGGACCCCCATCCTTATGGCACTCTGATAGAGATCATACATCCTACTTCTTCTCTTGGGAGGAAGTAATTAAGAGCACATACAAGACCAAACATGAGTGAGCAGAAGACAGTCACCCTACATTTTAACAGCCCACATCTTGATTCCTATCGAATGCACAATCCTAGAATTGGTGAACATCGCATGGATGGTAGACCAAACCCACAATTGCAATTTTAATCCTAGCACTTATAATCAATATACTTAATAAAGTATATAAGAACACAGAGATATAAAATAATATGAGTGATTAGAGTGAACTTGATCAAGAAAAACTTCTGGAGGAGATGAGTTAGCCTTTTTTGATAAAAAATCTATTTAAGGTATACAACACGATGTTTTGATATACATAGTGAAATGTTATTACTACAGGCAAGCTAATTAACATTGCCATCCCTTCACACGGTTACATCTTTGTGTGTGTGGTAAGAGCACCTGAAATCTACCCTTAGCAAATTTCTCATGGACAAAAGCAGGTGAGTTCTTAGCAGGTGTTAAAGGAAGCGAGTGACTCAGATTCAAAGACCACAGGGCAGGTTGGGGTTTGAAGGGAAGTGAAACCTAGAGGAGGGAGAAACTGGTTGTGTTTGGAAAGCTGTGAATCCTGACAGGCCTGAATCCCAGGAGGATAGAAGCACTGCAGAGAAGCAGGGCTGCCAGGTTCTGCAGGCAGGGTTGGGTGGGGAGAGGCACAGACAACACCAGTCTTCCACCGTCGCTGGTTATAGGCTGCCAAGTAGACAGAAACAATGTTCACTGTGTCTCCCCAGGACTTAAAAATAGTGTCTGGTGCATTAAATGCTGAATGAATTGAAGGTGAACCAGTGTGATGCAGTTATGTGTTCTCAATCTTTCCACCAAGTTCAAATTACAGCTATTTCTGTTTCCTCCTTTTCCATGTGAAAATAATTCTCACTGACCGAGAACATAGGCATCAAGTAAGAGTTGAAGCATTGTGATTTCTCCCGTTGTCTATTAACATTACCTAATATAGCTCAAGCAGCAGAAAACCTCTTTCTTGACCATTTTATTGTTCTGTCAGAGCTTTAATAGGGTGACCAACTCACCCCGGTTTGTTTGAGCCTGTCCCAGTTTTAGCACTGAAAGTCTCATGTTCTGAAAAATGCCTCAGTCCCAGGAAAACTAGAATGGATTGTCATCCTAGCTTTAAAAATCTTTATGTTCCAACAATTTGTTACAGGCCTCAGATAAGTTGGGACATTAACCTCCTAGAACCTTCTTATTGGTTTATACTTCTCTTTCTTATGTAGCCTTATCATCCCCTTCATGCAGCATCTCAGGGAACACACTCATTTCTGTATCTAGGTCTTCCGTTCATCATTATTGGGATCAAAACTTTAAGCAATCTTGCCTTGCAGGAACTCCATTTTACAAAGCTAAATTAATCTTCTAGAACTTTTTTAAGTTTATTGTTTTTTTTTAGTCATCTCTCCACTCAACGTGGGACTCGAACTTACAACCCTGAGATGAATAGTTGCATACTCTTCCAATTGAGCCAGCCAGGCACCCCTGTTCTAGAACTTTAAAAGACAACATCACACTGCATCCAGAATTCAGGGAACCTAACTCCATTCGTTCCCTAGGGCTGCCATAAAGAAGTACCACAAACTGAGTGGCATAAGACAGAAATTGATTCCTTCACATTTCTGGAAGCTAGAAACCTGAAATAACAGTATGAACATGGCCACGCTCCCTCCAAAGTTCCTAGGGAAGAATATTCATTTGCTTCTTTTGGCTTATAGTGGTTGCTGGAAATTCTTGGCATTCCTTGGCTTATGGCAGCATAGTTCCAATCTCTGCCTTCATCATCACATGACCATTTTCCTTCTGTGTGTGTCTGTATCCAAATTTCTCTCTCTTATAAGGGTTCCAGTCATGAGATTAGGGACCACCCTACTCCAGTATGGCCTCATCTTAACTTGATTCCATCTGCAAAGACTCTATTTCCAAATAAGGTCATGTTCACAGGTTCCAAAAGAACATGAATTTGGAGTTTGGGGGGATGCTATTCAACACAATATAATAGCCTACAGTAATTCATACAAGAACTCTAACATTATCAATAGGATGTCAAATTCTTTCTCCATGCCTTCCATTCAATAGTTCTATATTCATCCTTAATTATACCACTTAATCATGGTCATGATTACATTTCTCAGCTATCTTTCCATTACCTTGGCAGATCCAGCCTTTGGTTTCTGTGGTTATCAGTTGAGCAGTGTCTTCTCTTGGCTAATTACGTGTTTCTGAAGATCTTATTATATAAATTCGACCACTGCAATTTATTACTTGATATTTTTAATATATGCAGCTTGAGTTAGCTGGAGACTTTGGCTGTTGACCAATACCACTGGACACTGAAATATAAATATCTTCATTGGGGCGCCTGGGTGGCTCAGTCATTAAGTGTCTGCCTTCGGCTCAGGGCATGATCCTGGCGTTATGGGATCGAGCCCCACATCAGGCTCCTCTGCTGGGAGCCTGCTTCTTCCTCTCCTACTCCCCCTGCTTGTGTTCCCTGTCTCGCTGGCTGTCTCTCTCTCTGTCAAATAAATAAATAAATAAAATCTTTAAAAAAAAATAAATATCTTCATTATACATAGTACAAATGACAAAAAAAAAAAACACACAACACCTTCTTGGTTCTTCAGCTCTATCTGCTGCCAATCCACTTTCAAAATTACATCCTATTTCTATATTTATCAGTGTGTTATGAAAACATCAGAAAGCCTTCTTTACCAAGTCCAAAGTCAAGGAGCATTTCTGTGGTCTTCCTAGTCATGTTCCCAAATTCAGAATATAAGACAATCTGTGCTTTTCCTGACTTCTCAATTCATGTATTTTTATGTGTCTTTATGCTGGTAAAGCTCAGACAAAATAAGAGTCCAAGTTAAAACAGTTTCTTCTACTGGTTCAATTCAACTTTGACTCCTACAAAATACAGTTTTCAAAACATATTTCGAGGTTCCCCAGATGGCTGTTTCCTTTATTTTCGTTTGTTTCAAAACTATATATGGATTTGAATTTTCAGCTACAGTCCTCACCCTTTTAGCCTTCTTTTCCACTAATTGTTATCCTGATCAGCTGACTCCGACAGAATATAAGTCACGATAGGGCTGCACAAAACAATGCTCAACACAATGTCATAAAAATTGCATCTTCAAAAGTTTTTATAACTTTTTAACTCTAAGTAATAAATAGAATTAATGGTTCAAGATAGAGGATAGGAAGTTAATTGCTGTTGCAACATAAATTTGTATTGCGAAGTATTTGTGTCTTCTGAATGACGAGATAGAAAATACTCCCATAGCTGGGAACTTATAGTTCCTACAGGAAACCCTATCACCTCTTCCATTCTCTGCCGAACTCTAGTCTGACCATAAAATAAAATAAAATAAAATGAAATGAAATAAAATAAAATAAAATATTGAAGCTTAAAGTCTGGTTTCAGTCATGACTATATTTTTTTTTTTAAGGACTTTATTTATTTGGGGGGGAGTGGGAACATGAGCATGGGGAGGGGCAGAGGGACAAACAGACTCCCCACTGAACAGGGAGCCTGATGCGAGGCTCGATCCCAAGGACCCTGAGATCATGACCTGAGCCGAAGGTAGACGCGTAACTGACTGAGTCACTCAGGCGCCTCTGCCAAGACTCCTTAACTTCATCTCTCCAAGCCTCAGTTTTCAAAATACAAAAACATTATTAAAAAACAAACAAACCACCAAAAACAAAACCAAAAAAAAAACCTGCACCATTTCCCTTACCATGAAAAAGTAGCCAACGATGTCATAATTCAACAATGGAATCAATGATGTAAAACTGCAGAACACCTGAGAGCTAGAGACAAAAAAATAAAAAAGATTCCTTTCCCTTTCCCTTCTTTTTCTCTCTTTTTCTTTCTTCTCTTTCTTTCTTTCTTATGTTAGTCACCATACATAGTACATCATTACCTTTCGATGTAGTATTCAATGATTCATTATTTGCATATAACACCCAGTTAGATTAATTGAGAGTAGAAAGCCAGGCACATCGCTTGGATTCTAAAGCCAGCCCAACCACTTGCTAGCTATGTGATTTTGACAAGTAATTTAATTCCACTGTACTTCAGTGTCCTCATTTTAAAAAACAAGAGCGATAATCGTAACACCTAACTCACGTTGTTCTTAGGATTAAATGTTGTACTGTAGGTACAGTGCCTAGAACGGTGCCTGGTACAGTAAGTGCTCAATGAAGGTCACGACCGGTAGTAGTACTAGCGGTGGTATTAGTGGTAGTCGTAGCAGCAGCAGCAGCCCTCATAGGCACTGGTAGTATCGTATCTTTAGAATTATTGCCCTAAACTGGCTTCAATCAGGAATCCAAAAAGTGAGGAGTACAAGCTAGTAATTCTATGTCATTCATTAGGATTTTGTCTTAACCCAGACACCTTCCTAAGAAGATGATCTCTTCTTTCTTCTTTCTTCTTTCTTTCTTTCTTTTTCTTTCTTTCTTTCTTTCTTTCTTATTTCTTTCTTTCTTTTCTTTCTTTCTTTCTAAAGATTTTTTATTTATTTGACAGAGAGAGACACAGCGAGAGAGGGAACACAAACAGGGTGAGTGGGAGAGAGAGAAGCGGCTTCCTGCCAAGCAGGGAGCCCGATGCGGGGCTCGATCCCAGGACCCTGGCATCACGCCCTGAGCCAAAGGCAGACGCTTAATGCCTGAGCCACCCAGGTGCCCCAGAAGATGATCTTTCAAACCCATGTTGAAGAAAGGAAAAGCAGTAACTGTTTTTTTCTCACCTCTCTAAGTGGGGAGAGAATTGAGATGACCCAGGTGCACGCCACGAAAGACTTTTAGGCCTCTACTTGATTGTTTCTATTGTGGGTTATTGTTCTTGCAGTTGCTTTTATGTAGAAATTTGGAATCTCACCTCTTGGAGAGAGATCAAGAGTGGCGGCAGCCAGGAATGTTGTCTATGGTGGCAGTGATGAGAAAAAGTGGAGGAGGAGAAAGAAGAAATGAAAGCCTCAGGTGGGTCTGTATTTTGCCTAAGCTGTGGCCCAACAAGGGAAGGTCAAAATACTTTTAAAAAGAGGCATTACATAGCTAAATAGACCAAAGGATAATAGAGTAAGCAGAGGGTACAGTTTACTGGACATTCTCTGAGGAATTTTTGGAGGGAGACAAGCCAAGTGCAAGGAACGAAGGGTCAGACTGAGCTCACAGCAGAGAAGGAATTATTCACAGAAGGTTGTGACTCCCTTGGACACAAAATGAACAGAATATTCTATTGCAGTTCCCTGGGATTTTTCTCACCACCCCCCCTGCCCCGGCCACCACCCAGCCTCTGCCCCAACCTATACTGATTGCAGTTGAAGACAATCACCTCCCCCAAGTTTCCACACTGACATTTCCTATAGGCTGACTGTACAGCTGGACGAGTCAATGGTTCTCAGACGTCAGTGAAGCACAGCCTACCTACCTGGGAACCTTTTGGAGAATATGTAACTCCGGGTTTTGCCTACACGGATTCTGTTACAGCAGTAGGTCTGGCGCGGGAGGGTCTTAGGAATCGGCATTTTTTAACCAATTCCCTAGGCAAATCTGATGAAAGTGGTCCACAGACAAATTTTGAGAAACAATGACATAACCACAGTCTCAGCGCTGCATTAAAACCCCCTGTCTCAACATTTAAGAAATCTCAGTGCCACAAGGTCTAAAACTTTACCATCAGGGCAATGATTTTTTTTTCCCCTCTGTGGCAGCAAGCTTCCTTTGGGGAACATTTTGGAATTTTCTCGGGCCTTTTTCAAATTGCCAAAGAGGCGATGAGACTTTGGCTCATTCCCCTTCATCAAGAATCACTGCCACTGTTACTTATGAGCATATGCTGTTATTCTTGCGGTGGAGAGGAAAAATGGTATTTCCAGTACTAACAGCTAATAATTTTTAGTACTTACTGCTTTCCAGACACTATGCAAATTACTTCATATTACATGAGAGAGAACGTATCATTATCCCCATTTGACAGATAAGGAAACTGAGGCATTAAGGACTTGGACAAGGTACACACTTGTTAGTGATACAGCAGAGATTAGAACACACATCTCTATGATACCAAACTCTATACATTCCAGTGGGATAAGCAATTCCTCTCCCAGAGCCTCATATAAAGGGCAATGAACCCTGAGCAGATTAGTACAATGCATCACTGCCACCTCAGGGACCCGGGATAAGCAAGCGAGTTGGCCCTGCCAGGTTATTATCTTTTGTAAATGGTGAGTCTTTTCTGCTTGTCTGGGCAGGGTGAACAAGTGAAGGGCAAAACTTGATAGGGAGGAAATGAATGTGCTCATTCAACTTGTCTGAAGTTTACATCAAAATTAAAGTTTCAACTTCAAAGCCACGGATGTGGGTGCCTGACAGATTATCAGACACACTCTAATGTCTTGAACAGTAGTGAGAAGAGTCAAATGCAAGTTTGGGCAGAAGTCCTTTCTGGGCCCTGTCTGGAGAGCAGAGAGGGGCCTGGAGATGCCCCCCGCACTGCCTTGCATGGCAGGTGACTGACTCACAACAGAAATCTTTGGATCAACCGCTGAAGGACAGGTTCCCAGGCTTCCCGGCTGTATGTCACAGATGTCCCTCCAGCTATACTACTTTTCAGAGGTAGTATAAAAGTTTCATTTAAATCGAATGAGGTTGTTCTGATCAATGGAGCTTTTTTTCCCCATTAATTGAAGGCTTAGCAGAAAACTCATTTGGGGGCACCTGGGTGGTATAGTCTGACTCCGTTAAGTGTCCGACTCTGTTTCAGCTCAGGTCTTGATCTCAGGGTTGTGAGTTCGAGCCCCACATCAGGCTTCGTGCTCAGCGGGGAGTCTGCTTTGGATTCTTTCTCCCTCTCCCTCTGCAACTCTCCCCACTGCATGTGTGCTCCTTGCTCTCTCTCTCTCTCTCTCTCTTTCACTCTCAACTGGGTGGATAAATCTTTGGGGGGAAAAACTCATTTGGCTTCAGTCTTCATTATAGAACTGATTCTACAATATGCATTGCACTTACTTGCTAAGAATGATACAGTAAATTTAACTTTCTGTTCTGAAAGAAGGATATTAGAGGACACCCATGTGATTATCATAAACATTGATGATCACTGTTGAAGTTCCTCTGAAAAGGTGCGCACTCAATAAAGAGACTGGGGTGGTTCCAGAGAACACCATCTGGTTTACTGTACGGGTCATCATGAAGAAGCATTACTCATTCTAAGTTCATCACCACCCAAGGTTTATTTTCACAATGCCAGGCTTGAAAATTGATTTTATTAAATTGCAAATATAATTCTCAAGATTGGAACATGAAGCCCATATCATAAAGAACTGATTTATTTTTTTAATGATTTATTTATTTGAGAGGGGGCGGTAGAGGCAGAGAGAGAGAATCTCAAGCAGACTTCCACTGAGCGCAGAGCCCAACACGGGGCTGCATCTCACCACCCTGAGATCATGACCTGAGCGGAAATCAAGGGTTGGTCACCCAACTGACTGAGCCACCCAGGTGCCCCTGATAATTGATTTATATAATCAAAGTATCAAAGAAATAATTGTTATTGAATGGGGGCAGAATATGCCACCTCAAAATATGTCTTTATTATAAGGATTATTTTGAATCGATTATTTTGAGAAACAGTAGACCCAGGAGACCTTCTCAACAGAGAGTAGAAATTATCCTTTTATAAGAGAAAGGTACATTTCTAAAGAAAATCTCCATTTGTAAGAGTATTTCTTACTCTGTTCCAGAACTTCAGAAGGATAACTAAATCATTAAAAAAAAAAAAACAAGAGATAAGGCACTGGCTTAAATCTGCATGACAAATCTTACCCTTGTTTATCTTTTCTTGGTTGTCTTTGCCTAACTGACCTCCTTACCTACACACACACACACACACACACACACACACACTTTTTTTTGTCATTTGCTGCCAATGGTATTTAAGCCAGCATTATAAGCCACTTCTTCACTGAGTTGTATTCTTTATAATAAAATGGTAATTATAAGTAGAAAAAAATAAGCATGTCTTTAAGTTATTTTTTCTCTAGGTATTTCTCATGTATATCTGAGGTTTACATGTTAACCAACTTCTGCTTGTTTCTCTCATGTTAATCTGTCCTTTATTTTGCACACCAAAAACTCAGAAGGGCAAAGGAAAAATTTTCCTCCCTACATGATTTAAAAAAAATCAAACTGTTGCAAAAACCAGAATTTGTGCGCTGACACAGCATGAATTTGTGCCCTCCTGGTTAACTAGATGTGTGCCTTCAGGCAAGTCACTTAAAGCTCAATGTCTCACTTAAGCCTCACTTAAACCTCAGTGTCCTTACATCTGACGTGGGTAAAATAATGCTAACTCCCTCTCGCAAGGTTGAGAGTACTGAAGGAAAGAATGCACGCAGGGCTCTCCACCCAATGCCTGGCACACAGTAGGTGATCAGCAAGTCCTAGCTGTCGTTATTCCTGTAATAAAGTCATCAATTGCAAAAGATTCGCATTTGAGGTAAAATCTGATGCCCCGACCCTGGCTCAGGTCTCCGCGAAGATTTAGCAGAAGTGGAAGCTGGTAAATGCTTTGGAAACCGAAATCCACATCTCACCTCTTGTTACATCCTTCTAGACATTTTCGTTAATTACAAAACCTATTTTTAAAAAAATGTAAATCCTAACCATCACTAGATGCTGACTTAAGCATGGTCACTTGAAAGACAGCAAAGTCAATGTCCTGGTGGACAATAAGGAGACCCGTGGCCCTTTTTCTGCTGCCTCTACCCTCACTAGAGATCCAAGGTTTATACCAAACAGAACATTGGGAACCATTCTACTGCAGAAATAGTAGCTGTTTTATTGAATACTTTAACTCCGCGTGTCAAAGAAAGGGGTAGTAGAGCTGTCAGCCACCCAAGACAGCAGGCCTTGGCTAAGGACAAAGCAGGACTGATGTAGCCAGCAAAGATACAATAAGCCTCCTGTAGATTCAGTCATTGTATTACCTGTATAGACACCAAAAGGAAGAGTACCCAAAGGGGCCAGCTCCCCATAATCTTTGGTTTGCACACCAAAAAGGAAAAGGTGTGGATGACTACCATTTTGTTGAGGAGACAGTTCTAGATTGCAGTTAAGAACTTTTATAGTGTGTAGCTCTATTTTGAAAGGCACAGGTCTGAAATTCCAATACTTCCACAGAATATGGGTGGTGACGAGGAACTGTTTTTGCACAGTCTTTCACAGGAAGGTAGGTAGAGGAGTGGGAGATGGCAGCCACCCACAAGCCTCCCATCCTCTCACTCCAGGAGGAACACAGGATGTTCACTGACGTTCAGCTTTGGGATACATCTGTCTACGTGGCCCATGTAGACGCGTGCAAGATTGCCGGAGCACCATGGGGTCGCCATTCCCCTGTGGAAGGCAGACAATTAAATCTCAGTTGAGTGGACCCATACAAAAACAAAACAAAAATGAAAAATTAGAACAGAAGTTATGCATAAACTATTCTCAAGGACAAATCTGAGAAAAGGATCTATGGATACCCAAAGTTACCACTGCCTAATTCTAGCGGGGTTGGTTGTTTTGGGGTTATTTTTTTTAAACCAAAAGAGTCAAGAATTTCAGTTTTCCTTTTCTACAAATAAGGAAGTATGGTGAAGGGATCTGTGCACCACCATTCTCCAAACCTATAGGGTTTTACCATGTGATATTTTGCTAATTTGCTAAGTGGTTAGCAGGTGTGTGACCCTTACTATGTAGTATTTCTTCTGAAATGATTTGGCAGTGTTACCTAAATGGAAATCAGGAAGGGGAAAGGATAAGCCACGTGTGTGTTTATTGCCCCTGCCCCCCCCACCAAAAAAAAGCTTCTAAAGAGAGCTCTATTTATTTATAATTTCAACAGAGCTAATCCAAGTAAAAAAAATACCCCAATCTAATATATGGACTATAAAAAAATACCATATAGTACCAGAAAAAGTGAACCTTATTGTTAGTTTATTTTTTTCATATTGTCAGTTTAAAAGAGAAACACGTTTCTAAAAATTAATAGAGAAAACAATTTATTTTACTTATTTTCATTAGGGTATCAAAATATATATTTTATGAAGAAGAAATGAAAGAAAAATGATGAAATAAATATATTTCTTTAAGACCTTGACCTAGGGAAAAACAAATAAATGCACACAACTGAAACAAATCATAACTTCTAGTTATGAGATTCGTAAGTCTTGGGATGTGATGTACAGCATGGTGACAATAGTTAATACCATATTGTGTATTTGAAAGTTGCTATGAAAGTAGAACTTAAAAATTTTCATCACAAGGAAAAAAATTTGTAACTGTATAGTGATGAATGTTAACTTATTGCGGTAATCCTTTTGCAATATATAAACATACCAAATCATTATGCCGTACACTTAAAACTAATACAATGTCATATGTAAATTATATCTCAATAAAAAGAAAGAAAATAATCCCATTTACAATAACATCAAAAACAATAAAATTCTTAGGAATAAATTTACTCAAGGAGCTGAAGGTCTGTGCACAGAAACCTATAAGACATTGATTTTAAAAACTGAAGACACAAAATAAATGGAAACCTACCTCATATTTATAGACTGGAATACTTCATAATGTTAAAATGTCCATACTACTCAAGGTCATCTACCGATTCAATGCAGTCCTTTCAAAATTCCAATGATATTTTTCACAGTGAAAGAAAAACAATCCCAAAATCTGTATGAAGCCACAAAAGACCCCAAATACTCAAAGTAACCTTAACCCTTGTGCACTGCTGGTGGAAATGTAAATCATTAGAACCGTACTGAAAATAGTATGGAAGTACCCCCCCCGCCCAAAATTAAAATTTGAACAACCATATGATCCAGCAATCTTACTTCTGCATATATGTCCAAAGGAAATGTAATCAACTATTTCAAAAGGATAGATGCTGGGGCGCCTAGGTGGCACAGCAGTTAAGCGTCTGCCTTCAGCTCAGGGCGTGATCCCGGCGTTATGGGATCAAGCCCCACATCAGGCTCCTCCACTATGAGCCTGCTTCTGTCGAATAAATAAATAAAATCTTTTTTTAAAAAAAAAAGGATAGATGCCCTCTCATACTCACTGCACCATTACTCACAATAGCCAAGACATAAAAACAACCTAAATGTCCATCAGTGGATGAATGGATAGGAAGATGTGGTGTATACATCTACAAAGGAATATTATTCAGTGATAAAGAGAGGGAAATCTTGCCATTTGAAACATGGATGGACCTTATGGGTATTATGCTAAGGTAAAGTTAAGTCGGGCAGAGGAAGGAACACTGTGATCTCACTTATATGTGGAATCACAATAAGTTGAACTTGCAGAAACAGAGCAGTGGTTGCAAAGGGGTGGGAGGGTTGGTCAAAGGATACAAAGGGTTGGTCAAAGGATACAAACATCCACTCAAAAGATGAATAAGTTCTTGGGATCTAATGTACAGCATGGTGACTATAGGTAACAATACTGTGTTATATACTTGAACATTTCTGAGAGAGTAGGTCTTAAATGTTCTCCCTCTCCCTAAAAAATAGGAGGTGACTGATGTAACCTTATTGCAAAAATCACTTCACAATACGTATATGTATCTATACATGACATTATGTACATAAACTTATGCTGTCTTGTGTTAATTGTATCTCAGTAAAGCTGAGAGAAAAAACCTTAGGGGTGCCTGGGTGGTTCAGTCGTTAAGCGTCTGCCTTCGGCTCGGGGCGTGATCCCAGGGTCCTGGGATCGAGCCCCGCATCAGGCTTCCTGCTCCGCTGGGAGCCTGCGTTTCCTCTCCCACTCCCCCTGTTTGTGTTCCCTCTCTCGCTGGCTGTCTCTCTCTCTCTGTCGAATAAATGAATAAAATCTTTAAAAAAACAAACAAACAAAAAACCCTCAAAAAAAAAACCTTAACAGCCACCTCACCAGAGAAAACATACAGGTGGCAAACAAACATATGAAAAGATGCTTCAAATCATATATTGTCAGGGGAATAAAAATTGAGGCACCATTATACACCTACTAAAACGGCCAAAATCCAAAACTCTGAGAACAAAAAATGCTGGAGAGGATGTGGAACCACAGGAACGCTCATTCATTGCTGCTGGGAATCAAAAATGGTATGACTACTTTGGAAGACTGTTGGCAGTTTTCCTATAAAACTAAACATACTCAGCCCAGCAATATACTCCTTCATATCTACCAAGGGAATTAAAAAGTTGTGTCCACTCAAAAACCTGCACATGGATGTTTGTAACTATGCAAACAATGAAATGATCAGTGCTTGCTAGGGGGCAGGGGGTAAGGAATAGATAGAGCGTGGACGGTTTTTAGGGCAATGAACATACTGTGTATGATATTACAATAGTGGGTACATGTCATTAAACATCTATCCAAACCCATACGTACAACACCAGGAATGAGTCCTAACACAAACCGTAGACTTTGGGTGATTAAGATGTGCCAATGTAGATTCATGAACTGTAACAAACACACCACTGTGTTAGGGGTTGTTGATAATGGGGGAGGCTACACGTGTATGGGGACAGGGCATAGATGAGAAATCTCTGTGCCTTCCCCTCCATTTTGCTGTGCACCTGAAACTTCTCTAAAATAATAGTCTTTGAGAAAAATGTAAAAACATAAATGTGAGAAACTCAATTAAGTGAATAATTTTCTTAAAAAATGGATCACCATAGTTAATTAGAAGACCGAAATACCTGACAAGTCAATAACCATGGGGGCAAAAAAATGGAAATGTGAAACAACTATCATCAGAGATGTTTCCATGACTAGATAGTTCTCTAACTTTGAAGCAGTATATAATTTCTATGGCATAGAAATTTTTTTAGGGGCACCCAGGTGGCTCAATTGGTTAAGGGTCTGACTCTTTTTTCCATCTTGCACCCAACTTTTTTTAATTTAAATTCAATTAACCAATATATAGTACATCGTGAGTTTCAGAGGTAGTGTTCAATGATTCATCAGTTGTGTATAGCACCCAGTGCTCATCACATCACATGCCCTAATCCTTAATGCCCATCACCCGGTTACCCCATCCTCCCACCCCCTCCCCTTCCGCAATCCTCAGTTTGTTTCCTGGAGTCTGGAGTCTAGACTCTCTCATGGGTTGGCTCCCTCTCTGATTTCTTCCCATTCAGTTTTCCCTCCATTCCCCTATAATCCTCTGCAATATTTCTTACATTCTACATCTGAGTGAAACTATATGATAATTGTCTTTCTCTGATTGACTTATAAGGGTCTGACTCTTGATTTCAGCTGAGGTTATGATCTCAGGGTTGTAAGACTGAGCGCCATGTTGGGCTCCATGCTGGGTGAGGTGCCTGCTCAAGATTTTCTTTCTCCCCCTCTCCCCCTGCCCTTCCCTATCCTCCCCTCTAAAAAAAATTAAATTACAAAAATGGAAATTATTTTAGATCATAGATAAAAAAGGAAGTTTCTCAATTGATTCATGAAATTTAGATACCTTGATACCAAAACTTAACAAATACCAGAGAAAATATAAATTACAAAATAATCACACTTATGAATATATATGAAAAAATGTATAGGGCTAAGCAAAAAATATCTGACTTGTATTTATTCAATGAGTGTAGGTGTGGCTTATTATTACGTATATTAATATGAATCATAACATCGCTAAGACATAGCAGAAAAAGCAACATTCTATAGCTGCTCAAAAGGCATTTCATAAAATTCAACATCCGTCTCAAACTTTAAAGAAGTTCTGAAACTGCATATGCATAATTTTGATTTTACTTTGTACCAGTGTGATGAGAATAAAATGGTAAATAATCCAAAACATGTTCTGAAAGTTTTGAGTAATATAATAATATGCAAAAAAGCAAACACACAATTTTTGGAATAGAAATAAATTATCATTATTTATAGATAATGATTAGTTAGGAGACTAGAGAATCAACTGAATAAATATGAGATGCAGCCAGAGCTACCCTAGATGCTAGAAATAGAAGACAGAGTGAGGAAAATTCCATTTCTTGTAATACGAATGTTAATGGTTCATCTATATGAAATCCCACCACACATAGATAATGCAGTTTACACACACACACACACACGTATATTTTTTTAAAAAATCAATGCATAAAGTTAACAAGAAAAGAAGAAAAGCACAAAGGCTACATGAGCATTTCTTTAAAATTTTCCTAAAGCAAATACAAGCTTAATAAATATTCCTTGATGGGAAGAATAAATGTTGTGCAGATAGTAAATTTTCGGAAATTTACCATATAAGTTCATTCCACTACAATAAAAATTATAGCTAAGTTGTTTTTTTGAAGAAGCAGTAGCTCATTTATAAGGATAAATTACCAAACTTAAAAAAGAGGTTTGGAAAGAAAGTAACCATACTATAAAAGAAACAATTATTAAAATGTATTGATGCAGAATTCACACAATGAATATCAAGTAACTGAGTTTCCCACATTTGGATACATTTGGATGTACATGTGAATGTAAGCTTGAGAAGATCCAGGTACCTTCCTCTTAATATCAGTAATCCATCCCTGAAAATCAGATATTTTGTGTAAAAGCACTAACCAAGAACTATTTCCTACTATTTGTTTATTTATTTAAAGATTTTATTTATTTATTTGTCAGAGAGAGAGCGCGCGCAAGCAGGGGGAATGGCAGGGAGAGGCAAAGGGAGAAGCAGGCTCTGTGGGACTCGATCCCAGGAGCCCGGATTGCGAGCTGAGCTGAAGGCAGATGCTCAACTGACTGAGCCACCCAGGTGTCCCTATTTCCTGTTATTTAAATGGGAACAAAATTATAGTGCAGTATTCCTTACCGAAAACCCTCAATTTACTAAATAAAACTACAACATAGTAAAACTATCTTATTTTGAAATAAAAGGTTTAAAACACTGCTTTGTAATCACCAAAAAATTGTATAGGATTCATAACAAGCCTTCGCATTTTCTTTAGTAAGCTGGAACCTGAGTTGTCTTTGAGCTAATATTTAACTCCAGCAGGGGGCTAGGGGATGAGGCTTGGGATTTAAATTGAACTCATTTTTTTAATAGATAAAATGTCCTTGCAAATATGTGTGTGTGTGTGTGTGTGTGTATACAAACACATACACTTGTGTACACCAGATATATTAAAATTAAATGAAATCATAAAAAGTAGAATAGGTAAAAATGGATCTGAGGCAGCATAAAATGTTTTTTTAATGAAAAGGCACTGAGAGAAGCCATAGGGAGAATGATTCATGTAGTTGACTATATTTACAATGATAAATTCTTGTGCATGAAAACCCCATAAATTCAAAGGCAAATGAGAACCAGGAGAAATAGAATTGTTACATATGTTACACATAAAGGGTTAACTTTCTTTTTATTTTTTTTAAAGATTTTATTTATTTATTTGAGAGAGAGCAGAAGCAGGGAAGGTGGCAGAGGGAGAGGGACAAGCAGACTCCCCACTGAGCAGGGAGCCCGATGCGGGGCTTGATCCCAGAGTCCTGGGTTCATGACCTGAGCCAAAGGCAGGTGCTTAACCCACTGAGCCACCCAGGCGCCCCAGGGTTAACTCTCTTTATATATAAAAGGATTTCTGGCTAACAATGTCAAATATGAAGACATCAAAGAAATTTAGAAGGGCGCCTGTGTGGCTCAGTGGGTTAAGTTAAACGTCCAACTTCAGCTTGGGTCATGATCTCAGTGGGGAGCCTGCTTCTTCTCCCTCTGCCCTCGCCCTCCCCCGCCCCCGCTCGCACTTACTCGCACTCTCAAATAAAATCTTTAGAAAGAAAACGAAATTTAGACAAGAGACATGGATAGAACATTCACAAAATACAAAACGTAAAGAAGCATGTGACAGTGTCCAACCTTACCTAAAACACAAATTAATTCAAGACACCAATGTTTTCACCTGTGAAACTTGCTAACATGTATAAAACTATTGGTATCCTGTGTTGATGTGAGAACAAACCAGACTTCATATGCTGGTTAAAATCTTTCTGGAAGGAAATTTGCCGCTATTAACCAAAAGCCTTAAAATTTTCATGATCTCTAACCTAAAACCTCTACTTCTGAAAACTTATCTTTTAAGGCAGTCTGGAAGTATTTACCAAAAGCCTTAGCAATACACATAAATGTTGACCTAAAAATTCTCCATCTATAAATATACACTGAGATTTATGGACAAAGGTGTTCATAAAAAATTTATAAACGTGAAAAACGTGAAGTCAGTTTTCCAACAATAAGGAACTGATTAAATAAATTACATCCCCACAATTAGTGCTCCTAAGGGACCTTTAAAAATTATGTTCTCAAAAGATATTTCAGGATTTTGGGGAAAAGGTCTTTCTAGAATGAAGTGTCACAGTGTAGATTTACATATTATTGCTCTAATTTTGTAATATTTGCATGTATTAAACAGATATTTCTATATATCTTGGCAACTCTATCTCTGTATCAAGTTATATAACTCTGAAAGTATAATATGAGAAGGGAATATGCTAAAATATTACCAATATTCATTTGTAGGTGGTAGTTGATTTTAATTTTTAAAATTTTGTATATGATCTTTATAATGCGCAAACAACTGAAGGATAGACTATTAACCAAATGAGTCTGCATGGTAAGCATGGACTTTGAACAAGGGGAGTTCTCTGTGGGATTCAGATTTGATTTTATATTTCTAACAAATCTCCACACCCAACATGGGGCTCAAACTCACAACCCTGAGATCAAGAGTCATGTGCCCGGCGCCCCCACATGGGATTCATATTAGTGACTTCCTTCCATTTCCCCCTGTGACTGTTTCGTTTCTATGCTGACATGGGTAATCACTCCCCTATACAATGGACGTTTTTATTTTCTTGGGCTTTACCAGTGCATTGAATTTACATTCATTTCTTTCTGGTCTCCGTGAAATTCTACGTCTAGGCTATGGACAGCTGAAAGTACGATTCCCTAACTATACCCGATCTGTTCTATAAAAACCCTAACATGGTCTGGGACCAGAGATAGAAAAGTCCAGGGGATTTTGCTGCCTCTGTATAGACCCTAACTATGGGCTGGTGTAAAAGCCAATGGTAATAACCTTGTTTTTCCTTGATATCTTCTTATAACATAAGAGTATAAAAAAAGCTCAATGATGTGTGTGACGTGTTCCCGTTAAACAAGATTTTTTTTTCCAGCTTTGCCATTTTCTCTGGCTCTTTTCTACCTACTCTATTTGATTTGAAGCCCAGGCATTGGTTCTGCTCTAATTTCACTCGGACTTAATGACCCAGTCCTAGTCCTTCCTTCACTTGTGTGAACTGGGTTTTATATATTATCACTCTGTCTGCTAAGGACTCCTGCCACCTGCCCTGCTTGACTCCCTGAGCACCCAATTCCCATACCTTTGTCTGTTAAAAGCAGAAAGATAAAGCTCCATCCATTTGTGCCCTACATTTGTATATGTGAAACCATAATTGTGTTTTTCCCAACCAAAAGGTCTCCACCAAACAACCTCTGTAATGTTTCTTTTTTTTCTTCTCCTTGAGTGAAATGGTTTGAAGCTCTCTCCCTCCCACCTGATCAATAGCTTAGCTGGGTGTTATATAAAATAAAGTTTGCATTCGATTGTTTCCATAGCAACCATCACACACAGGATTAGATATAAAACTGCTTTCTGATATGACTGCTTTCTGATAAAGGGCTTAGAGTTGCCAAACTAAGCTTTCTAGAACAAAACTTTTGAAAACACATTGAAATAGAATTTAGTAAGGTTGGGAATAAGTACAGAAAAAGTTCACCACATGCTGTCAAAATGTGAAAAACCCTAACAGTATTTGTATTTTAATACCTTAAGCCTTTTAATCTAAAGAAGAGTCCATAGCTTAGCAGATGGAATTGCCCCCCACCTCCCAGAGGAGATTGGGGCCATCTAGCATGAACTCCTGAAAATTGCCTTGCTTCCATTTTAGATTTTCTATCTCTACCTATCCTTTCCCTCTAACGTCCTATCTTGAAAGAAGAGTACTTCACACATGGCCAGAGCGACCGTTTTGCTGTGCTATTATTCCCTTCTTGAATTTGGGGCACCTCGTCTCATCGGTCATCTCCATCTTCGATCTTTTGATTCCTTCCTTTTTTTTTTAAAGATTTTCTTTATTTATTCGACAGAGATAGAGACAGCCAGCGAGAGAGGGAACACAAGCAGGGGGAGTGGGAGAGGAAGAAGCAGGCTCATAGCGGAAGAGCCTAACGTGGGGCTCGATCCCATAACGCCGGGATCACGCCCTGAGCCGAAGGCAGACGCTTAACCGCTGTGCCACCCAGGCACCCCTGATTCCTTCCCTTTAACAGACAAACACGTCAACATTCCTCTACCCTAGAAAACTCTTTCTTATCCCTGCTTCTTTCTCAAGTTCCGGTCCCATCTTTCTAGTTCCTTTGACAGGTCATTCATAATCCACGTCTGCTGGCTACGTTCTCTCACCACCCGCTCACTCTTTAATAACTTGTAATCTAGCTTCTGATCTCCCCGCCTTGTTGGGCTTACTCTCAACAGAAATGATCATCAATTAGTAAATCCAGTGGCTTCTCTGTCCTCCTTTTCCTTGACCTCTTGGCAGCTGTCCACACAGATGGCTCCCTCTGTCTCTCCTGCTTAAGTGACACTTTATGCTCCTATCCGTCTGCATCCTGACCGTGTCTGCCCAGCGTCCTTGTATTTTCACCTTCAGTGTCACTCTTGTATTTTAAGCATTTCTTAAGGTGCTACCTTTTGCTGTCTTCTCTTCTCATTCTACATCCCGGCTCCTCCCGTGGCTTCAAATTCTTCATAATTTCTCTTCTCATCCCTGGTCTCTCTGCTGAGTTTCAGAACAGTGTATTCAAAGGCCAGTAAATAGGTCTATATACATTTCCCACA
Source organism: Ailuropoda melanoleuca (assembly GCF_002007445.2). Taxonomy (NCBI): domain Eukaryota; kingdom Metazoa; phylum Chordata; class Mammalia; order Carnivora; family Ursidae; genus Ailuropoda; species Ailuropoda melanoleuca. The sequence goes on along the minus strand of NC_048238.1, from coordinate 81,972,141 downwards.
GATTCCTCAATTCATTATCTATCCACCTACCCCATACACCAAACTTGCTTATCCTCCTTATTTTCCTTTTCTAAATTAGTGCCATGATCTTACCCCCAGGCACTCAGGCTAAAAATCCTTGGGTTATCTTCAATGTTCCCCTGCTTAGAAACCCTCCCGCTTCTATATGCAATCAGTAAAAACAATATTAATTCTCCCACAGGAAAAATGTCTTTCGTCTCTCCTGACCGGTCCACTTCCAGTGTGGTAGTTCATATCATTATCTCTGGCTTAGACTTCTTAACGCTTTGTCTAACATTTCCTGTTCCCTGCTTCTCGCCCTCCACCCCCCATACTTCCCAGAAACTCCATTCCCACACATCATCCCAAAGCAAATTAACGAATCATTCATTTATTCAAACGATTTCTCAACTGCCTACTACGACTGCTGTGCAGAAAACTGCCAACACTCCGTTTGTATTGTAGTATACAATAGCATGTGAATGCTACCCACTGAACTCACGCAGGTTATAAACCTCGTTCGCGGCTGCAGATAGAAGCCCTAATTACGGTCTAGGCACTACGGTCTAGGCACTACTTTGGTCACTAGGGGGCGGCGTAGTGAACTAACCAGAAAAAAAAAAATCCCTGCCCTCTTGAGTTCTCCGTCTGGTGATGAGACACACAAGCAAAAAGCCCAAATCTGATCACGTCAATTCTCGTTTCATATTTCCTCCTTAAGAGCAGAAGAAAACACCCAATTTTCGATATAATATTGTAGCTATTCTGGTGTCCTGGCCATTTGCCCTTCCTTCTTTCCCTTGGACGGTCCCTACAATTTAGCCACGCCCTGCATTGCATCACTCTGTCCTTGTTTCTCCTGTCTCCTTAAATATCTTTCTACTCTAATTCTAGCTCTTGAAGTTCTAGCCATTTTCAAAGCCCGTCTCAAATGTACCCTTTCCGAAAGGCACCCCCACAAGATCTCCATAATAAACCTCTCCTGTCCCTCCAATGAGCCGTTAAATTGTAAAAAACATAGTCCTTAGAATCAGATCGTCACAGATTTGAATCCTAATCGTTCCAGTAACAGCCGAGACCTTGGAAAGTTAAATTTCTCACAGACTCAGTTTGATCTACAAAACGATGGTTAGAACACATACCTTGCAGAATTGTTACAGAACAAACACAACGCCTATCAAGGGTCTGATAGTACTGTGCACGTAGTAGGCGCTCGATCAATGATTGCCATTAAAGCGCTGTTGACGGGTTGAAATTACTCCTTTTGCTACCTGCTATTACCTTGAGCTAGATTCTTAATCTTCCCCAAACTCAGTTTTCTTCTATGTACAACAGAACTAATCATAACTGAAGGCCCAGGGTGGTTGTGAAGATATTTCAAGTGTCAAGTACAATGCCTGGCTCACAGGATGAACCTGAGCAGATGTGAGTTTGCGCTCCCACATTCTGACTTCCGCCACGGCCTGGATGTGCTCACACACGGGCATATGCCACACTCGGGTCTACTTCTCCCGCTAGTTCTGAACTCTGTCAGCCACAGTCTGTGTTTTCTCTCATCCTTCTTCTGCGGCTACTGCTTTTCACAGTGTCTCCAGCTTGGCTGATGTTGAACTGCTATTTGTTACATTTGCCGTCCTCTTCCCAAATCTTCCCTTCCTTCTTTTCTCTTCTGAAATGACTTAACGGCTCTATGGACTTTTTCTATGGCGCTAATCATTATCTTCCTCACTGTGCCTTTGTCTTGTCATATCTGCCCCAACCACGTCTTTCTCCCCACACTACTGCCAAGTAGGTTAGAAGATGCTTGAGTGATACATTCGCCTCTCTGTCAACCCCGAGAAGAGTCTCGGACTGGCACTTTCAGGGTCTGAGAGTTAAACATCTGGGTCAATTTGAATTAAATACTCAATACCGGGACTATAAAAACCTCTAATGAAAGCTTTAGCTTGAGTTAATCATAGAAAGTACAAGTTTACCAGACATTATTCACAGAGTGTAATTGGATGGAAACAGATCAATTGTTTGGGCCCAAATAGGCGGAGCATCTCTGTGATGAGTGATGGGATTCTTGACTCTTTCATATAATTCAACTACTAACATGAATGTTCATGACAATTGTCACAAGCCAGGGCCAGCTGATTCTTTTGACTTTGTCTATTGTATCTGCATTTTGATAAAGTGATCTATTACTTGTTGCAATTTCATAAAGATATCCTGAGAACAAATTCATCTTACAAAGATGTCAACTTTAAGATAAGGAATCACAGCTAGAGTTTGATTATGCTACAGTTTTCCTCTGCCTTCTCCCCCATGATCTTGGATTATACTGTTTTATATTAAATTCACATCAAAAAGTCACCAAGGTGACAACTTTTCATTTGGGCTTTCAACCAAATACATGGTCATAAACTGCTTTGCTAAGTCACTCTACACAGATCCATTTAAAGTGCCAGGTCTGCACGGACAGATGTGCTGACTTCTGGTAAAATCTGCTCAATGTATTTTGCTTCATGTTCCTCGGTCTCATGTTGGATGATGAAAGCGCACCCGCTAATGATTGCTTTTGTCAGCAATCAAGGTTTTAGATCCATTTCACCCTCTCATAATAAAAATCCAGGAATCGTGATGAAAACAAAAATAGCCAGACTAAGGATTTGCAATAAAATAAAGAGTATTAGAAGGTAAAATGTGGCCCTGGGAATCCCACACTAAATTTTTTCCACTTGTCTTTATTTTATTGCACCTGTGAAGTGGGACTTGGTGAACAATCTAGGACTATATATTAAGTGCAAAGCCCCAAACGCCAAACAACTGAAGAAAATGGATATGTAAATTATAATATGTATAAAACGCTATGCAGACATTAAAAATTACATATATCTACATTGAAAATGTCCAAAATGTTACATTTAGAAGAAATAAAACTAAATTTATATACGAAACACACCTTCTAAATTTGCCACATTTTTTTCATGGCAGTGTGGATTTTTTCCTCACGATTATTTTACTGGAGATTATGAAAGCTAGAGGCTCTGTGAAGGACTTTTGGTAACATAAATTGAGGCTGAAGATAGTGGGTTTTTTTGTTTGTTTTTGTTTGTTTTTTAGCACAATAAAGTGTGGAGATAATGCTAAGAGGAGGTAATTCTTCCCACTGTAAAAGCCTGGTTTTGTTTTTCAAGAATACGACTGAAACACATACCCCAATGAGGGCTTATTTTTGTCCCATCCTCCCCCGTCAAAGATCCAACACCCCCAGTTCCTCATCCAATAGGTGAACTGAATAAGGCACCCACACTTACTGACAATTTCTACCGTATGGCCAGACACAAAAGGACAGGGCTTTGTTGGTTTTAAATAATCAAGAAACTATGAAGGATTCAAGAACACAGGTATCATTGAAATGCTGGCTATGTGGTGCCCCCCACGACTTGTGCATTAGAACCCCACATCATGGGGGCGCCTGGGTAGCGCAGTCATTAAGCGTCTGCCTTCGGCTCAGGGCGTGATCCCTGCGTTCCAGGATAGAGTCCCACGTCGGGCTCCTCCGCTGGGAGCCTGCTTCTTCCTCTCCCACTCCCCTGCTGTGCTCCCTCTCTCGCTGGCTGTCTCTCCGTCACATAAATAAATAAAATCTTTAAAAAAAAGAAAAAAAAGAACCCCACATCATGGAAGCCTGAGGACAAACTGAATGGAATGAGAAAACTGCGCGTGAACTGCCACCATCGTATAGACTCTGTGAAATACAGGACACTTGAAACATGCCATTTAATTAAATAGTCAAAACATTCTTCAGTATTCCAATCATTTTCTTATTTTGCTATTTTCACATGAACTCCACGCACCCCTCCCTTCTCTGATAAAGGATAGAGAACCAGAGATAATCACGTTTGTAATTACAACTTCCTAGCAGATAGGAGCATTCTGCATTTCTAGAAAATGCCTTAGAATCTTCTACTAGATGACCTAATTTATATATCATTTGGCCGCAAGGATGTAAAATGTGAGAGCATCTTTAGTGACTTTCAGCTGAGTTTAAAACCATGAAACTCCAGGGGCGCCTGGGTGGTACAGTTGGTCAAGCATCCCACTCTTGGTTTGGGCTCTGGCGGTGATCTCAAGGTTGTGAGATTGAGCCCCAGTCAGGCTCCTCGCTCGGTGTGGAGTCTGCTTGAGATTCTCTCTCCCTCTCCCTCTGCCCCTCCCCTGCTCATGCACTCTAATTTTTTTTTAAAAAACCACGAACTCTAAATATTCCAGATTAGTATTCAGTGAGTGAAAACTAACGTAATGTTGTAAAAAACAACAACAACAAAACCCCAAACCCCAAAACCTCAGTAAGCCCTAACCACAGCATGGCTACCATTTGTTACTGAACATCAGGTAAACCTCACGCCTACTCTATGAGTGCTTTGTCCCCAGCTTGAGAATGAAGCAGGTGGAGTTTAAAGAAGTTAAACAAGTTTTCCCCAAGTGTCACTGTCCCTGAGAGAGCCAGAAGTCAATCACAGCTCCTATTCCCAAGCCAGTGCGTTCTTTCCGCTATGCTTAGCTGCTTCCTAAAAATAACAGACATATCAGCGAGGTTTTAGAGAAGGGAGCCCTGTTTTCCAGAAGCACTGAAGAAACAGAAGTTAGAGATTAGAAGAAATAGAGAGGAGAGCATGGAAGGAGGAGCCAAGGAAACCCACTCATCTATCAACTAATTGTGACCAAATACACCCCATTCTGATTCCGTGGACCAAAACAGAACTGGCTTTGCTACTTTATAAAACTCTGCTGAAGGGCTCTTGAGGGCAAAGAGACTATCTGAGGACCGTTTATGAAACTCCATGGCAGTTGCTTCAGCTCTGCCAAAGGTAATTCCATTCATTCAGGGCTGGGGTCAAAGTGGTATTTCTTGGAGAATAAATTCTCTTTTTTCCTTTCTCATAGAAGGAGGTAAGTAAGCAAAATCTACACATAAGGTTCTTGACCATTTGCTAGAAAATTAATTTAAAATGTAGGCTGAAAATCTGGTTGTTATTTGGTATAGCGTTTTGTTCTCAGTTTGAGACCTGTTCTAATCCACTAAAACTTGATACAAAAGCCACTTTAACAACAACAATCTTAATTCACATACCAACAAATTCATGCATTTTGAAAAGAATTTTGTTATTGACATGCGATGTTTTACATCACTCAAAGCTCACCACACTGAGTGTAATCACCATTTATCACCATACGTTATTTCAATATTACTGACTATATCCCCTATGATGTAATTTTCATCCCCATGACTTATTTTATAACTGGAAGTTGTACCTCTTAATACCCTTCACCTGTTTAGACCATCCTCCCATCCTCTGCTCCGGTAACTACCAGTTTCTCTGTATTCACAAATCTGTTTTGGTTCTTTTTTTATTTGTTTTTAAGATTCTGCATGTAGGTGAAAACATAGGTATTTGTCCTTCTTTGATTTACTTAACACAATACCCTCTAGGTCCATCCATGTCGTCACAAAAGGCAAGAGCTCATCTTTTTTATGGGTAAAATTCCTACACACACACACACACACACACACACACACACACACACACACGTGAGCCGCATCTTCTTTATCCATCTATTGATGGACACTTAAGTTGCTTCCATGTTTTGGCTATGGTAAGTCAATACTGTGATTACAAAAGGGGTGCATATATCTTTGCAAATTAGCGTTTTCGTATTCTTTGGGTAAACACCCAGTAGCGGAACTACTGGAACATAAGGTATTTTTAAATTTGTTTTTTTAAAAACCCTCCATACTTTTTCCCACATTGGTTACACCAATTGACATTCTCACCAACAGTGCAACAGTGCACGAGGGTTCCCTTTTCTCGACATCCTTGCCAACACTTGTTGTCTCTTTGATACTAACCATTCCAACTGGTGTGAGGTGGCGTCTCACTGTGGTTTTGATTGGCATTTCTCTGATGATTAGTGATGCTGAGCATCTTTTCATGTGTCTGTTGGCCGTCTGCATGTCTTCTTTGGAAAAATGTCAAATAGGTCCTCTGCCCAGTTTTTAATCAGGTTATTGTTTTGTTTGGAAGCTATGTTGAGTTGTAGCAGCTCTTCATATTTTTTAGATATTAACCACTTTCAGGTAAATCATTTGCAAAGATCCTCTCCCATTCAGTAGCTTGCCTTTTGTTTTGTTGGTTTCCTTCACTGTGCAAAAGATCTCTATTTTGATGTAGTCCCGATACATGTGATTGGGCCACAAAACAAGTCTCCATGGATTCAAGTGTTCTATTTTTCCTGATTCGGCTTTAGAAGACTGTATGCTTTCAGGAATTCAGCCATTTCTTCTAGTTTGTCCAATTGGTGTGCAACATTTCCTAGTATTCTCTTATAATCATTTGTACTGGTGTGCTGTTGGTTATTTCTCCCCTTTCTTTTTCTGATTTTGAGTCTTTTTCCCTGAGTCTGGCTAAAGGTTTATCAATTCTGTTTCTCTTTTGTTGGGTCTCAAAGATTTCGGATCATTATAACTTCATTGGTCTCCCATATTTTTTTTTGAAAGATTTATTATTTTAGAGAGACAGAGAGCAAGCAAGTGAAGGGGGAAGAGTGAGAGAAAGAAAATCTCAAGCAGATTCCCCATTGAGCGCAGAGCCCAATATGGGGCTTGATCCCCATGGCCCTGAGATCACGACCTGAGCTGAAATTAAGAGTCGGTCACTTAACTTCACCTGAGCCACCCTGGCGCCCCCCATGTATTTTTATTTCCTCTTTGATTTCTTTGTTGACTTATTGGTTATTCAGTAGCATGCTGTTTAGCCTCTACTTGTTTGTGCTTTTCCCAGTTTTTTTCTTGTAATTGACTTCCAGCTTCACACCATTGTGGTGAGAAGAGATGTCTGATAGGGTCTTAATACTCTTAAATCCACAGAGACTTGTTTTGTGGCCTAATATGTGATCTATCCTGCAGTACATTCCATGTATTCTTGAAAATATGTGTATTATGCTGGTTTTGGATGGAAAGTTCTGCATATATCTGTCAAGTTCATCTGGTCTAACGTGCCATTCATAGCCACTATTTCCTTATTCTTTGTTGAACTATCCACTGGCATAAGGACACATAACCTCTACTATTACTGTATTACTGTCAATTTCTCCCTTTAGGTCTGTTAATATCTTATTTATATATTCAGGGGCTCCTATGTTGGGTGCATAGATATTTACAATTGCTATATCCTCTTGTTGAAATAATCCCTTTATTATGGAATGCCTTTGTCTCTTGCTCTAGTCTTCGTCTTAATGTCTATTTTGTCTGACAGAAGTTATATCCTGGCTTTTTTTCCCCTTCCATTTGCATGGAATTTTTTTCTATCCCTTCACTTTGTATGTCTTTAGGTCTAAAATGAGTTTCTTACAGGCAGCATATAGATGGGTCTGGCTTTTTTCATCCAGCTACCGCATGGCATTGGAGCATTTTGTCCACTTATGTTTAAAGTAACTTCCCTCTTAGAACTGTGTTTGCTGGGTCTCAAAGGTTTTGCTACCATGTCGTTAATTACTTTCTGGTTGCTTGTGTAGTTCTTTGTTGTTTTCTTGCTCTCTTCCCCTGTGCTTTGATGGCTTTCTTTAGTGTTATGCTTAGATCCCTTTGTGGGTTTTTTCGTATATTACAGGTTTTTGATTTCTTATTACCATGGAGTTCATATATAACATATGTTTAACAGCCGATATTAAGTTGCGGGTTGCTTAAGTTAGAACACATTCTAAAAGCACTACACTGTTACTCCCCCCTCCAAGTTTTATGTGCGAAATCATACAGTTTACACCTTTACATATTTTGCATCTTTTTATTTTGTGGATCCCATCTCCAATTTTTGTAGATAAAATTGAGTTTAGTACTGTTGTGTTTTAGCGTTCACACTGGCTTTATAAGTGATCCAATCTGCCTTGACTATATGCTTGTTTTTGCCAGGGAAATAGTTTCCTTTCACCATGTTCTTAATTCTAGTTATGCTCTTTTCTTGCCACGCAAAGACTCCCCTTTAACATTTCTTGCAGGGTTGGTTTAGTGGTGATGAACTCAACTTTCACTTTTGTTGTCTGGTAAACTCTTTATCTCTACTTCAGTTGGGACTGATAACTTGTGGGGTAGAGTATTCATAGTTGTAAATTTTTTTTTTACTTTCAGCACTTTAAATATATCCTGCCACTCTGTTTAGGCCTGAAATGTTTCCGCTAAAAAATTAGGTGATCTCCTGAAGGGGAGGGGGCGGGTCCTTAATTGTTTGCTTTTCTCTTGCTGCTTTTAAGATTCTCTTTGTACCTTCAGTTTTTTCCATTGTAGTTATTAAGTGTCTTGGTGTGGACCTTCTTGCTTGGGGCTTTGATTTCTGGACCTGGAGGTCTTGTTCCTTCCGTGGTTAGGGAAGTTTCAGTGATTATCTCTTCAAATAAATTTTTTGCCTCCTCCTCTCTTCTTCTTCTGGGATCCCTATAATGCTAATGTTATTACATGTAATCGTGCTGCAGCGACCCCTTAACCTATTTTTTATTCTTTCTATTACCCGGTCTTTCCGATTACCGACCCATTCTGCATCCACCGATCCGTTGATTCCTTCTAGTGTATTTTTCATTTCAGTTAGTGTATTCTTCGACTCTGGTTCTTCTCACTTTTTCTCTTTCTTTGTTGAAGTTCTGAGTTCATCTACTCTTCTCTCAAGTCCAGTGAGTATCTTTACGACCATTAGTTTTAACACTTCATCAGGCGTATTGCTTAGCTCCATTTAATTTAGCTCTAATTTTGTCTTGTTCTTTCCTTTAGCAGAAAGTCCTCGGTATCCTCATTTTGTGTAATACTCTATGTTTGTTTCTATGTATTAGGTCGGTCTGCTTGATCCATTGGTCTTCAAAGTGGTGGTCTTGTGTCAAAGAGGTCCTGTGATGCCCTGTGGTCGCCAGAATTAGGCTCTCCAGGGGTGTCCCCTGTCTGCATGCTCCTGGTGTAGCTCAGCTGAGATGCCTTTGGGCATGCTGGTAGGTGGGGCTGACCCTCCTCCCGGCTGGCTGCAAGAACCTGCTTCACCTGCTACGGGCATACGGGTCAGAGTTTGCTTCCCAGGCTGTCGAGGAGCCCGGCTGTAGCACCATGGCTAGCTGCCGGCCTGGGCTGGCACTCCGCCCCGCTGTCCGCGATTAGCCACTGTAATGCTTGCTGTCACTCTGAAGACCACGGCTTTCTCCCTGCACAGCCGGCCAGGAGGCTCAGCTAGAGGAACTGTGGGGGTGTGGGGTTATTTCCCACCCCCTGCCCCGCACCCCCACCCAGGGCAGGAATCCGTTCGGAGTGGTGCTGGTCCTGTCCCTGCTGGGTGTGTTGGGGCAGAAGCTACTTTGGAAGGGTGCCTGCTGAGGTGGCTGGGTTGGGTGAAGCAGGAAAGCAGGGGAAGGCCAGAGCGGGGCCTGCTCTGCTAGCAAGGTAGATGGAGTGTGTTAAAACTGGCTCCTGCCAACGTCCAGCTGTAGAGTCTGGGGAAGGGTGAGAAAAATGGGGCCTGCCAGCGCTTTTTTTCCCAGAGAAATCTCCTGCAGATTCCTGCCCCTCCAGCACACGTTCTAAAATGAGTCCATAAATCTCCTTCGTGTATACCCCAGATGCTTTTCAAGCTGCTGCTTCTGTGCTGGGTGTTGGACTGAGTGATACAGTGTGCTGGCTCTTTAAGGGCAAAATCTTGGTTTCGTAGCGCCCCCCCCAGCTCTTCTGGAGTTACACCCCGCTAATTACTTAAGCTCCTAGAGTTAAGCCCTGCTGATTTATAAAGCCAGACAATATGGAGAGTCTTCTTCCCAGTGGGGGCCAGGGATACCCGTGTGGGGTCTGACCCCCTTGCTCTTCTGTGGCTGTGATGTCCCTTCCATCTGTGATTAGTTGCCCAGGGTATTTGGTACCCAACTAGGTCTCTGCCTCTCCCTTTCCTCTGTGGCTTTCTCTCTAGGATGAGCTGTGGCAGTTGGGTTCTGCCATTCTTCAGGTTGTTTTTAGTTAGTTGCAATACACGTATATGTTGCCTCCGTGTGTCCATGAGAGGAGGTGAACTCAGGCTCCTTTTACTCCACCGTCTTCTCCACGTTCCCCAAATGGACTCATTTAAAGCATGCAGTCAACACTTTTAGTATATTCATCAACTTGTGCATCCATCACCAAAATCAATTTTAGAACATTTACATTACCCTAAAAAGAAACATCACACCCCTTAACCATCACCCTCTAAGCCCCTATAACCCCTGCCTTAGGCAACCATTAATCTACTTTCTCTATAAAGCAACTTTCTATTGGATAAAATCCTAAATGTTTTCTGGTTTTAAAGAAATCGGTCCCACCCTGAATGCTTGCTTGAAAAAAATATGTAAAGTAGTCAACTTTTGCGGGGGGTGGGGGGTGGGAAACAAGGAAAAGGAAGAAGAGCAGCACCATGTTTTCTAATATGAAGCCTATGATCATTCTTTAGTTGGCAACTATGCTATCTTCAGTTTGGTGAGTACATTTATATTCGTGAAAGCCAAACAGAGTTTTTCTCTTCATTATCAAGCAGGGTCCCCTAAGTCTAAAGAACATGGATAGCATACTCAAGTAATGATCTTCTTCCAGGAAATCCCAGTGAATGGAGCAGGGGCTGCTGGGGGAGAGCTGTGTTCTCTACTGGTTACATCTCCACTTACTGGTTTCTTGAGAGCTCTGGGGAAACTCAGGAGTTCTCCCCCCCCCTTTTTTTTAAGGTAGGCAGAAGAAAGGGATCTTCAAGATCCTGATATAAGCTGTGCCTTCAGCTGTATCCTCCTTCCCACTTTGGAGATGTGACAATGTGGTGGAAAGATTAGGTCTGGTGTGACTGCCTTGAATCCTAGGTCCATATACTAGATGTAGGCCCTTAATCTCTTTGATTCTCAGGTCCTTCATCAGTAAAATACTACTACCACCATCCAATGATAATGATAGTTATCATGTGAATTACATGCAATGACATATGTGAAAGTGCCAAAACCTACTCTACGGTACATAGTAATGATCAATAAATATTAACTTCTCTTTTGTACTTTCTTCCCATAAACTCCAGATCTTCAGACTATTCTAATTGTCTGGGACCTGCGCAACACAGGACATGCTTTGTGTTCATTGATAACTGAAGACATGGGTTTAAGTGGTTCCATTAGTAATCAACTATATTACTTAAACTTGTGGCTCCTTTGGTTTTCTCATATCTCAGAAGGTGATCACAAAGCTTCAACCTATGCATATGAATCACCTGGGTATTTATTTTAATTGCAGACTGATTCAGTAGCTATAGTAAACAGAATTTTTAGATGGCTTCTAAGGTTCCTGCCCACCTTGTGTACGTGCCCTCTATAATCCCCTCACCTTGAGTGTAAGCATTACCTGTGCCTATGGTAGGTCACTCTCGTGATTAGGTTATATGACAAAGATGACGGGAGTTTGCTCATGTAATTAGGGTCCCAAACCAGTTGATTTGAAGTTAAAGAAAGGGAGATGATCCTGGGGGAGCCTGACCTAATCAAGCAAGCCCATTAAAAGAGGGCGTAGAGGTCAGAGACTCTGTTGCTATCCTTGAGACAGTGAGTTTCCAGCAGTTCTACAGCTACAAGGAGATAAATTCTGCCAACAACCATGGGAGCCTGAAGGAGGGCCCAGGGCCTCAGATCAGACCCCAGCCCTAGCTGATAATCCTGACTGAAGCCTTAGGCGATCTTGAGCAGAAGATTCAGGTAAGCAGTGCCCAGATTCCTGACCCCTGAAAACTTTGAAATGATAATGTGTTATCTTAAGCTGCTAAATCTGTGGCGATTTGTTACACAGCAATACAGAACTAATGGAGTAGGTCTAAGTGAGGCATTTCTTTTTTTTTATTTTAATTTTTTTTTATTATATTGTTAGTCACCATACAGTACATCCCCGGTTTCCGATGTAAAGTTCGATGG
>NC_048238.1:81918901-81960065 GCF_002007445.2 Ailuropoda melanoleuca | reverse complement strand
TGATGGCTAATGATTTTGAACATTTTTTCATGTGTCTGTTGGCCATTTGTATGTCATCATTGGAAAAGTTTCTGTTTATATCTTCTGCCCATTTTATGATTTATTTGTTTGTTTCTCATGTATTGAGTTTGAGAAGTTCTTTGTAGATCTTGGATACCAGTCTTTTATCTGTAGCATCATTTGAGGCATTTCTAATAAGATCCCAGGTGACTACTGATTGTGCCTCAGCATGTCCACACTCTGAGTAATCCATGTATCACACAATCATCCCAAGACTTAGAGTGATCATGGATATTAAGGATGAACAACTGGGTGTGCTTTTATGATGATTTCTTCAACCTTAAATATAAAGTTTAATGATTCATAATTCTTCATTATAACCTCTATTTTATAAATTCTTCATTTGCAACCTCAATTTTCTAAAATTGACTCATGTGACTTTTGTGGGAAATTCCCACTTAAACTTCTAGACATCTATTTCCAATTAGAATTTCATTCCATAATTTCCTACTCTTGCAAGAAAATTAAATATATTCCTAATCAAATGCAAATGGCACAACACAGAGAGGTAATTATCATTTTATCAATTCAGTCCAATCCTCCTTAACCACACTCAGTATTATAAGTAACAAGATCTTAATGATTACACTTGAGGATATTAAAATAAGATGGAGCAAAAATGAATTGTTTCTTGGCTTTGCCAAATGGGAATTATTCACGAAATAAGTTTTTCAGCTTACTGTCTTATTAACCCATTTTTATTGGCTTGCTTGTTTAGGCTGTATGGTCGGATACTACTAGGTATAAAGGAACATCTTTACACAGTCTAGCTGATTACCGTGGTCAAACAGGAGTCTTAGGACTAAAGGATTTATCTACATGAAAGCACAGGTTTCAGAATTCTATTAGCTGACTGCTATTTGTCATAGCAATTTACCTGGTGTTGACGAAGAGTGCCTGCCCTGGAGATTAGTAAACATAGAACTGAGAACTCAATTATTGCAGATCTCTTTTTGGACCTGTTATGTGAAAAGAGGAAGTCATTTTCTCCGGATTCTTTCTTCTATATCTGTTTAATGGAATTAGAATGAACTGAAAGTTTAGTGAGATCAATTCATTTCGAAACTTTTTACTTAGTGCCTTACTGTCCTAGGAACTGGAAAAGCAATAGGAGTAACACATAGTGCCTGCTCTTACGTGGTTTATGATCTGGTGGGGGGAAAAAAACCAAATAGACATGCAATTATAATATAGCATGATAAATGTAAGTAATGCCTAATTTTGAATTTAAAGTATGGTTATGATTTAGTCAAGTAAAGGGAACAGAAGATGCCAGGCAGAAGGAAAAAACGTGTTCTGTGGGTCAAGTGCAAGAATTAGAAAATTCAAGGTGGTTAGAACATAAGTAAGAGGCAGAGAGAGAAAGCTGGAAAAGCATGCAGGGCCCAAAACATGATGGCTGGTGAAACATGTAACAGAGTTTGGACATTCACTTCAGGTAAGAGTTTGCAAACTTTTGGGTCTCAAGAACCTGTTACATATATATAGATATATGATCCCACGACCCTGAGATCATGACCTGAGCCAAAACCAAGAGTTGGACGCTTAACTGACAGAGCCACCCAGATGCCCCAAGACACTGTTCTAGTCTTAAAAATGTTGTAGGACCCCAAAGAGCTTTAGTGTCAGTGTTACATGTATCAATACCTGTCATATTAGAAAAACTGGGAAACTTTTAAGGATTTAAAATAATTAAAAACCCATTACATGTTAACATAAGAAGTTTTTCGCAAATCTCTTCAATGTCTGGCTTATATAGAAAATAAGCTGATTCTCTCATCTGACTTGTGTCTCTTTACTGCAATGTCACACGTTCCTTAACCTATGGAAAACTCTACTGTAGACTTAATGAGCATATGAGAGTGAAAATCGCAAATAATCTCTCAATATGATTATGAGCATTGTTTTGACTTTGCAAAGCAAAAGGTCTCATGGACCTCTAAGGGTCTTCTTGAATTTGAAAACCATGATCTGAAGACAATGAGAAAATCCTTAAGCGTTTATTTAAAGAATGGAGCTAGATAAGATCAGAGCCTCATTTTGGGAAACTTACTCTGCAGAGAAAAAGCTGTGTTGTAGCAGAATAAGAATAGAATCAAGTAGGCTAGTATGAATTCCAAAAATGCATATCCGATCACGTCTAGCCTTACTGAGCTACCCAGAAAGGGTTTTAAATGATATTACGTATGCCAAATATTTACTACAATGTTAGCGTTCAGTGTTCTTAACCATAATAATCATCAGCTTCCTATGATTCATAAGGGCAAAATCCAGTTTAGAGCTACAGTCAGAGACAGAGTAAAGCTTGGCAAGAGATGCAAATTCTTAGAGATCTCAAGCAGTGCAACCCAACCAACCAACCATCCACTCCCCCCCAACGAACTAAATGCTATTCACCAAAGAAATGGATGAAAGTGAAGACATGTTTAGCTAAGGCCCTGGTAAGGAAATCCCTGGATCAATAATGAATGGGCATAGCAAATTAGTTAATACCAATAATATAAGTAATAATATGCTACTAATAAGTAACAGTCTTGAGCACTTACAATATGCCAGGCACTGTGATAAGGGCTTTATAATTTTAATTTAATCTTCGTAACAACCCTATGAAGTAGGTAAGATCATCATTACCCCCAGTGGGTACTACTATTATCATCCCCGTATCCAGGATGGGAAAACTAAGTTGAGAGGATGAGAGGACTAGGCAAAGGCAAACCCACATAGCTCATTCAAGGTTCTAAGATAAAGAACAGAGCTAGGATCTGAGCCTATGTTTATCCGACTCAAAACACCCATTTGTAGCCAGTGTGCTATACTGCTTCACTACAAGGCACAATGTCAAGCACCTCATGAATGAAGCTAGATTCTGTATTCGATTACCAGATATTACTGAGTTTATGCTAAGATAAATCTTGATAATTAAAGCAACATAGTTTTCTACCCTAGAAACAAGAGATCTGAAGTAACAGCTCCCTGCTGACAATAGTTGATAATATTTATGAAGGCATACCTTTCCGGGGAGTAGACCCACAATCATTTACATTTTGATTATTATCTACAAATTCAACAGTATTGCCTTTGGCTAATAATCGGGAGGCAGTAGAAGAGAGTGGCTGATCTAATCAGACGGTCCAGATTTGAATCCCAACTCTACCATTTACTAACTCTAACACTGAGTCAGTCAGTTAGCCTATCCATGCATCATCAGTTGCTGTGGCCATTAAATAGGGGTAAGAATAGTACCTAACTCAAATGGTGGATTTTAGGATTAAATAATATATACAAAGCATTGATTACAGAGTATATCAGATTAAATCTTAAATTTTAAATATCACAGGTTAAAGGCTTGAAATTAACATAATTAAATTGTACACAGAGCTCCTCCTTCACCGTAATTATTTAGACATTTTTAAGGACCTGAATTTTTTCATAAGTAAAGGTGTACAAACAGATATCTAAAATCCCTGCCAGTTTCAAGCTTCTGTGTTATCAAGTTGACCTAAAAATCTCACTCTCCTTCTCTCTACACTGCTGCAATGGAGGCTTTGCCAAAATAATCAGTCCAATTCTCATTCCAATAGGGACATTTATAGTCATGTAATCAAACCAACCAGATTAGGAGCTGAATTTCTGATAGAATAGACTGGCTCTTTTGGCATGTTCTGAATAGAGCTTTAATTTGTCCAGCTTACCATAATTTTTTAAAGAACTTAAGAGTAGAATTCAGTTTACTGAGAGGTTAATACTATCTAAATGTCAGGTAATTATAATAATTTCACCTAGGACATTGGAAAAACTTCTTAACTCCGTGTACATCTATCAAAATCTTTCTTTTAAGGCACACTCATCAATATAAGGCAAAACATCAACGTGGTTTCAAAAGTTTCTTTCTTTTATTTGGGAAACATGCACACACCCCCCACTTGCCTATATGCTGGACTTTCATTATTCCCTTTTGCTTAGTTAGGGACAAAGTCTGCCATGTTAGGATTGAAGCAGAGTCCTTTTGGCTCTAGGGAGACGGTAATAAAGTTTGTCTTCATACTGCACTGGCAATTCAATCTTAGTTGAGAGAATTGCTGTCTCTGAGGGTTGCTTTCTTAAGACTGGAAATCGATGCAGTTGTTTTCTTGGTAACCCAGCTACTTGGAATCACTGATACACAAAAATTCAAGTTCTGACTTTGCAAGATATTCTTAAAGCTACAGAACGTTTTTCTAAAAAAAAAAATAAGCTGAATTCTGACTTTGACAATAGAAAATACAAACATTCCAGTTTAACATAAAACTTTTTTTAGGGTGGTCAATTGTAGCAGAATCATCTGGAAAGATGCTATAAGACACTGGGGGTAAGGGAAACAAAATGATTAAGGCAGAGTGTAGGCAGCAAGTTTGTGTTGGGCTTACAGGTTTGTTCACTGGGACATACTCTGTTCTCACGTGTAAGTAATACCAAGGAGTCGTAAAAGAATAACACATTCTTCGTCTCCCAAAATGAGGGAAGGAAGAAGAAATAAAGGAATCTTACTTACAAATGGAATCTTACAGCTGGAGCAGGCCTTAAGGACCATCTAGCTTAGTTTCCACATAAAAAGACTTCCCCAAAGGTCACACACTTAATGATAGAGACCTGACAACAATTCCAGGTTTTTTTTTAAAGATTTTATTTATTTATTCGATAGAGATAGAGACAGCCAGCGAGAGAGGGAACACAAGCAAGGGGAGTGGGAGAGGAAGAAGCAGGCTCACAGCAGAGGAGCCTGATGTGGGGCTCGATCCCAGAATGCTGGGATCACGCCCTGAGTGTGAAGGCAGACGCTTAACCGTTGTGCCACCCAGGAGCCCCCAATTCCAGGTTTTTGATTCACAATGTAGTGTTCTTACTGGTCTACCACAAGTCCTCAGTAAGAGTTTATTTAAAAAAAAGTTTTATAATGTACTTATTAAATCAGTTATTTGTAAAGATCTAAATACCCAAATCAATTTCTGGTAGACAAAACTGACATGACTGCTAAATCTATGGAATGCCAATTTAAGAAAAAAAAGAAAAAAACTGTACCCATCAACGTGCATTAAAAACAGAAAAGCTTTCAAGGTAACAGTAAGAATAGAGAAGAGGCAATCAGAAATAAAAACAGGAAAATTTTGATCAGTCCAGTAATAGCTCAAGAAGACTGGAAAATGTCAGCTCTGAATGTGAGAGGTGAATTTCCAAATGCTTTCCTTCCACCTGCTTCGACTCTTCTTGAGTGCAGTTCTTAGGCGGAAATCCCCGACTCCTACCACTCTCACTTTATATTTTCCCCTGACTTTCCTCTTTCAGCCAACACCACAAAAGGATTTATGCTGACAGCTCATTTAACCATCAAAATCCCTTCTCCTTCCTACAGTCTTTGTTCTAAAAGTAGGGGAAGTCCACAGAAATGTATGGGTTAGCATTCTGATAGATATTATGAAAATAGCTTATACAGCAGATATCCAGTAATATCCAATAAATATTGCTTACTTGTGTGTGTTCCACTACCAGAGATGAAGCCCTATGCATCCTAGAGGCTATGGAATCTCCTAAAATCCCAACAATCATGCAAATGACCCAGGAAAATATGGCACCCTCTGCTTTTAGCGGATACAACCTTAAGAAAGTTATTAATTCACAGTTTCTGAGAGTGAGATGCTAGAATCAGGATATCTGAGAGGGCAGGGGTAGGGAAAGGGCAGGAGGTAGAAAAAAAACTGAGAGGGGCACCTGGGTGGCTCCGTTGGTTAAGCGTCTGCCTTTGGCTCAGGTCACAACCTCAGGGTCCTGGGATCGAGCCCTGCATCAGGCTCCCTGCTTCTCTCTCTGCCTCTCCCCTCTGCTTGTTCTCTTTCAAATAGATAAAATCTTTAAAAAGAAAAAAAAAAAGAAAGAGAACCTAAAAAGCAAACATCAAAATTCCATTTCCAGGTATGTTGACATAAGTGGTACCAGACTTGCCCTCCCAGTGTAAATGGTTATAAAACTGAACAAAGTATATGACGCTATTGTTTTCAGGCATTGGACAGAAGGCAACACAGAACACGACACTTGAACAGCAACAGAGAAGATGAGCACCACGGTCACCCTAGGCCCTCTATTAGTGTACAATTCCGACTTTAAGACAGAGAGGTATAGTCCAAGCAGACTATTACAAAGGCAATAAAGAACATTAAATACCACAAAATATTTGGTTAACCCAAAGAAAGTAGGAAAAGAGGAATGGGTGAATAAAAACACATAAAACTAAAACACAACCAGCAAATGACAGAATCAAAAGGAGCCATATAATTAAATACATTAAATATACAGAGAAGAAGCATTTATTCTCAAACTGGATAAAAAGGAGATCGAAATATATACTGCCTGCAGGTGTTGCACTTTAAAGACGCAAGCAGACTGAAGTAAAACAATGCAAAAAAAAAGTGTCTACATATTCAGACAAAGAAGATTATAAAAGATTAGCACCAGAGATAAACAGGAATGTTGAGAGTGATAAAAAGAACCCTTTGAGATAAATACACAATAATCCTGAACATGTATGCTACTGATAACACATTTACAAAATACACGAAGTAGGGACGCCTGGGTGGCTTAGCTGGTTAAGCGCCGGACTCTTGGTTTCCGCTCGGGATCTCATTGCTTTTGAGATTGAGCCTGTGTTGGGCTCTGTGCTCAAGGAGGAGTCTGCTTGAAGATTCTCTCCCTCTGCCCCTCCTTGTGTGCATGTTCTTTCTAGAATAAATCTTAAAAAAACAAAACTAAAACACAAAGTACATGAAGTAAAGACAGAACTGAAAAAAGAAATCAAGAAATCTACAGTAATGGTTATTTTGCACACCCTTCTCAGTAACTGGTTGAAGTTGAAAAGAAACTACTAAAACACAAAAAATATGGAACATCACTATCAAAGAATAGGATCTAAATGATATCTGTAGGATACTACACTCAGTAATCAGAAAACAACTTTAACTTCATAGACTATTCATCAAGAGACTACATTCTAATTGATGAACTATAGCTCATTAAATTAAAATGTTTGAACTCTTACACAGTATATTATCTGATAACAATGGAATTAGTTAGATGTTAATAAAATATCTAGAAAATTTCCAAATGTTTTGAAATTAAATATGACATCTAATAACCTAAAGATCAAAGAATAGAAGAAAAATTAAAAATACTTCAGTTGAAAGATAATGAAAATAATATATTAGGGGGAAATGTGTAACATTAAATGCCTATATTAGAAAAGGTTTAAAAATCAATTACATGTGTTTCTGCCTTAAGGATATAAAAAGTTAATTATTAACAAAATAAACGGGAGGGAAGAATTTTAAGAAAAGCACAAAGTTCAATTAAATAGAAGAATAATCAGAAAAAATTCTTTTGAAAAAGTTATTAAAACTGATAAACCCTGACCAAGACAATCAGGATACAAGAAACACATTTTTTAAAAGATTTATTTATTTGAGAGAGAGAGAGAGAGAGAGAGAGAGAAAATGAGCTCTTCTCCCAGGACCCGGAGATCATGACCTGAGCTGAAGGCAGACACTTAACAGACTGAGTCACCCAGGTGTCCCAAGAAACACGTTTTATTAGTATTAGGATTAAAAGAAAATATCATTACAGATCCTACAGACATTAAAAGATTATTATTGGCAAAAAAATTTAGGCTGATAACGTCCATATTTTGGATGGTAAAATTCCTTGCAAAAACATTACTTAAACAATAAAAATAGGGATGAGTATAATGCTAAAAACGAAATAAGCCAGTCAGAGAAAGGCAAATGCCATACAATTTCACTCAGATGTGGAATTTAAGAAACAAATCAAACAGAGAAACCAAAAAACAGACTTCAGTATAGAGAACAAAATGATGGTTACCAGAGGGGAGGTGGGTGGGGGGGATAGGATAAACAGGTGAAGGAAACTAAGGGCACATTTCTCTTGGTTGCACAGAGTGATATATGGAAATGTTGAATCACTATATTGCACACCTGACGCTAATATAACACTGTTAACGACACTGGAATTACAAAAAATTACTTAACAAAATGGGCATGCAGGAAATAGAAAATTTCAATAAAATTATATTAAGTGAATATAATTAATAAAAACCTTCAAAAAATATTTAGACCCAGTATCACTAGTGCATTGTATCAAATATTTAAGGAACAAGATCAATCTTGCATAAAGCTCTTCAGAAAAATAGAGGAAGAGAGAACACTTCACAACTCATTTTATGAGGTCAATACTACTCTAATACTAAAACCTGACAAAAACATTACAACTAGAGAACAGTGCATCTCATTAAAATAAATGTAAAAATTCTTAACAAAACATCAGCAAATAAAATCCAGCAAACAAAAATGTTTAATGCATCAAGTGCAGTTTATCCCAAGAATGCATCATTTGTTCAATATTTGATTATCAATTTATGTTATATACTACATAAAGTAAAAAATGAAAAAAAAATTTACCCTCTCCAATTCAGAAAAAGCATTTGACAGAATTTGGCATTTGCTCATTTTTTTTTAACCAGCAAAATGTTAAAACAAGGGAAATTCCTTTAAAAAAACAAGGAAAATTTCTCAAGCTGACAAAGACCAAAGAAAAATTAGCAGATGGCATCATATTTAATGGTGAAACATTAAACACTTTTCCTCTTAGATTGAGGACAAGGCAAGGCTATCCACTTTAACCATTTGTATTTGGCGTTGGACTGGATATACTAACCAGTGCAATAAGGCAAGAAATAAAAAGAACTGGAAATTTTAAAACTGTCTTTCCTCAAAGATGATTGTTTAATTAGAAAAATCTTAAAATCTTAAGTTATATCAATAACAGAATTACTAAGTGAAATTAGTAAGGTTGTAAGATACAAGACCAGTTTTTAAAAAAAATCGATTGTAGTTCTTGATTCTAGCAAAGAACATTTGGGAAATGAAAACAAAACCCTATCTATACAATTATAACATGAAATATTTAGAAATAAATGACAAGCTTTTAGGGTATTTCCTAGTAGTTCAGTATTTCTGAACACAAACTCGAGATAGCTTTAATCAAACATCTGTACACTGAAGACCTGTATATGGCAAATTATGAATATTACTGGAAACATTTAGGAATTCCTTAATCAATGGAGAAATATGTTACTTATTGGATCAGAAAAAAATCACCATTTTTAAGACGTCAGTTCTTCTAAAACAGATTCAGTGCAATCCCAATCAGAATCCCAGAAGGCTTTTAAATAAAAATTAACACGCTTGTTAAATTGATATGAAAATATAAAACCAACTTGAATAACCAAACTGGTTTTGGAATAGCTTAAAAAAAAAAAGACTAGAAATAACTTTTTTTTTTAAAGATTTTATTTATTTATTTGACAGAGATAGAGACAGCCAGAGAGAGAGGGAACACAACTTGAATAACCAAACTGGTTTTGGAATAGCTTAAAAAAAAAAAGACTAGAAATAACTTTTTTTTTTAAAGATTTTATTTATTTATTTGACAGAGATAGAGACAGCCAGAGAGAGAGGGAACACAAGCAGAGGGAGTGGGAGAGGAAGAAGCAGGCTCACAGCAGAGGAGCCCGATGTGGGGCTCGATCCTAACGCCGGGATCACGCCCTGAGCCGAAGGCAGACGCTTAACCGCTGTGCCACCCAGGCGCCCCTAGAAATAACTTTTAAAAGACAAAAGATGAAGAGCTTACACTCCCTGCTGTTAAGGCTTTTAATAAGACAATGTGGTATTAGCCAATGACAGACCTGTATCAATGGAACTGAATAGAGACACCTAAAATAGATCCACACATACATAGTCAACTAACTTTCTTCAAAGGCACTAAAGGTACTCAGTGGGGAAAAATATTAAATTTTCAAAACACAGCTGAAATAACAGAATATCCATGTGAAAAAAAATCTCAATTCTTGCCATGCACCAAAAACAAAACAAATGACTCAAGATAGATCATAGTCTTAAAATGCGGAAGCTACAATAATGAAACTTCTAGAAGATAACCTAAGAGTAAATCCTTTGCATCTTATAGTAGGCAGATTTTTTTTTTAGATAGAAGCAAAAAGCATGAATCATAAAGAAAACTGATCAATTGGCTTCATGAAAATTAAAACCTACTATTCTTTGAATAACACCCTTAGGAAAATTTAAAAAGGCGCAGACTATACGACCATATTCACATTACTTACATCTGACACACAACTTGCATACAGAATATATAAAAATTCTTCCATGTAAATAAGACAAGAAACAAACCAATTAAAAACTGGGCCAAATTACTTGAACACTTTTCAGAGGACTATATATATTCATAAAAAAATGAAAGGTGTTCAATATCATTAGTCATAAAAGAAACGCATACTAAGACTCAGTAAGATACCAATTAGTCTTTCGCATACAATTCTTAAAAACCTGACGATCCAATTACTGGAGAATACGTCTAACAACTGGAACTCTCATATTGGAGACAGGAATGTAAAATTGTATGATACTTTGGTAAACAACTGACATTTAAGTGAAACATACATTTATCACAGGACCTAAAACGTGCACGCGTAGACATTTTAAAAAAACATTTTAGTTAGTGGAGCTTTAGGTTCACAGCAAAACTAAGACTAAGGTACACAGATATAGCATGTACCCCCAGCATGCATAGCCCTCCCCAAAATCAACGTTCTCAGTATATTTGTTATTATCGATAAACCTATATCGACACATCATAATTATCCAAAGTCCCTGGTTAACTCTTGCTGTTGCATAGTCTATGGCTTTGGACAAATGTATAATGACGTGTATCCACCATTGTAGTATTACACTGACTGTTTTCACTGAATCCTTTGTGCTCCGACTATTCATGCCACCCCCAACCCCCACCTCTAGCAAACTCTAATCACTTTACAGTCCACACAGTTTTGACTTTTCCAGAATGTCCTATACCTCAAATTATATAGTATGTAGTCTTTTCAGACTGGCTTCTTTCACTTGGCTTGAAGTCTCATTTCTTTTTATTTATTTCTTTTTAAAGATTTTATTTATTTATTTGACAGAGAGAGACAGTCGGCGAGAGAGGGAACACAAGCAGGGGGAGTGGGAGAGGAAGAAGCAGGCTCATAGCGGAGGAGCCTGATGTGGGGTTCGATCCCATAACGCTGGGATCACGCCCTGAGACGAAGGCAGACGCTTAATGACTGCGCCACCCAGGCGCCCCAAACTAAACCTACTCTTAACCATTTGATCCAATACTCTCCTTGGTATTTACCCAAAGGAGTTAAGAGCTTGTGTACACACCAAAACCTGGGCACGGATGTTTATAGCAGCTTTATCACTGCCAAAACCTGGAAGCAACCAAGATGTCCTTCAGTAGATGAATGGGTAAAGTGTGATGTATTCAGACACTGGAATATTATTCAGTTCTAAAAAGAAATGAGGGGCGCCTGGGTGGCTCAGTTGTTAAGCATC
Organism: Ailuropoda melanoleuca; assembly: GCF_002007445.2. Lineage (NCBI taxonomy): Eukaryota > Metazoa > Chordata > Mammalia > Carnivora > Ursidae > Ailuropoda > Ailuropoda melanoleuca. The sequence continues at coordinate 81,948,510 of NC_048238.1, read as the reverse complement.
TGCCTTCGGCTCAGGGTGTGATCCCAGCGTTCTGGGATCGAGCCCCACATCAGTTGTTTACCAAAGTATCATACAATTTTACATTCCTGTCTCCAATATGAGAGTTCCAGTTGTCAGACGTATTCTCCAGTAATTGGATTGTCAGGTTTTTAAGAATTGTATGCCATAGACTAATTGGTATCTTACTGAGTCTTTAGTATGCGTTTCTTTTATGACTAATGATATTGAACATCTTTCATTTCCTTTGTGTCCGACTATTCATGCCTTCGGCTCAGGGTGTGATCCTGGCGTTCTGGGCTCGAGCCCCGCATCAGGCTCCTGTGCTGGGAGCCTGCTTCTTCCTCTCCCACTCCCCCTGCTTGTGTTCCCTCTCTCGCCGGCTGTCTCTCTCTCTCTCTCTCTCTCTCTCTAATAAATAAATAAAATATTTTTAAAAAATTTAAAAAAAAGAGTAGGTTTAGTTTGGAAGAAAAGGCCGATTTTCCAAAGGGGCTCCTCTAAGCTTACGATTTTCCTCCTACTTACGGGTTACAAGTGCATGACTGCCCCTCCTACTCTTCTCAACGGGCCCTTCTGTGTGGCTCTGGCTGCGGAAGGTTTGTTTTGTCCATCTTCAGGTACATCACCAACCACCAAAGAAACGCAATCCAAAAACCACAGCGAGAGATAGCACTTCACCCCTGTCAGAATGGCCATTAGCAAAAAGAGACAAGTGTTGTCAAGGATGTGGGGTAAGGGACCCTGTGCCATGGTTGGTAAAATGTAAATTGCTACAATCACTATGGAAAACAGTATGGAGCTTCTTCAGAAAAATAAAAATAGGACTACCATACGGTCCAACAATCACACTTCTGGGTCCATATCTGAAGGATACGAAAACACTATTCAGAAGCCTTATGTGCACCTCCATGTTCATCGCAACGTTATTCACAATAGCCAAGGCAAGGCCACAACCTAAGTGTCCACGAACAGAGGAATGGATGAAGAAGATATGGTGTATTAGCCACAAAAAAGAAGGAAACGCTGCCTTTTGCTACAACACAGACGGACCAAGAGGACATTATAATAAGTAAAATAAGTCAGGCAGAAAAAGATAATCATTGTATGTTCTCACTTATATTCAGAATCCACAAAAGCCAAATTCATGGAAACAAGAGTATAGAATAATGGTTGCCAGGAACTGGGAGGGGGGCAGGAAATGAGGAGATGTTGTTCAAAGGCTCCAGATTTGCAGCTCTAAGGTGAATAAGTCCTAGGGATGTAATGTAAAGCATGGTGACTATAATTAACAATACTTGAAAGCTGTTAAGAGAGTAAATCTTAAATGTTATCACGCGTGTGCACACACCCCCCCGCAGAATGGTAATCACGATAGGGGATGGAGGCATTAGCCACCCTTATTGTGGCCATCACTTTACAATATCTAGGTGTATCCAATCATCCCAGTTTATGCCTTCAACTCGTATCTGTCTATAATATCTCAATAAAGCCGGAAGAAAAGAAAGCACCAACGCCCAACTGCATGAGACATGAGGAAAATGGAAATTAAAAGCACAATCTGATTGCACTTGATACCTACTAGAATGGCTCAAGTGTAAATTAGGGCTCTGATACCAAATGCTCGCAAGGTTGCTGAGCAAACAGCCCTCATACTATCACTGCAGGCAACGGAAAATGATGCAATCACTTTGAAAAACTGGCAGTTTCTTATCAAGCATGTACCTTCCCCAGGTTTTAGGTATTTACCCAACAGAAATGAAAACCTATATCCACCAAAATCATTGTGCAAGACTCTTCGTGGCGACTTTAATTACAGAAAGTCAAAACTTTTGGGAAAGAACCCAAATATCCGTGAATACAAATAAATTGGTTTGGGTAAATAAATTGTGGTATATTCATGCAATGGAATACTATGGAAAAAGGAACAATCTTTACACACAACAACATGCAGAAGTCTCAGCAACATTTTGCTGAGTGACCTATTTTCAAAAGGGTACAGGCTGTATGACCACATATATAGGAGTATTTTAAAAAAAAAAGCAAAATAAACTTATGGTGAAAGAAATCAGATCAGAATTTGAGGAAGGGTGGTCACACAGGTATCAAATTTGTCAAAATTAATTGAGCTGTACCACTTGAAAGTCAGCTCCCTTTATTGTATGGAAATTATACCTCATTTAAAAAAAAAGGAAACCTCGTGTGATTTAAAATTTTGTCAAACACCAGCACTATACTCTTTTTTTTTNGAGATACAGAAGGGCACTATATTATTCTTAAAGGAAGTATTCAACAAGTGGATATGACAATTATTAATATATATGCCCCCAACAGGGGAGCAGCAAGATACACAAGCCAACTCTTAACCAAAATAAAGAGACATATAGATAAGAACACAGTAATAGTAGGGGACCTCAACACCCCACTATCAGAAATAGACAGAACACCCTGGCAAAAACTAAGCAAAGAATCAAAGGCTTTGAATGCCATACTCGACGAGTTGGACCTCATAGATATATATAGAACACTACACCCCAGAACCAAAGAATACTCATTCTATTCAAATGCCCATGGAACATTCTCAAGAATAGATCATGCTCTGGGACACAAAACAGGTCTCAGCCAAAAATATATTCTTGAAATTATCCCATGCATATTCTCAGACCACAACGCTCTGAAATTGGAACTCAACCACAAGGAAAAACCTGGAAGAAACTCAAACACTTGGAGGCTAAGAACCATCCTGCTCAAGAATGACTCGATAAACCAGGAAATCAAAAAACAAATTAAACAATTTATGGAGACCAACGAGAATGAATACACAACGGTCCAAAACCTATGGGATACTGCAAAGGCAGTCCTAAGGGGGAAATACATAGCCATCCAAGCCTCACTCAAAAGAATAGAAAAATCTAAAATGCAGTTTCTATATTCTCACCTCAAGAAGCTGAACAGCAACAGAGGGACAGGCCTAACCCACTCACGAGGAAGCAGTTGACCAAGATTAGAGCAGAAATCAATGAATTACAAACCAGGAATACAGTAGAGCAGATCAACAGAACTAGAAGCTGGTTCTTTGAGAGAATCCATAAAATTGGTAGACCACTGGCAAGACTTATCCAAAAGCAAAGAGAAAGGACCGAAATTATTAAAATTATGAATGAAAAAGGAGAGGTCACGGCCAACAACATTGAAATTGGAAGGATTACCAGCACTATACTCTTGAGGTTCAATATTTTGCAATTCTCTTTGCATACGAGAAGCAACTGAGGTTTTTTTTGGTTTTTATTTTGTTTTTTATTTTTTTTTAAAGTTTTTATTTATGTATTTGACAGAGAGAGACAGCCAGTGAGAGAGGGAACACAGGCAGGGGGAGTGGGAGAGGAAGAAGCAGGCTCCCAGTGGAGAAGCCTGATGTGGGACTCGATCCCAGGACTCTGGGATCACGCCCTGAGCCAAAGGCAGATGCTTAACGACTGAGCCACCCAGGCGCCCCTTGTTTTGTTTTTAAAACATACAATTCTGACTCTTTACCAGATATTGAGAACCCCGGACCTGCTATAAAATCATTCCTATATCAACTGGGAAGTTACTGCTGTAATAGCTTGATTTTCACAGCACCTTCTAGCAGAGAAACCCATCCCCATGCCCAAGGGAACCAGCCCATGCCGGCTTAGACTTGTCAATTGTTCATACAGGGACATGGCCACAATATGAATGATTCTGTCACACATTTCAGAAACAGACTTCACCTGCCAAGCTGTCACAAGACTTCCATTTATTATTTCACTTTTCTTCTAAGTGCACCTGGGGCGGTGGGGAAACTACAGAAACCAAAACCACGCTACGGAATTACCGATGGTTCTGTAAATCTAGCCTCCTCCTCAGATCCCATATACAATTTTGTAAAATCCCTTTCATTGCAGGCTTGTTTCTCTGAAGTGAGAACGGAACGCTCTGCAAGGAGATGGAGTCCAGTGCTAGACATTAGCAACAGAATCTTAAGTGGAGAGAATTTTTTTTTTAATAGAATGGGCCCCAGAGAACAGGAAATGAGACCACCCCTAGAAGGGGAAATAGAAGCAATACCAAACCGATCTGGAAGGCAATCAGAAACCATCAATGTCCTTCTCCACTTTAGAAGGCCAGCCCTAGGGACGAGATTCAGAACTCATTTCTAACACAAACCAAACCGTGCTGTCAAAAACAATACAAGTGAGATTAGTAGTATAGAGGAAAGAATCTCCTGGTAACCTAAACCAGAAACTAATTCAATTGACTTTTGGAAATTTCCTTTGCCTCTGCATGTGGTTTCACCTTTGATCAAGGGAGGGACAAGGCTTAAAGAGCTTCCAAGCCTGGTCTCTTTCGGCTATGGTGACTAAGCTCTAACTCCAACACAGCCGATCTTCCCGGATGTGAACGCACCTGCAGGACCGCGGTCCATTCCCCAGGTCCCAGTAGCAGAGAGGCAACACCAGGGGCTTTGCTTTGATACCGCACATGGAGCGAGTTAAAGAGCAACCGAACAAACCTACGGGAACTTCAGTTCCATTGAACTGGGTCCCATCATTCTTCGCCTCTCGCACCTTTAAATCTCTCCACACGGAAACTGGGCTTATCCTCTGATCGGTGTTAACGCAGAGCCCAATTTATAACTTTGGCCTGCACTTTCCTCTTCAAGAATGATTGCTGTGTGAAGAGCAGTGACAGTGCATTTTCATTAGAGATCAAGATTTCAGGCAATGCATTTGGGTGTGGGTTTAGAGTTGTGGTCTCATTTTCTGAACTGAATTCTCAGACGTGCACTTAAGCTTGGCATATCAAACAGTCTGGTGGTGAATGTTTAACTATGAGGCAAGAACTATGTATGCAGACAAAATGGCACAGTGCAACTCAGAAAATTACATGGTTTTGAAATTATGGGGCGGGGGGGGGCGGTGCTTACGTTTGTAGGTTCTAGTCGGAAGCTTCACATCCAAAGACCAGAGTTGTTTACGGTAAATGATTAACAGCTGTGCCCTTTAAGTCACCTAAAAGGAGATTTTGCCTAGAGACAGTAGCAAGCTAATTAGCTTCTCTGCTGGTAATCTTACTCAAAAAAACAAGCTTGTTCAGGAATAAATCTCCCTTGTATGTATGTATATATTATATGCAAAATCCCATGCAAGTCACTAATATCCCATGTCAAGTCAAAAATCCTACACAAGACAATAAGAACACAAACATTCCCGGCAACTGAACAAAGGAATCTGAAAATCCACCAAAGATTAGGTACCAATGGCTAATAAGCACGCGTGAAAACATGCAAAACATTATTCATCTCTAGCGTCTCACACACACAAAGGAAATCCACAATCACTAAATATTTAAAGGGCCCTTAACTGGACATATACAGGGCTAGGGGTAACCCTTAAGGGCGAGACCGTTGGCGGCCAGGAGGAAATTCTGCACGAGGGCAGGCATGGCTGGGGCGGGGAGGGGGGGCGGGGGGGGGGAGGGGNGGCCTGAACGGACCAACAGGAACAGGTATACCTGGTGCGGCTGGAGGAGACTCTCAGCTGGCATCCTGCCAAGACCTGGCTGTACCCCCTGTGCGTGCACACCCAGGAAGCCCCACTGGGGCCAGGAGAGCTTTAGCCGATCACGAGGCTGAGGGAAGACCCTTTGGCTAGCAGCCTGCAGGACTAGAAACACTCACCCTGTGCTGGTCTCGGCGATTCCACCACGCTGAGACCGACGAGGCCCACCGGGTCAGGACAGGGATTGTGTGGGAATGAGACACTGCTCAGACCCCACTCGGGGGAAGGACTTGTTGCCCCAGCGGCTGCGAGCGCTATTTGAGGACAGCCCTTAGCTGCAGCTGGCCTAATAGTCGCTCTCACCCTAGGCCGCACCCCTTCGCAGGTGGCCCCCAGCCAAGGTACGGTTCCCGGACAATATAAGCGCCCAGCAAATTTGCCAAGTTGGCAACAATTATGAAGGATTATTCTTGCTCTCTAGCTCCTTATAGGATTTTTTGAAAGTATTTATTTAGAGAGAGAACATGAGCAGGGGGAGAGGGACAAGCAGACTGTGCACTGAGTGCAGAGTGACACGGGGCTCCATCTCACAAGCCTGAGATCGTGACCTGAGCCAACCAAGAGTTGGAGGTTCAACCCACTGAGCCACCCAGGTGTCCCTCCTTGTAGGGTCTTCTTGGGTGTGCATCGTACCTTGACTCTTCCCTGTGCCCAGCCCTGCTTCCTGCCTTTCCCTTCCACAAGTGTTACCACTAATAACACTTTTTAGTGACTATCCTACCCACTAAGCTCAAATGGGTCCTAAGGAATGCTTTCCCAAAGAAACTACCCTGAGAGAAGGATTGGATAAGTAAGTAAATGTTGAGAAGAGATCAAGATATATTAGATGTGAGCTACCCATTAGGCATGAAAATGGACATATTAAGTAAATGGTGGAATATACAAGCATGGAACTCAGATAAGAGGCGCAGAATGGAGGTGGGAATTTGGAAATGCAGAATGTGTGGAGTCCCCTCCCCCCACCCAAAGGAATGATGAGTGGCCACTGGGAAGCTGGCAAAAGGGATCTCACCTCCACAAGCACTCAGACCGGAAATGACCCGAGACTTCCCTCCCCTACCCAAAGACACCAGGTCAGCACCAGCAAGACAGATCCAGATCCCGCCACACAGGCTATGGACCAGAAAACCTCTCCTCACCTCCCACAGACAGGGAATATCCCACCACATCAGGTGCCTGCTCAGGAAATCCGGGGGGTCAGACTCTCCTCCCCCAACTAGAGGCACCAGGTGGTTTAGCTTGAAGCAGCTCCTTCCATCCCCTCAAAGCACCACCAGCAAAAACCAGCGAGAGAAATAACTGGCTGTTTCATGGGAAAACATTTTGTTGTTTTAAGACAAGCCTAGAGGCAAGGAGACCCCTATTGGGACGCCACTGTAGTAACCCAGGTGCACAATGATACTGGCCGGGAGTAAGTTGGTGGTTTACGGAGGTGAAGAAGAGTATATGCATTTGTGATGGGTTTGCAAAGTAGAACTAACAGGGCTCGTTGATGGAGGGCAGGGGAAGAGAAATCAGGAGGACTCCTAGCTTTCTGCCTTGACTCTCTGGGAGGAGGGGGATGTCTTAGTTTGAGTGAAGGAATACCAGGAGAACAACAGGCTTAAGAAAGAAATCCAAATATATTAGGTTTGCACTATCTATGAGACATTAAGAAGGACATTTTAAATAGATAACAAGACATGAATAAATACAGAGCTCAGATATAAGATGCAAGATGGAGATAGAGATGGTGTATGAATGGCAGTTAACACCAGCGACTTGATGAGATCACTAGAAACACAGGACTGACGCAGCTTGCACCAGGAAATAATCCATATAGTGATGGGAAAGAGAGCATAGCAAAGGAACCTAAGCCAGTGAAGTAGGAATGCGAGGTCTTAGAAAAGGTGGAGAAAGTGTTGCAATAAAGTGGACAATTCTGTCAAATTTGCTGAGAGGTAAAGTCAGATGAAAATGGAAAAATAGCCCAAGGATTTGGCATCAGGGACGCCACTGTGAACTTGACAAGGGTAACCTCAGCCGAGATGAAGGAGTAGCTTCAGAAAGTAACTACTAAGGGAAGACGTAGAGACCGTAACTTATCCTTTGGTTTAAAGACAAACAGGAGGGAGTGTGGACGTTTTGCTGGGTTTTTTCTTTTTTTCTCTTTTCATTTTTTTTTTTTTGTAAGGATCTGNAAGGATCTGGGACACTACAGCGTATTTGCATGGTAATGGAAAATGTGAAGCAGAAGGAATTGATGATTCAGGAGAGAGAGGTGAGAATTGCAGGAGGAATGCCTTTGGAAAAGTTAAGAAGGCTGTGATCCGAAACCCCCATGGAGAAGTTTGTCATTTATACGGAGCAAGACCAATCGTTCTTCGTTCTAAAAAATACCGATGCAGGTTGNGTTAAGAAGGCTGTGATCCGAAACCCACATGGAGAAGTTTGTCATTTATACGGAGCAAGACCAATCGTTCTTCGTTCTAAAAAATACCGATGCAGGTTGGAGGGGAGATTTGGCAGTGGGAGGATGAGGGCATTCTATCTGGTAGTTTCTATTTCCTGAAGTTTATCAGAAACGAGGATTTTAGAGTCAGAGGGGTCTTTGTTAAACCCTGCTTCTCCCACTCCCTGGCTATGTGACTTGTGTGACCTGGACCCTGTGACCTCTGTGACCTTGTCTCCTACCACTTTTGCCTCCTTTGCNGGAGGGGAGATTTGGCAGTGGGAGGATGAGGGCATTCTATCTGGTAGTTTCTATTTCCTGAAGTTTATCAGAAATGAGGATTTTAGAGTCAGAGGGGTCTTTGTTAAACCCTGCTTCTCCCACTCCCTGGCTATGTGACTTGTGTGACCTGGACCCTGTGACCTCTGTGACCTTGTCTCCTACCACTTTTGCCTCCTTTGCTCCAGTCCAGCCATGCTGGCCCAAAAGGCAAACTCACCAATGTACCCCTGCCTCAGATCTTTGACCTTTCTGTTCTCATTTCTTGGGAAGCTCTTTGAACAGCTATATGTGTATGGCTTGTGTTGTGGAAATAAAGGCTAGAGACTTACTCAAATTAAGACCGCTGTTTACTGCTGATATTCTGCATGCAAGAATGGGAGAGAGCAGAAGACACAATCTAGTACCTTCCAGTCACAAACACGTTACACAGTGGGGGCACCTCGCTGGCTCAGTCAGGAGAGCGTGCAGCTCTTGATCTCGGGGTCATGGGTTCAGGCCCTATGTTGTGCGTAGAGCTCACTTGAAAAAAAACAACAAATATGTCATAAAATACGGAACAAATCTGCAGAACTAGCCTAGTCACTTGAGCAAGCTCTCAGAGGTCTCTCTGGGAAACCTGTTTTCCTCTGTGGTTAGTGGTCCTTTATTCCAATAATTAGCTTTGTCTCTTTCTTGTGACATGGGTAGCCTGTGACAAAGGGGATCTTTGGGTGGAGGTATCTCGTGGCGCTGAGAGTGACTTGAGGTGGTAGATTGTTCTGGCAGTGGAATGGTGAGCAGACTCTTCATCACCCTCCCCCCTCATCTCCTTAGGGACCCTGCAAATATGCCACTTTATCAGAGGACTTCCCTGACTATTCTTTCTAAATCAGCTCCTGCTCTCTCTCCCCCTTCTACAAACTTATATTTAGGGTACTTTCTTTTCCTTAGCACTAATCATCACCTGCAAATATCCATTTCTTTGGTTTTGATCTGCATTCCTCCGCTAGCACGTAAGTCCCACAAGAGAAGAAACTTTGTTGGGTTCATTGCTTTCCCAGCACTGAGAGCTGTGCCTAGCACACGGTCAGTGCTCAGTGTGTCGTCGTTGGATGGATGAGTGTATGAAGGAATAAAGGAATCTTCTCTGAACCACAGTCTTCTCTTTCATGAAATGAAGTGAATACATCTACCCGTATGACTTGTTTGAAGAACTAAAGACCATAACGTCTGTAAAAGGCCTACCACGAATCAGGCACATGTAAGCACGCTCCCAAAATGGTAGTAAGAGTAACTGTTGTTATTATTCCAGAGGGATTGAATTTATACCAACAAATATGAACCACATGGGGGAAAAACCTCACCACGAGTGCATCCATAAGGCAGTGAGGATTTGTCCCCAGCTCCTACAGTAGACACCCTTTGGGCTCACTAATTGCGTTATCCACACTGGCCTTTTTTTAACCCCAGAACGTTATGTCCGGTTCCAGATTTTAAAAGACGGGATTTAAATTCTGCCCATTATATATATATAATATATATATATATATATATACACAAGTGCCACCAGGGCACTGGAATCCTCTCCGCAGATAGAAATTCAATGTCTTTCTCCGGGTCACCAGGCATATCGTGTCTGAACCATCAATCATACTGAAGAAAGCCCAATCCATCAAAGGAGGCTTTCAAAGCACATCTAGATTGCTGAATAATGCACAGTCATTTTTAGGCACTTTACTGATTCTGATGGCCCAAGTAATGACTGGCAAAGTGCTGTCTGTTATTGTTTGAGTGAATGTAGGTCAGCACTTCACTTCCATGCTCTGCTCTCCTTAGCACATTTGCTGTTGGGTGGATAGGAGGAAGACATGTTTTTGCCCATCCTTAAACCATGTCTGACTCCATAATGCAAGGCAGTAGAAATCAAGGAGACGTGCAGCATGTGGCCAGTCACCGCCTGATTCCTAGACACCCCCCCCAATGACTCAAATATATCAGGGTCCTTCACTTCTTTTTTTTTTTCAGGTGCCCATACTTTAGCTCAAGTAGTTCTTAAGCCTAATTATACTTCATAAGTGTGGAGTTTGCTTAACAGGCAGACTGCAGAGCCCATTCTATATTGACTTAAATCCAACACTGATTTTGAATACTGTCCCCAAATAAATTTTTACCAGACTCTTCAGGTGACTCTGATGATGACTCAGGTTTCGGAAACATTAACCCGTTAGTGACGGTGTCTCTTTCTAGAATATTTTCCCCTCTATCTCTGTATGTTGAGGCCTAGCTCACGCCTCAAGGAACAGCTCTGATTCAGTGTGGTGCCTTTCTTGATGGGGTATCTCCCATTGTGACAGAAATGGGAGGCATTGTTCTCAAGGGACAGGAGGGCAGTGGAATATGACATCCAGAATGAGGGCAGAGAAAGGGCTGTAAGTTTTACACCGATATTTCGCAGTAGAGTTTGTGCACGTGGGTCAAAATCCAACAGAGTAACCTGCAACAGGCCTACGATTCCAACCATGTAGCCATCTTATTTTGGGAGGAAGATGGGAAGCTACTTCATCGTTTGGAATTTATGTTTAGAAGGAGTAAATAGTGACTAGCAAACAGACTGCTCCATGGGTACAATAAAGGTTGGGGGAATGTTAAACTCCCAAAGTGGACTTAATCTATGGTTGAGTAACAGGAGAGCAGAGAGAGGTTAGGACCAGAGGGAAGATGAAGACCATCTTCACAGGGGCACGTGGGTGGCTCAGTCGGTGAATCGTCTGCCATTGGCTCAGGTCATGATCCCGGGGTCCAGGGATCAAGCCCCACGTCGTGCTCCTTGCTCAGTGGGGAGTCTGCTTCTTCCCCTCCCTCTGCCGCTCCCCCCAGCTTGTGCTCTCTCTCTCTCAAATAAATAAATAAAATCTTAAAAAAAAAGACTGTCTTCACGTATCTCAGGCCAGCATTTTGCAAAGGGTCGTCCCTGGACCACCTGCAGGAGCACCACTAGGAGTCTGAGTTAAATCCCCGATCTCCTAAATTAGATCCTTTGGGAGTGAGACCTAAGAACATGTAGTTTCAGAAATTTCCAGGTCTTTGTGAAAATCAGCCATGTCTGATACACTCTGGGCTCAAGCGCCTCAGACCTTCTCTTCTCTGGTACTAATTCTCTAGTACTTTAGTACTGATCGTTTCATCTCTCATAACCGTAGTTTCCAAAATGATGCGTTGTAAGAGTCTGCAAACACAGCTAGCTCATGTTTCTACAGCAGTCTTCAATTCATAAATATCTCTTGCCATCCATCCTTGATTCTCACCCGGCTTCACAACATACCTGTGAGAAGCAAGAGAGAGAAGCTCCAAAGAAGCGACCTCATGCAGAAGAACCCCTTGGATGCGGGAAGCATTTGTGGTTTAGTGGGGCTGCAGCAAGCAGAACAGCTGTATCTACTGGTTCTGAAGCCCCCTTGACTTCAGCCTGTGTGGCAAATTATTTTGTCCATCCTCTCTTTTGTTGGAATGGACAAGAATGAAATCACAGGGAAAGAATAAAAGTCATGTGTTGACTGTAGGACAGCCACGTAAAATCTGGGGCACCCAGTTAAATCTGAATTTCTGATAAACAACAAATAAATTTTAGCATAAGTATGCCCCCTGTGATATCTGGGATATACTTATATTTAGAAATTGTTGTTTATTGGCTGAACCTGGCAAAACCGAGTTGAATAGGTGAGAGAATGAAGGAAGAAGCATCTCTCATTTATCCCCACCCTGATTTCACCTTCAGCAAGAAGTAGCATGGTTTGACAGAAAGGTTTAGAGTCAAGGAAGATGATGAGCTTTAACTGAGTGAATGACCTTGGAAGAGTCCCTTCTCTCGCTTGGCCTCAGTTTCCCCCTTTGTGAAACGTGACAATTAAACTAGATGATTTGTCAGCACCCTTCCTGCTCTGAGAGTCTGGTGTTTCACCACCCTTGGAAATGCCGTCCATCTCCTCTGCTCCCTGGCTATATTTGAGAGCCTAGGTACTTGATAGCTGATCTCCAAGTGGGGATGGAGCATACAGGACGGTCTCTATACGGTATTGGGCTATGCTCATCATTCTGTCAATGACACTCACTGTGATAGGTAAGACACCCTCTACACACCGCCGATCGCCCTTGAAACGACAATGCGGGGAGACATATTAGGCTCATCAAGATCTCAGGGCGTGTGTGACCCGAGAGAGCACTGAAGAAGGGCTTTTCCCTCCTTGCTCTTTTGTTAGCTTCCACTTCTGCAGTCCCTACTTCTGTAAAACAACCGCCTTGAGCTAAAGAGTTAGATTGTGCATTTCCCCCCTCCATTCCAGACTAGGTTTTAACCTAATCCTCCTATTATCATCTGGGCGTGAAAATTACATATTTGCCCCCAGCCTAGGAGGAAGTTAAATCAATGAGGAAAGAAGGGTGTCACTTGGCCAGCATTCGTTTTTACACCGTCCCGCCAGAGAAGGATATTAGCGCTATCATCCTTGGTCACGGATTCGTTTGCATTTCCTTCACCGAAAACAATTTCATTATCTAATAAACCACATGATTTTCCATTCTAGTCTGTGCTAATTGATTTTTCCCTATTCATATCTTCAGCGGCTGGGAGAGCTTTTCTCCAGATAAGGTAGATTTCATTTTCAAGTCTTCATTATGTTCAGAACTCCGTTTTGTTGGCAAGTTCCTCCGTTACAGTTGAAGATCGCTGTTCCCGAACTCCTTCCTATTAATTAATCACCATCTTTATACATGTAATAAATAGTAGGACTGCCAGCAAGAAGAAAAGAAGTTTAGTCGTAAAAGACAGGGCTTTTTTTTTCCTCAGGAAGCTACTCCTTACAGCATAAATATTGGCCTCAGTATGATGTTCTGCCATATAAATAACAGAAATGGTCTTATTTTCCAAAACGGGTTGAAAAGACAGGACTACAATTGCAAACCGAAACCTTTCACAGCAAACTAAGGCTACAGTCAGCTCAAAATGGCACAATTGTAAGCACTTTTGTTAATTAGCATCCTATCTACACTTGTCATGAACCGTAATCTTTTGTTTCAATGGAGTGATTTTTATATCTGAGCGGAGGTAATGTTTAATAATAAGCTTAAATTTGACAAGTTGTGAATCGCATATTCTGCATTTCCTAAGGATCATCTATCCTGCTTTGTTCGTGTGCAATATCATGCCACGGGCTTTTTTTTTAAAGTTTTTATTTAAATGCCAGTTAGCTAACATACAGTGTTAGTTTCAGGTGTACAATATAGCGATTCAACGCTTCCACACATCACCCGTCCTCATCACGACAAGTTCCCTCCTTAATCCCCAGCCCCTATTGGCCCCATTCTCCCACCCCCTCTCCCCAGCCACAGGCTTTGGTTCTCAGAAAAGCCCAAGTCTTAAGCAGATAAAAAATCCTAAGCCACAATAAGAACAACAGGAGCCTCATTCCTGCATTTGCTATTAGCTATTATTTATAGACACTGGAAGGTGATCTTTAAGTTAACATGGATCTCAAGTGATAAAAGAAAATTCACAATACTAATGGAAGGACCTTATTATGTATGTGTGGGTTCACAATATTTCAGCATCTTCAAATTGCTTTAGCTTACAAAAGGTACCTTGGGGGGGGGCGGGAGGAGTCGAAGGAGCTTCCAAATGATGTTCCGCGAATGGGCTGCTAATGTGGCCAGAGATTGTTCTCCTCAGCCCCGGGGTTTGGCTAACTGGGATCTGGGACATCCTTCTCGTCACTTCAGTGTGCTGTAATTTTATTACCTTTTTCTATATATGCCGTGATGTGAAAAAGGTTAGTAAGACTTTTCCTGTGCCCTCAGGGTCAGATCAAAATTACATTCATGCTCCGACACCATGATAATCATTGCTGTAGTGAGTCACCAGTACTCTTGGCGGTTTATTATATCTCTAAAATGTGTCGTGTGTTGGGCTGGATGCAAGCTTGAGAGCAACCTTACCATACTCCGTGTGTGTGTGTGTGTGTGTGTGTGTGCGCACGTGTGTAGGGGCCATATAAGAGAAATCCAAGGAAATACACACTGTAAAATATGTTATGAAGATATAAATATTCATTTCTGCCTACAAGGCTGTGCCTTGTCATTCTTCTATTTCTTCCCTATCTCAGGTCTGGTCATACACCAGGTATCCAGAGAGACCTTATTACTAAATAGATTGCCTTAAACATGAGAACTGGGGCACCCGACTGGTTCAGTCGGTGGAGTAGGAGATACTTGATCTCGGGGTTGTGGGTTCGAGCTCCATGTTGGGTATGGTGATTACTTAAAAATAAAATCTTTTAAAAAATAAAATAAAATAGGGGCACCTGGATTTCTCAGAGGGTTAAATGCCTTCGGCTCAGGTCATGGTCTCTGGGTCCAGATCGAGCCCCACGTCGGGCTCTGGGCTCAGCGGGGAGTCTGCTTCTCCCTCTCCCTCTGCCTCTCTCCCTGCTCATGCTCTCTCTCTGTATCTCTCTGTCTCAAATGAATAAATAAAATCTTAAAAAATGAAATGAAATATTAAAAAAAGTGAGAACCTAGAGCCCTACCACACGGTATCATTGGTGCAAGCAATTTCGGGCAAATATACAGCAGATGCTGCTTAGGGTGCAAGAGACAAGTCCCTGGCTTTTGTCTGGACAGGCTGACGTTGGGACTCAAATCCATTATTTTGCTATGTCTTATCTGTCCTTCTTTCTTTTCCTTTCCTCTGTCTCCACTCCTTCATTTCCCTCACTCAGCTCCATCCTCCCCTTTCCTTCTTTCTCTCCTTTTTTCTCTTACCTTCCATAGAAGGTCTGCATTGGTAGTGATAAGGTGATAAGCTCATGACTCCTTTCCATCATCAAGTGAGTCCTTTGCCCTGACCTGTAATTGGGAAGAAAAGTAGGCTTGACTAATAAAATGTCTTTTGTGATATTTCAATAAACAATATTAATAAAATTTACTTGTTTGTTCTACTTAGAATGCTCTTCCCCCGGATATTTACATGGCTCACCTCCCCCTCCCCTTTCTTCAAGTCTCTGCTCAACAGAGAAACCTTCCCTGACCAATCTCTATTAAAATAACGGGACTTCATACCACCCATCCCTCTTCGCTAGCTCCTTACCCTGCTTCTTTGAGGATTCAACACAATCTGAAATAGTCAAGGACCCTTTGTGTAATTGCTTGTCTTTCTTCCTTGACTAGGTTATAACATGAGCAGAGGCACTTTGTTTCATTATTTTATCCATAGTGGCTAGTACACAGTTGGCATTCACTAAATATCGGTTCAACGAATGAATGAACATCAACATTCATAACAATAAGTGCATCAAGGCTATATTTTAAGAAAAACCTCTTAGTCCCTATGAATAATTTTAACCATGCATTTTTTTGTTATTTGCCTAAGCATTATTAATAAATGAACTGATAGACAAGCACAGCAGGAGCAAAAATCAAAGAGTGAATTAAAATACCACCCTGCTCAAGACATTTCTCTCAATATAAGACTCTCCAAAACAACTCACATGTCCTTCAGTGGGTGAATGGATAAATACAATGGGATAGTACTCATCTATAAAAAGGAACGAATTTCTGATCCACACAACTTGAATGAATCTCAAAGGCATTAGGCCGCATGAAAGAAGATAGTCGTAAAAAGTCATAAAAAGGCACAAACAGAGAAACTATAGTGATGGAGGATGAATCAATGGCTATTAGGGTTTAGGAATTGGGGCGTGGGGAGACAGCAGGAAGGAGTTTTTTGGGGATGATTGAACTTTATTGTGGTCAAGGTTGTATCAATCTACACATGTGTTAAAGTTCATAGAACTATTCACCAAAAAAAGTCAATAGATTACACTATACTGTTTTATAAGGTACTTTTTTCATTCAAAACCGTACCAAAGCATCTTTTCTCATTACTAAATGTAAACCCCTATCATTTAAAAAATGATGGGTAAACTTCTAAAAAAAGACTCTCCAATGAGATCTTTCCAACTTCTTAATTCAGGTAGCATTCTGTACCACTTATAATAAGCTACCTCAAACATTGTTACACAAGCACGTCCGATCCTTCGGCTAGATCGTGACCCTTTTGTAAGAGCAGAGGGCATGCTTATACAGTTCCTTTATGTTTCACCCTGTAGCACAGTGCCACGAATATATTAGACATTATCTAAAGATGTGATAGGTTCATTACTTATTTACTGTTTATCATCCTAATGTGGGTATCAGGGCATGATTTTGTTACCTTATCTGTCCAAAGGAAGATTGAACCAAATCATTTGTAGGGTCTTTCTGGCTCTGATTCACTGTGGTTCTATACCCAGTACACCTTCAAAACATTTATTTCTTCTGTAAAAGGCTTTCTTTTGCTTCAACTATAAAAAGCTGGAAGCATTGCTACTTAAGTCTTAACAAAAGACATTTTGTTAAATTGGTTAAAAATTAGCAACTGTCTGAGATGTCAAGCTGACTGTAATAATGAGCTGAGTTAAAAATAATTTAATGAATTCATGTATCCTTTTAACACATAGAATTTAGAATGGGCTAAAAATGACTTCCGTGAAAATGGACCATGCTAAAAAATCTCTACCACATAACTGTTAATATTTCCACCTTGTTCGATGAGATCCAGACTCCGTTCCAATGCCATTAAAAAGACATAATTTTCATTTTCTAACTTAATCAGCCCTCTCTGGTCTCAGAGTCTGAGCCTGGCTTTACCCTCACCTTTTCTAGAGCCTCTATCTCAGATGCTAACCTATCATTTAATTGAAGTCCGCCATCTTTGGTCATGTCATGTTGTACTTGCATGTTTTCACTCTTAAACTCACTCTACTTTTCCTCTGACTCCTGGGCAACCATCAGAGCCAAAATGAGGGGTTCTCATCCTCATTCTGTCATAAGGAGTCATTGTTACCAAGTAAGTCTACTCCAAGAGTCCCCTCCTGCTCCCTGAAGGCAGACGTTGAATCATCTCTCGGACCAGCTGGATTCACTCTTCTCCATCACTTTGTTAGAACCAGAATTCCCCTTGTCTCTACGGAAATGACAGTAATGGACTATAGGTCAGGCCACTCATCCCTTTTGTTAAGAGATAGCAGTCTCTTAGGAGGCTTGTCTCAATATTTATAATAAAAGTTAACTATTCTTTTTACATGTAAAACCTTATTCCACCCTTATACTAATTCCAAGAGTTACTTCCACTATAATATAATCAGTACCATTTTACAGATGTGAAAACTGAGACTCAAAAAAAGTTACTTACATTAACTTGTAAGTAATACACACAGCACCCAAGCCCTAGTCTACCGTAACAGCAAAGCTCATATTCCTTGTCACTAGCCTGAACTACCAATTCAGAAGGAGGCCAGCACTGGAATGCATGCTGAATGCTCCCTGGACAGGTAGTTTTCAAAAGCTCAGTGAACACCTACATTAACTACCTTAATTACTCATACATCATTATAAAGTAAAGACATGAACAAAGATCCCGATTGCAAGACAGAATCTTTACTTTGTATGAGGAGCTGTCCTATATGACAAAGGATTTTAGAGCACTGGAAGGCATCTTACAATTCTTGGAAACAAAGTGATTTGGGGTATACTTTTTTTCCCTTACCCCACCCCTTGGGTATATTTAAACATACATGAATATACACACATATACGTGTGTGTTTGGAATGTGTGCATGAGTGTGTAAATATATATATACTCACGCACACACATTGCATGGGTATATAATTACATGCCCCAAATCATAGGTTACTAAATTATTTCACTAGATTATGGTCAAATGTATATAATATTTTATCTATTTTTTCATATATTATCCTATTTGACACTTCTATTAAGGGGAAAATAAACAGAGGCCCAATATTTCAGTAAGAAAATTGACTCCTTGCTAAAATATAGGCTGTTTTTTGGAACTCTATCTGCTTATGGAGCTGGCTTCTTGGGGATGTCTGGGAATAGGCTCAGTATACCTGTGGTGTTCCACAAATCCCCTTTATATAGGTGTCCACACTGCTGTCATCCCCCATACGAGTCCAGAGCGCCCATTATGCCCAGTTCTTCCTGTCACGTGGTAAAATTCTTAACATCTCACAATCCAGATATTTCCAGGATGTGTAACATACAAAAAAGAACTATGAAGAGAATAAAAGATTAATCTCAAATGGCAGGGTTATAGACACAAGAGAGGGAAGATCATCTTACATAATCATCCCCGTCCCTCAAACTCCACATGCCAAAGACAACCAAACCAGTTCATTGTGACTTATCTGTACGGCCACCCCTGGTCTCCTGGTCTAGCACCCTGCGTATGAATATTGATAGCCTGAAATAGCATTTTCCAAATTTGACGGGAACATAACAATCACCAGGGGAGACTTGTTAAAAAGACACACCTAGACCATTCCCCGAGAGATTCGGATTTAGGTATCTGGAGTGGGATCAGGAGTCTGTAACAAGCATTCTGGGTAAATCTGACGTTAGGCCGGCCTTGGGAACGCTATTAAGACTCCAGGGATGGGTCACCTGGGTGGCACTGTCGTTAAGCGTCTGCCTTTGGCTCAGGGCGTGATCCCAGCGTTCTGGGATCGAGCCCCACGTCAGGCTCCTCTGCTGGGAGCCTGCTTCTTTCTCTCCCACTCCCCCTGCTTGGGTTCCCTCTCTTGCTGGCTGTCTCTATCTCTGTCAAATGAATAAATAAAATCTTTTAAAAAAAAAAAAAGACTCCAGGGAGTGACCATGGTTATTGTAAGGTGCCTCCTCAGATTTTTGCCATTGCTATCTAGGATAAATGCAATCAGTTAGATGAAAGATTTACTTACACTTTCTTCAGGGCAATTTTAATTCCTTTCCTGCCCAAGTAGAGAGTGAATCATGCTTCCAGTCTGAATTTAGCCCGTCTTTGTCAGATTACTGTACTATATTATCAAATATCTCCACTCATATTTTCTGGAGAGAAAGCAGTTCAATATTCCTTTGTCAATAAGAAGTTGGCATTCCTTTTACCATAGCTCACTCAGTATGATAGGAAATGTCCTATCATTTGTTTTTAATGGAGTTTAATATAATAAAGAATATTTGATGGCAAGCCAGACAATATTGCACTTTATAGTTATATCCTGATTTATCTAAAAGGAATCTAAACTTCAGTTTCACAGGAAAATATTTTATTTTCTACACTAGGTGCCACTAATGATGTCATCATGTAAAAGCATGCTATTAAGTCGAAACAGATTTTTAATAAGTTATTAAACTATAGCTATTATAAGCTTATGCTACTATGACACGCTAAGACAGTATTTATGCCACCCAAGTGTCCTTTTTTTTTTACCCCACCTGCCGAAACGGAAACACACACACACACACACACACAAAGAACACAGAAACTACTTATCTCCAGTAACCAGTAACTTCATTATATTTTTAAGAGGGACCCACTAAATAAGGTAGCTTTTGCAGTCTCTTGACAGTGTCAGACAATGTTGGGGACATAGTAGTTGCTCAATAAATAGCAATTTAATAAAGGACATACACAATTTTTATTGTTGTTTTTGTTTGGTATATTTTTGTTTGAAGAAACTCAAAAAAAGCTCAGCAAAAGGGACCCTTTGTTTTAATTTGATCTTTCACCACATGCTTTGGACATGGATAAATCAAGTAAAATAACCAGGAAAGCTTCCTTTTTCACATTGAACTTGATGTAACAAAAAGTTTTCAATGGCCTGGCAGGTTCAGAATCTGAAGGTCCTGGGGGACCTTAGACTTTTTTTTTTCTCTTAAGGCCTTTGACCGATTGGATGAGGCCCATCTACCTTAAGGAGGGGAATCTGCTTTACTAAAAGTCTACTGATTTAAATGTGCATCTCATCTAAAAAATACTATCACAGAGATATCTAGACTGGTGTGTAACCAAATATCTGGATACCAGGGCCGAGCCAAATTGACACATAAAATTCACTATCATAGAGAGTTAGAGAAATACAAGTATATATGCACTCATAGCCTATGAATTATTCATATTTTTGAGCCAGTAATTTTATATTTTAGTATCCATTCTAAGAAATAATCATAGATGTGCACAAAAATTTCAAAACAAATTATTCTAACAGCTTTATATTTTTATATCAACAAATTAGGAACAGCTTAGCTCACTACCAATAGTGGAACAAGCAAAAAGAATATATTGCAGTTACACTATGGAAGAGTATACACAGATTTTTTTTAGATGCATGTTTTCAGTGGAACTTAGGCTTAGGAAATCTGCTAAGCAAAATTAGAATCCTAAACTCTATATACACATGAGCCCAACTTCGTTTTAGACGGGCACAGAGAAAAACAGCCCGGAAGGATAGATACCAAAGCAAAGCCAACAGAGGTTATCTACGGGTTATGAGATTAGGAGTGATATTTTTGTGTTCTTTTTTCCCTCAAGTTTTCATAAGAAAATAGTTAATAACTTTTTTTATTATTAAAGATAAGATCTCCTGACTTGATAGACAAGCTGACTATAGGCCTTCCATCTCCACTACCTCCAAGGACCCCATTAAAATGGCAAACAATAAAAAACAATGTATACACACAAACCAGCTAATAGAATACTAGTGAATGAATCAGCATCATCAGCAAATAAGCCGTATCAATAAGTTCCTGGAAGCAGACGGAGGGGTGGTGATTTAATAAAGCAGGGTTAAATAAGTCACAGCCCCGAGAGAAGCCCTCAACCTTTGCTGTGCGCGTTGGAATCACAGGGTGAGCTTTGGCAAGTACTAACCCCCACCCCTAACCCCAGAGAGTCTATCTTAATTCGTCCGGGGCGAGGCGTGGGCACGGGGAGTTTTTACCGCTGCCTAGGTAATTCTGCAACTACAGCCTAGACAAAGTAGTGCTTTTCAAGGGTGGTTTCACATATGCGAATATGCATATGCAACATCCGGGCATCTTGTTACAATGCAGATTAGGCTGCAGGCGGTCTGGGGCGGGGCCTGTGAATTTGCATTTCTAACGTGCTCCCGGGTGATGGCTGTGCGCTGGGCCAGCAGCCACCGTTGGATTCTGTAGCCTGGTGGTTCTCAGGCTTGAGGGTGCATCAGAATCCCCCGGAGGGCTTATTAAAACACAGATTGCTGGGGGCGCCTGCGTGGCTCAGTCGTTAGGCGTCTGCCTTGGGCTCAGGGCGTGATCCCGGCGTTCTGGGATGGCGCCCCACATCAGGCTCCTCCGCTGGGAGCCTGCTTCTTCCTCTCCCACTACCCCTGCTTGTGTTCCCTCTCTCGCTGGCTGTCTCTCTCTCCATCAAACAAATAAAATATTTAAAAAGTAAATAAATAAAACACAGATTGCTAGACTTCACCTCCCTCCCAACGTTTCTGATTCTGTAGTCTTGGGGGGGTGAGATAGGGCCCCCAACTTTACATTTCTAACTAATATCAGGCGATGCTAGTGCTGCTGGTCCAGGGGCAACACTTCGAGAAGCACTGCTGTGTTCAGCTTCGGAGGAAGCTACTGTATTCTGCTAAACTGCGCAGAGCGTCTAACCTCAACAGTTTAATTAAAAGTCTGTATATAGATGAGATACTTTTTTTTAAAGATTTTATTTATTTGTCAGAGAGAGAGAGCACAAGCAGGGGAAGCAGCAGGCAGAGGGAGAAGCAGGCTCGCCGCTGAGCAGAGCCCCATGCGGGACTCGATCCCACGACCCTGAGCTCATGACCTGCCGCTTCACCCACTGAGTCACCCAGGCGTCGCTAGATGAAATGCTTCTATCCTGACTTGTCTCTCTTACCCAGAACTCCAGATGGCCAGACTTCCTCTTTCCACGTATAACTCAAAGACCTCTTCCCTAAAGAAATTGCACAGCCGCGGAGCAGTTTTCAGAACTCTGGCAGTTAGCAATCTCCTGGTGTGGTTTGGTTTGGTTTGGTTCGGTTCTTTTTTTTTTTTTTAAAGATTTTATTTTTTTATTTGACAGAGATAGAGACAGCCAGCGAGAGAGGGAACAGGGAGAGTGGGAGAGGAAGAAGCAGGCTCACAACAGAGGAGCCATCGGGCTCCATCCCAAAATGCCGGGATCACGCCCTGAGCCGAAGGCAGACGCTTAACCGCTGTGCCACCCAGGCGCCCCTGGTTTGGCTCGGTTCTTAAGTCCTCATTCAGTCCCCCCGCCCCACCGACCCTAAAGCAGCAGCGGCCTCCGGGGCGCATCAGATAATCAGGTGGTGAGCTTTAAAAAACAACTCAGAAGAAGGCTCTTAAAAAGTGCCAGTGGGAAGGACTGAAGCCATTTGAATACAGATCTGAGACGAAAAAAAACGTGGGTATTACGGTTTTAGAACATAACGTTGTAAACCTTGAAAGAGTAAAAATCATGACAATTTCGAGGCAGACCGAGAGTGTTCAGGTGTTAATTTCCTCACTTTTTCGTAGCAGATACTTAATACACTTTAGACCCTTTAGAACTAAAAGGTGAAGTTGAAAAGTACAACGACTTCCTCAACTTGCTAATTCATTTTTTCAATAACTTAAAAAAAATCCTGATTCTACTTTTATCCATCACCAGCGGGCATTAACAAACATTTTTTTTTAAGTAATCTCTACTCCCGACGTGGGGCCTGAACTCATGAGCCCGAGATCAAGAGCTGCATGCTCTACTGACTGAGTCAGCCAGGTCCCCCAATGTTTTCAATAATTTTTAATAATCTTTTGTATAACCATAGAGAGAGCTTTTGGAAATGAATACCTCTTGTGCTAAAGAAATGCATATCTGAAACTCAGCAATTACATTGGTTTCATTTCAGTTTCTTTTTCTTATCTTATTCAAACTATACACTTACAAGTTTAGCTGTTATACTCTTCAGCGGCCAGGTCGTTCATGAATGGTGCCAAGATGCCTCTGATATAGTAGGCATACATTAGATAACCGGAAAGATTACAGCGCTCATAGCCTCCAAGGGGAGCTGGGGTTACAGACAGCAATGGTTCTTTGCTGCCGGAGGCAGAGCCTGGGACCAAGGGGCAAGATGCTTTGGCAACTTTGGGCCAAGTCTTATGCTTCCAACTCTCAGATTAGCCAGGGTCAGGAAGAAGGGCACTGGTGACACATGGCAAGAAAGCATTGTGGGGGAGAGGTGGGAGGAGGGACCCAAAATGGTCCAGGCTTTGGAGCACAAGGGCAACCACAAAAGGCTCTGTCGTGCAGGGACATTGAAAGCTAGAGTCTCTGGAATATACTGTGGCATCCATGGCCCCTGCTCCAGTAGATGGGGACCTACTGCCTGGCAGGGAAGTGAAAGAAGGAGACGGAGACTGTCCATGACCTAATCCACACAACCCAGGCTGTATGGTAAGACACCAACCACCCACGGGGTGAGGGAAACCACCCTGGGTCAAAGAGCCAAGGCTGCCTCTAGGTAGAGTAGCCAGAACTCTGAGAGCTAGTCTGGGTAGCCAGAGATGGTCAGGGCCAGGCTAAATGTGAGAACCAAGGAGCCAAAGCTGGGTTGACACGGCGTACCCAAGCCACCAGAAGCAGCAAAGGAAAACGGTCCCTGTGCTCAACAACTCTGCTATAGGCATATGCATTTGGACTACACTGTCCTCATTCCCGTTCACTGTGCTCACATTTCTGCTCGCCCTCCCCCGACATACATGTTCATTCTCATGTCGTAAATACCCAATCAATGTTTCATATTGCTAAAAAGAATTACTAATGGAAACAGTCCTTGTCTTCCTTCCCAGCCTCGATTATGTTCTGATCAACTACACTGGTGCCTTGAAATCCTTAAATGGAATCGGTTTTGTGACTTAACCTGGAGGACTGCGTGCTTGCGAAAGCTGAGAACTACTTACGGTCTAGTGGTATCTGCTTAACCCAGCCTCACTTAATTATGGGAACTGATATCTACACTTACAGGCGTATTCCGCTTCTCCTGCTGATTAGAATCAGCACCCCACAAACGAATTCCCCTCCCCCCACTTCAAATGTCTCAGAGTGCCTCACAAGTGAGTTCATTTAGATTTTTATTTCCTTGACGCAACTGCTACTAGAGATTCTAAAATCTTTATTCTTTGCGATTTTTAAGTTTAAAACAGTAAGTTGGATGCAACAGCATAATTATACCACTAGATCACAGTATCCTTGGCGGAAGCTCCGAGGTAAAGGAAATGTTAAAGGTCACAGGGCAGACGGTAGCTACTTTCAAGCTGGTTAGGAAAATGAAACCAATTCCTAAGGCAATCCGCAGTCCAGTGGTATTTGCAGTCACTGCTTAGATCTGGGTGTGCGGGATTTGACTTTTAAGGGTGTTCTGTTTCTTCCTGCCCTCATTGTTTGACATTCACGGAGACCAGCAGGTGAAGGGTGACACCCCAGGTCACGTGCAGATGGTCAAAACTGGGGTTCCCTCCAGGCATGGAAAATGAAGTATCCATGTAATATTTCTCCCCACAAGTCAGTTTTGTAAAGCAAGCGCTGCTTTGATCATACCACCTATAGTAAGAATCATAAAATTTGGGGGCAGATTAATAGAAATAGGCCTTGAGGCAAAATCCGTTTCCTTACCCAACCTACAGTGTTTGCTCTCATTCATCTAACCTCATTGTCTTAGTCAGCTTGGGTTGCTACAATAAAATACCATAGGCTGGGTGGCGTAAAAACGGAAACCTATTTCTCATAGTTCAGGAGGCTGGGAAGCCCAGGGTCAGGGCACTGGCTGATTCCGTTCCTAGTGAGAGCTTTCCTCCTGGTTTATAGAGAGCAGCCTTCTTGCCATACACCACGAGCACCCCAACCTCATGACCTCATCTAAACCTAATTATCTCCCAAAGGCCCATCTCCAAATCACATCACATTGAGGGGTCGGGTTTCAACGTATGAATTGGAGGGGGGTTGGTGGGGGGGGGCGTGGGATGGACATATTCAGTCCGTAGCACTCAGTGAGTTCCACTGCTTTCTTATTTTTTTAAAAAAGATTTTTAAAAATTTGTTTGAGAGAGAGAGCTTTCGAGCAAGCAGGAGTAGGGGGGCGGGGGGAGGGGCAGAGGAAGAGGGAGAAGCAGACTCCCCACTGAACAGGGAGCCCAACGTGGGGGGAGGGTCGCTGGATCCCAGGAACCCAAGATCACACCCTGAGCCAAAGGCAGATGCTCAACCGACTGAGCCACCCAGGCACCCCGCCATTGCTTTCTTTCCAAAGAGAAACCCTGAACTGTCACTGACATTCAGATAGAGACCCTGAACCTCAGCAAACATGTATGGCTGCCCGAGGCTCCCACCCCAGCTCTCCAGGTTCAAATGCTGCTCTGACCCCAAGCTGAAGATCCTTTGTTAACAAATAGACTCACTCTGTTGCACTTGTCAGTTTTTTTCTGCCTCCCCCACCTTTTTTTTTTTTAACAAATAA
Organism: Ailuropoda melanoleuca; assembly: GCF_002007445.2. Taxonomy (NCBI): domain Eukaryota; kingdom Metazoa; phylum Chordata; class Mammalia; order Carnivora; family Ursidae; genus Ailuropoda; species Ailuropoda melanoleuca. The sequence goes on along the minus strand of NC_048238.1, from coordinate 81,922,813 downwards.
ACACCAACAGCAAAAGAAACATCACAAATGCATATTTGCACCACGATTGCACATTCCAATCATAATTTTTGCTGGAAGACTCACTTGTTCTGTCCTTAAGGCCTAATTTTATTTAAAATTGTTATTTCCATCAAACACTTAAGGTTATTGATTTACTACTTGACAAGGTCTCCCAATTTCTATGTAACAGCCCTGTTTGTTCTCTGTTTGAGCAAGTCAAGACAGTTGCTCCTTGTGCTTCATTTTAAGATCTGTAGGTAATATGGAAAGGACTCCTGGTATCAAAATCATCTTTGCAAATGTACATAGATAATTACATCAACCATAAAATCTTTCAATATGCCATACCACGCTACACACGCACATTCATTATACGTGTAATCTGTGTGTAAGGATTCAATTATTTAGCTGCCTATTAACTGTTAACATTTACAGTAAAGGAAAATACCCTGTTTTGACCAAAGTAATAATATTCCCATTTGAGAAATCACTCTTCTCAGGCCCGTGTACTTAATCCTGTCGCACTATCACATGTTATCTTTCTCTATAAATTTATCTAACTGATGTGTTTCATTTTCATCAGAAACTGTTGGCTACTTCTGCCCTGAATATAGCGAGATAAATTTACCTATTACCTGATATTTGTCTCATGGTTCCACGTAGACTCCCAGAGTCTCTGAGAAATGACTCCTTCATATTTTGAAAAATGGCACATAACAGGGTCGCGACGGAGGAGTCGCAAGCAAGTTGCGGGCGGTTTGACAAAATGGGAAAAATCCCAAAGAGCTGCTCGGCTTTGGTCATTTTTTTTTCCCTTAGAAAATAACAGCGGGCCATTTCCGTGTTTGGAGAAAGACATCTCTCAGTCGCTGTTTCCCGCTTGCAATGGAGCGCACCGCGGGGGAATTTTGAGGCTTAAGGATGAATGCAGCGGAGGCTGTAGGAAAGGGCAGGTGCCGGTCTTACTGCACAAGCCCTTCGGGGGGCAGTTGTTTCTCGTGAGCTCGCAACTCATTTTGCATCGCAGACTTCAATGGCTATATTCACTTGTCAAAACCGAGTCTCTCTCACCAGCATCCTCTATAAAATACGAGCTAAAACATAGCGGATTTGTCCCACTTTCGCCAGCTGCGTGTGCTATCTTAGAAAGCCATCGCATGAGAGGTTTCTGTGTGCAATGACTCCAATGAGGAAATTTCGAGCAGAGGTGAGGTAGTTTATTTATTTATTTTCTAAAGATTTTATTTATTTATTGGAGAGAGAGAGAGCTCGTGCACAAGCAGGGGGGAGAGGCAGAGGGAGAGGGAGAAGCAGACTCCCCATGAGCAGGGAGCCCAATGTGGGGCTTGATCCCAGGACCCTGAGATCTTGACCTGAGCTGAAGGCAGATGTCCAACCGCCTGAGCCACACAGGTGCCCCAAAGCGAGGTAGTTTAATGGACACTTCCCTACAGGGCCCTCGAAAGGCTTCAGAGGTCTCTTGCTCAACTAAGGCAGTATTCATGCCTCAAAACCACCCACACAGTAGAAAACTCGGTCTGAAACAGTTTTGGCTTCATGGCAACCATAACAGCCCGATCAGTGCCTGACTCCTCCCCTTCCCTGACGGCAGATAAAGTTAGCCTTATGCGTCAGCATCAGAAGAAAGGAGATAGAATAAATCGGTAGGTGGGTTAAAAAAAAAAGTGCTTTCTATATTAAAATTGTGGGGACCTAGCTATACCTACCTTCAAGCTGGGCCAAAATTAGTTGGCAATCCACTGACACGGTTTAAGATTCTGAAATACAGAGATTCAGTTATCCATTCTAGACATATGCTAATCATCTTGGAACCATGCTCAGTGAGGGAGCAAACTGAGCAGGTCTGGAAGCAATCACGGTCTGCCTTACATCTGAGAACTCCCAGATGTTTGCCTGATGTGGGCTTCCCTGGCAGGTGTCACCGTAAGAAGGGGGTTCCAGACAGGGTGCTGTCAGCACTGAGAAGGCGTGTCCTATACCTTTTCACAGGGATGGAGAAATCAGCTGATTCCTCCAGATTGGAAGCAAGGACCATGTGGCATTTATTTTTAAGGATGTCACTAAGGTATCTTTCAAGTTTACCAAATAATTCCCCCACCCTCCTTTTTATAATAGACAGTTGCTAATTCTATCATCTGGGATGTTTGAAGGTAAAAGTTTTCTTTCTGGGGTTCATATTTGTTGAATTCCACTGTGTATAACAAAGCTCAGTGCTTATGGATCCTATAAGTAGAATTGTTTGAGGCTTTGGCCAAAATATCGGAGATACGGAAAATGATTTTTAAGACAATGAAAAGAAAAATGGGGCGATTTCTTCTCTAATATGGGACTTCTCATTTCAAGTCTGAAAAGATGGCAAATCTTCTGGTGTTTACTTATTACACATAGTGGAGCACATGCGCTCACAGGCACACCCAATGGACTACAAACTCAAACCCTGTGCCTGTAGACAATTTTAAATATCCAACCCTAGGGACAAGATTCAGCTAAGGAATCTATACTCAGTCTAAGACAGTGTTTCTCAGTGAAGTCCTTGGACCACTTGCATTAGGATATCCTGGGGTGCATGTCCGGAGATATACAAGTTCTGATATCTACATACTGAGAGCAACATTACTGATATTCTGGATCAATAAGATCCAGAGCCTCTGGGGTAAGGCCCGTGGATACTAGGTGATTAAAGGCCCACCTGTAGCGCGAGAACCACTGCCCGAGAACAACCTAAATGCTATTTCATTCAAGTGAAGTTGGGATCCCAGTTTGGTCTTGAAATTCACTTATCTCCTCTATTTTACCAAAGGAATCCAAGACCTTTCTCATAAATGCACTCACTCGGGGTACCCCAAGGATTCAAAAACAGCTAGAGTACAGAAAGAAAAGTCTTCCAAACAGAACAGTTTGACAGTGGAATAGAACCCAGAGCTACTCTTGGGAAAATGTGAAAGTAACCTTAGGGACCAAAGGGTTTGGAAGAGGTCTGCTCTCTAATTAATTGTCCCCGAAAGCATGAAGTCCTTGTGCTTTTAATTGGGCTTAGCAATTTTTAGCTGGTAGAAAAAAACTCATCTCCCAAACACTGAAGCTGAAAATCTCAGACATCTTATTCTTCTTTTCGTCTTTAAGCTCCTATATTCAAGAGCCAGAAAAAGCTTCCTTACTTTATTTTAAAAATATTTCTTTCACATGTCTTTCTTTGTAGTTTTACTTCTAAAGACCATAGTTTTGATATCCATCATGACCAGGTTATTACCATGACCTCCTAACTGCCCCTCCTCCCATTATCTTATCCTTCACCACCGTTCTTACACACAGCCACCGGACAAATGTGCTAAAACCCAAACCAGCTCAAAGATTTCTTTTTTTTTTTAAGATTTTATTTCTTTATTTGAGAGAGCAAGAGTGCACATGTGCACAGAGGGAGAGAGAGAAGAAGACTTCCCCCTCTACAAGGAGCCCGAAGTGGGGCTCGATCCCAGGACCTCGAGATCATGACCTGAGCCGAAGACAGACGCTTCACCAACTGAGCTACCCAGGCACCCTGGCTCAAAGAATTCTAATGAGTCCCTATTTCCTAAAAGTGCACACTTGCATCTCACAGTCAAGAAGTATGTCACAAGTCCCCCCTTCTCCTTCTGCCAAGGTAGATCCTTCCCGTCCTCTCCTTTGGCTCCAGTCTCTCCATGTGGAAAAGCAAATAATCATACCAAGCGATCCGTACCCTTTTTCCCTAATTAGATTCGAAACTCTCTGAGGGCTAAATGCAAGTCTTTGCAATCCTCTCGAAACCAAACATATTGTTTAAGTATTAGAAAAATCCATCAAAAGACAAGGCAAGAAACAACAATTGTTGGAGAGGATGTGGAGAAAGGGGATCCCTCCTACATTGTTGGT
>NC_048238.1:81866663-81918801 GCF_002007445.2 Ailuropoda melanoleuca | reverse complement strand
GGAGGGCACGTATTGCATGGTGCACTGGGTGTTATACGCAACTAATGAAGCATCAAACTTTACATTGGAAAAAAAAAAGTTCTGCAGTTGTAACAGTGTTTCCACACATATCATCACACTTGAGTCATAAAACAATCCTGTGAGGTTGGTTTCTTATGCCCTCTTCAGAAGCAGGGACTCTAAGAGAGCCCAGAGAGGCTAAATGCCTTCCTCAAAGATACACAGCCAGTCAGCAGCCTCACCCCAACCAGAATCTGTGTTGGTCCTCTGGGGCCAGAGCTCCTTCTCTTCCACCAGCTTCCTCAAAAGTCAGTATCCAGTGTGTGGGACTCAGGGACAGCGGTTCTGAGGGAGTCCAGGTTCCCTGGGTGAGGCACTCACAAGGGCTTTGAGGGAACAGAGAACAGAAATAGCACAGCTGAGGCTGGAAAGACTCTCTGGCTGCCCGGGAGATTGCAAGAGCTACCACATATCCTTAAAAGAAAGTTCCTGGGGCGCCTGGGTAGCTCAGTTGGTTAAGCATCTGCTTATGATCTCAGGGTCTTGAGATCGAGCCCCATGTCTGGCTCCCTGCTCAGCGGGGAGTCTGCTTCTCCCTCTGCCCCCCCGCCCCGTTCATGTTCTCTCTCTCTCTAATAAATAAATAAAATCTTTAAAAAAAGAAAAAAAAAGAAAAATCCATCAAAGATTGAATGACACTGGATTAAGCCACCAACATCCATTCTCACCTCCTGACCCCAGGCGCCACTGGGCAGTTTGTGAATTTTCTGTGTGCAACACAAGGGCAGGCATTCGATGCAGTTCATCACCTCACCACTTACTCTTCAACTGGAAGAAACTGGCCCCAGAAATTGGGACATTTTCCTCACACATGCAGAAACCAAACAGTTCTGCGAGAAGGATTTATGTTGGGAAAACGGTACAAATTCTCTGTCTGACTGGTTCCTCTTAGTTCCAAATTCCAGTGTGTGAAGAAGATTCCAATCTTTACCACAGTGGAAAGTCTGTGATGTGAGAACTACTTGAAGAAATTTTCTGTCTCAGATCAGTGACAAAGTAGACCATCCAAGGATTTTAGTGACTGCAGATGCTACTGATTGAAGGCTTTGTAATAATTCCTTCAGAGGCCGTAAGACCAACCATGTCAAGCAATATTTTAGTGCCAGCGTGAGTGAAGCCAACTGAAATGCCAAGTGTGTGTGAGAGCAGCATTGCACATGTTGTTTTAAGATAATGCTGTATTTGAAAGGAAAAAATATTGTGTCAAATAAAATTATATTTTTATGGTCAAGCCTGTCATTATATCATCATTATTATTATCAACATCATCATACTATAAATTGTCATCAAGAGACCCGAAAAAAAGAGATACGCATCAAATTGTGTCTGAATATTATTAAAAATCAGACTTTGTCTATTTATACTTATTGGATTATCTGAATATTATTAAAAATCAGACTTTGTCTATTTACACTTATTGGATCATCTCCAACACATGTGCTTATGCGTGCACACACACACACAGAATTTGCTTAGCACTTAATTTTTTTAATTGAAACTAAAACTAATTAAATTAGATTTTTTTTAATTTAAAAATTGCAACTGGAGTATAAATGAGGATAGCCCTGCTACAAATCATATATTACAAATTCAGGAAGCAGATTGGGTTTTAAAATGTGATGTTTGGAAGGCTAAACTTTAAATAACATTATACATATTCTGACTTGACTGTCACACTTCCAAATTTATCTTCTGAATATTTGTACAGAAGCAAATGATTTCTCCCATGAAGCTTTAAGCAGATTAAAATAGTATTGAAGACACATGCAATCATTCTGAAAATATTTTCAAAACAAAATGTTTAAATTTCAAAAAGTATCCAAGAAGAATCAGGAAAAAAAAATTAAGTATTTTATAATAACAGTTTTAAAAAAATCACTAATTCTTCAATTAAGCCATAATTTTCTTTAAAGCCATTTGAGTAATAGTGGTTGGATTTGGCAGCTAGAGCAAATGAGCATCCAGATGCTGCCATTTCCTGAATTTAATTTTACATGACAGTTCTGTTACTAAACATGTATTTAGTGTCTTGTTATCTTAACTTTAATTGGGATAATCTTGGGGGTGAGGGGGGGCGGGGAGAAGCGTTTTTGGACAGGGATTGTTTCCACTGGATACTTCAGAAACATGAGAAAGGTGGTTGCAATTAGGGAAACAGTGCTACTTGATGGACTAAAACATAATGAAAGATCTACGAGAGTCCTCTCCAAGACAGAGAACAAACTGAGGGTTGATGGAGGGAGGTGGGTGGGGGATGGGCTATATGGGGGATGGGGATTAAGGAGGGCACTTGCTGTGATAAGCACTGGGTGTTGTATGTAAGTGATGAATCACTGAATAATACTCCTGAAACCAAGATTGAACTGTAGGTCAAGTAATTAGAATTTAAATAAAAATTCGAGGAAAAAAAAAAGAGTCCTTGGGAATCATCAGTCCAACCCTTTTACCTTATATATGGGGAAGCTAAGTCCGGAGTGGTGAAATGAATCATCCGAAGTCAGCCTCCAAGGCAGAATTAAATGTTCTTTCCATTATCGCCTGTTTTCTCTTAAAGGTAAGTTTCAAATTTCAGGTTTGGCTTGCAAGGTGAACTCAGGTACTTGCTAGGATAAATTTATAAAGTCACAAAATATTAGTCTTAGATAGGTACTATAGAGAACCTTCTCCCAAGTATAAATTAGGGAGAACATTTTTAACTCAGTTTTGTTAAAAATATAAAGAAATTAAGAATCTCGAGTTGTAGAGTCTAAATCTAAAATTCCCAAACTTAGGGGCACCTGGCTGGCTCTTGGTCTCGGGGTTGTGGGTTCCAGCCACATGTTGAGTGTAGGGATTACCTAAAAATAAAATTTTTAAGGGGCGCCTAGGTGGCTCAGTCGGTTAAGCATCTGCTTTTGGTTCAGGACTTGATCCCAGGGTCCTGGAATCGAGCCTCACATCAGGTTCCCTGCTCAGCGGGGAGCCTTCTTCTCCCTCTCCCTCCGCTGCTCCCCCTGCTTGTGCTCTCTTTCTCTCAAACAAATAAATAAAATCTTAAAAAAAAGAAAATTCCATAAAAAAATAAAATCTTTAAAAAAATAAAAATGAAAACATTCCCAATCTTAGTTCTTTGAATTTTTTCCAGTTTTACACCAATTTCTGCAATGCACTTTTCCCTATTTCAACCACACCCCCAAATTATCAGTCCAGTTTATTTTCGATAACTATAACTTATGAGAATGATGAAAAGGGTAGGTTTTGTTTTACCAGAGGGTTCAGAACAGATATCTTTTAAATAGTTTATAATGGGTTTAATTTACAGTAATATAACTTCTAAAAATATATACACTAGATTTTAAGTGAACCCTTATAAAGAAAGTACCCACATGTCCTTGGTGCCTCTGCATTTGAGCATTATCTCCTGGGCCTCTGCTAAGGCCAACTCGGCCTTGTTGACTCCTTCATCAACTGACCTGCTGAAATAAAACTGCTGAAGAGTGAGAAGATATGGCTGCTTGTCCCACGAGGCATTGACAGTTTCAAACGCTTTACACCTGTGTCACAGGTAAATCCTGAAAGGGCACGTTGCTGAGAGTAAGCACAGCGAAACGGCAACCACTTCAGGTGGTTGACCAGGACAACAAGCCCAAGCCAAATAGCATGTAGGAAGCAGAATGAGTTTGCCTTTCACCTATGGTGCCTACTGCAAGGATGGTTGGTTTCATCATTTTGTGTGTGTGTGGTAACACTTACATCACATAAAACTAATCATTCTAAAGCATACAGTTCAGTGGCACTTTGTATATTCAAAATGTTGTACAAGCATAACCTCCATCTACCTCCAAAACTGTTCATCACTTCTGTAGAAAATCCCGCACCCATTAAGCTGTCACAACCCCTGGAAAATTTCAATCTACTTTCTGTCTCTATGGATCTACCAATCCTGGACATTTTATGGAAATGTAATCATACCATATATGACCTTTTGTATCTGGTTCCTTTTTTAGCCTAATGTTTTTTTGGGGTCTCTCTGTATTATAGCATGTATTAGTTCTTTTTTATGGCTGAATAATATTCCATTGTATGCCTATACCACATTTTGCTCATTGATCAGTTGAAGGAAATTTGGGTTAGTTCTACTTTATGGCTATGGTGAATAGTACTGCTATGAACACTCATGTACAAGTGTTTGTTTGAATACCTGATTTCAATTATTTGGAGTATTTACCTAATAGTGGAATTGCTGGGTCACATGGCAATTCCATTATTAATTTTTTGAGGAATCACTGATCTGTTTTACATAATAGCTGCCCATTTTACATTTCCACAAGCAATGTATAAGTGTTCCAATTCCTTCACATACTCACCAACACTTGTTATATTCAATTTTTTTGTTGTTGTTTATTATAGCCATCCTACAAGGTATAAAGTGGTATCTCATAGCAGTTTTGATTTGCATTTCTCTGAGGACTAAGATGTTGAGCATATTTTCATGTGATTTTTGGTCACTTATAGATCTTCTTTGGAGAAATGTCTAGTCAAGTACTCCACTCATTTTTTAAATTGGATTTGTTTGTCTTTTTTGTTATTGTAAGAGGTCATTATATTATGGATAATATATGCTCTGTATGGGATATTCTGGACCCTTACCAGGAATATAATTTGCAAATATTTTCTCCCATTCTGTAGGTTGTCTGTTTACTTTTATGATAGTATTCTTTGATGTATAAAGATTTTTAGTTATGAAGTCCAATTTATTTTCTGTTGTTTTGCATGTGCTTTTGTCATATCTAAGAATCCACTGCCAAATAGAAGGATATGGAGATTTACCCCATTCAAAGAGTTTTATAGGTTTGCTTTTGCATTTAGATCATTGATCCATATTGAGTTATTTTTTGTATATGGTGTGAGGTAGGGGTCAACTTCACTCTTTGCACGTGGATGTTGAGGCATCCCAGGAGCATGTGTTGAAAAGACTATTTTTCTTCATTGAATAGTTTTGGCACCTTTGATGAAAATCAATTGACAATAGATGTATGGGTTTATTTCTGGACTCTTGATTCCATTCCATTGTATCTATGTGCTTATTGTTATGCCAGTACCACACTTTTTTGATTACTGAAGCTTTTTGACTAACTTTTGAAACCAGGAAGTGGGAGTCCTTCAAATTTGCTTTTCTTTTTCAAGATTGTTTTGTCTATTCTGGGATCCTTGCAATTCCTTATGAATTTTATGATCAGCCTCTCCATTCCTGCAAAATTATTACTGGGATTTTAATAGGGATTGAATTGAATTCATAGATCATCTTGGGTAGTGTTGGCATCATAACAATAGTAAATCTTTGAATAAATTAAAATAGATGACTTTTTATTTGTTTAGATTTTGAAATTTTTTTCTGCAATATCTTGTAGTGTTCAGTAAACAAGTCTTGCACTTCCCTAGTTGAATTTATTCCTGGTACTTTATACCTTCTGATGCTATCATAAATGAAAAACTTTTTTCAATTTCCTTTTTGCAATGTTCATTGTTAGTGTATAGAAATATAACTATTTTGTGTGTGTTGATCTTGTATCTTGCGAACTTGCTGCATTCATTTACTAACCATAAGCCGCTTTTTTGGTGTGTGTGTGGAGGGGGGATTTTAGTATCTCTCTATATAAGATCATTCATCTGCAAATAGAAATAATTCTGATTCTTCCTTTCCAATTTGGATGCCTTCCATTTCTTTTTAGTGCCTAATTGCTCTAGCAAGCACTTCCAGTACTATGTTGAACATCTACTACTATGTTGAATAGAAATGGTGAAAAGGGATATCATTGTTTTCCTCCTGATCTTAAAGTTTCAGTTTTCACCATTGAATATAATGTCAGCTACGGGTTTTTCATAAATATCCTATCTCACACTGAGAAAGTCCCCTTGTATTTCTAATTTGTTGAGTAGTTCTGTCATGAAAGACTGTTGGATTTTTCGAACACTTTTTCTGCATCAATTGAGATCATCATGTGATTTGTTTCCTTCACTTTGTTAATGCAATGTATTACATTAATTTATGTTTTTGTATGCAACCACCCTTAGATTTCTGGGATAAATCCCATTATTTCATGCTGTGTAATCCACTTAATATGCTGTTGAATTCAATTTGTTGGTATTTTGTTAAAGATATGTACATCCGTGTTCACAGGAAATATTGGGCTATATTTTTCTTGTGATGTTTTGGTACAGGGTAACTCATAGATCTGATAAGGAGCTATTATTTAAAATATATAACAAATTCATACAACTCAATATCACAATGAGATTATCACCTCACACCTGTTAGGATGTCTATTATCAAAAAGACAAAAGTATTGATGAGAGTATAGTTCCTCTAGTGAATTTCTTGTTTCAGTTATAGTACTTTTTAACTCTAGAATTTATATCTGGTGTCTTTATTTAATAATTTCTCTTTTTATTAATATTATACCTTCATTAAAACATCATTGCTTTACTTTCTTAATTATTTAGATATGATTCATTTTAGTTCTTTGAATACATTCATAATAGATAATTTAAAGTCTTTGTTAGAAAGGCCAACATCTGGGACAGTTTCTATTAACTGTTTTTTTTTTCTTTTCCTATGTACAGAACCTACTTTCCTGTTTCTATGTGTGTCCCATAATTTTTTTGTTGTTGAACACTGGACCTTTCTGATAATGTGGTAACTCTTGAAACCAGAGCTCACTCCCTTTTTGTCGTTTGTTATTATTCGTTCTTTGTTGTTTTTGCTACTCTTTGTTTAAATGACTTTTTTGGGTTAATTTTGTGAAGTGTGTATTCTTTGCTCTACGTGAGTTTGTGGTATATGTTGTATGTAAGTTCTGTTTATTTTTGATCAGCTAATGATTGAACTAAGAGTTCCTTAAACGTTTGGATCAGGTAAGTCTCCTAGTCTTTGCCAAAGTATGTATTGGAATATATCTTCAATACTCAGCCAGCTAGTTTCCCAGTTTGCACATCCTGCTTGTGGAAGGCCTCACGGTCAGCCAGGGATGAGAGACTGGCTTCCTCTCAGGTATTTACTGAGCATGCACACAACTCTGCATGTGCACTGGCCTTCTGTATTGCCTGGAAATATTTCAGAACTTTTCAAATTCCTCCATAAACATCTTTTTACCCTGCATTATTTTTCTAAGTTTTTTGGTCAGCTTCTAGGCCCCAACATTTATTATCACCTCAAGCAATTGTGATGTTGAACAATTGCCACTGATTGTTTTTGACAAACGCCAGGGAATAGGGTTGTTATGCAATGTGAGCACGGAGTCAGGTCCTAATAATGACAACACACTGGGAGTGGGATTTTTTTCAGGGAGCTATCAGACTGGTCAAACAGTGGCAAAACTCTAGAAATGAGAATGTTCTGAGAGTGGGACTTTGTGAGGAGCTCTATATCCAGTCCGCCTGCTCCTGTAGCTGTAAACCTGCTGATTTTCACAGTGGCCAATATTTGTGAGTCTTCCAAGCTTTGAGGCTATTGCAGAGCTGCAAAGTGGAAGATGGGGAGTAAGTTAAGCTACAAGACCATAAATCCTGCTTTTCTTACCAACAGTCAGCAGTTTTTCTTCAAATAAATCATCAACAGATTGTTGCAAGCCCGGTTAATTTCCAGAGTTCTAAAAAAGTTAATTTTGACAGTTTTGCCAGTGCTTTTTTTGTTTTTTTTATGGAGGGGTACCATTTACAGAGGTCTTTACTCCACAATCCAGAAGTTCTACGATGGCTCATATTTGTGGCAGTTATTATTCAGTGTTCTTGTGTGACCTGACTCTTCCAAACTCTGGTAATAAGCCTTCTATTTTGTCCCCACAGCAGATCAAAAAGAGAAGATATTAATGTAACTGAAGTATTAAATATAGAATGTTAGTAGGGTTACTAATACGATAGTCCTGTGAATGATCTTTCTCTTTCACACACACAACTAAAATACTATTGTCTGTATAGTGAAACGATACTACTAATGCAACACCAGCAAAGCTTGTTAATATAGTAATGGTGATGAGTCTACACCTATTCACCCACGCTTCCATACCCAGTCTCTCGGTGATAAATAAAACAGAGCTTTCAGGAAAAGGGGTACATTTAATTGGCCTAATGAGAAGAGAACCCAAAACTTTGGCTTCCATTGCATGGTGGTCCAAGTCCAACACTAACATTGATGTTAGAGTGAACTCTGTTATTCCTGCAAAAATGAAGCATGGATAAAAGAAAAAAAAATCTTCATTTGGACAAGGGTTTCAGCCTCCCCTAACAAATATGTGACAAAACTCTTAGCTTTCTTTCACATGGTTATCTTCTGATAAAAGAGCTAACGAAGAGAGAAGAAAACCCACTTACCAAGTAATTGGCTATTGGAAAATTGAGAATTGACATTAAAGAGCTACATACATTTTGGAAGATCATTCATTTGACAGATAACACTTAAAGGAATAAACTGGCATATCATTCTAGTTTCTTACAGACAAGAGGGAAAATTGCTTTTGTAATTAGATATTTACAAGTAGAGTCCCCTTAACTAAATTGCTTTTCAAGCTTGCAATTTTTGGGGGGGGATGCGTCTTCTTTGGTTTAATAATGAAACAGAAATAAAAATGGGTCAATAAACCTCATTTTCACTTAGCTCTAGTTGTTGCAGCAGTTTTATTCTTCTTACCTCAGGATTGCAAAAGCAGTTACGATCTGCTCTACACAAAATGATCCCTTACCTATGCATTTCTGTTACATTTCAGAATAGCTTACATAATTGGAAATATAGAAATAGTGGCACATATGTGCCATGGGGAAATTTAGAGACACGTTAAGCAACAAACTATGACATGCTAGAAAGCAGTGTGTCTCAAACTTTTATATGCCTGCACATCACCTGGGGGAAACTGTCAAAACACAGATTCTGATACAGGAGTTCGGGGGTAGGGCCCGAGATTTGGCATTTCTAGCAAGCTCCCATGAGAGGCTGATGCTGATGTTCCCTGGACCATATTTTTGTGTACTGAGAAAGTGAATAAACCTGGGCTCTGGTTTTGACTCTGTTATAATACACCATGCTTATTATTTGTATTTTATTATTATATTGTTACAAATGATCTCAAATCCTTTCCGGGACTAGGAGAGACATTTAAAAAATGGAAAAATGTCAAATTATCAAAAGTATAAGCAAAAACATATCTAACGAATAAAGTAAGACATGCTCACACAATTCGGAAACTGAGGAAATATGTCAAAATATCTGAACGATAATACAGCCAGATGATTTAAAAGTAGCACACGTGCTATCCCAGTTTTGCGTGGTGCTCCGCAAAGAACACTGGATTCGGTATCAGGAATCCTGAGTTATAGCATGGGCTGTACCTTAACTAGCTAGCTCATCTGTGAAACTTTAGGTAGTCCATTGGCCCCCATTTCCATGGGTCCAAAGCAAAAGAGTTGGAATAGTTGATTGCCAAAAGTTCTTTTGTAGTACTAACCCTTCTTTCCCTGCTTCTCTTATGAAACACTTGGCCAATGTAAATGATTTTCTCTTCTTCAAAATCTCTTATAATTTCCCCCCCAATTTAGAAGATGCCATAATTCCTTTAGGTTGAAGGCAAATTTAAGGTGGATAACTAAAGCCTGCCAAGTTTTCTCTAGGCAGCAACCACGGCTGAACCCAATGGGCTTTAGTCCCCCCTGAAAGAGAATCATCCCAGCTGCCTTTGACCTAAAGCCACAGTTCTAAGTGGAAGGTTCCAAAGGGCAATACCTGAGTTCCGAGGAAAAATCTACCCCCACCACTTCCCTGGCTTCTCAGTCTGGATTGTTAATTACAGTTGAAGTTTTCTGCCATTTATGCCCATGACAGGCCAACAGACAGACCAACCAAACCCTTCCCAGGCTTTCACAGCAACCACCACTATAAGGAGATCACTTGGTGGGTTTAGTGATAATGTATTTGTAGAACTGACTCTTCAGAAACTTTAGTGGAAAACTATCACACAAGTACAAAGGCATCCTTGCCTTCCAGTATAACTGGGAAGCAGCAGAGCGTTCTGGTTACAAGTAGGTGATAGGGTTTGAATCTTCATTCATGCCACTGTGTGGCAATGGGACAAATTGACCTTTCCCTAGCTCGATTTCAGCCTGTGTCCAATGTGTTTGGTTTGAGGATTAGATGAGGTACTGCGTGTCCTTGCCATTCTAAGTGGGGGCCACAGCACAGCAGCACCGGCCTCACCCGACAGTATGTTGGGACAGAATATCAGGCCCCACCCCAGACTTAGTGAACCAGAACCTTCAGGTTAAAAAAGATTCCCATATGCTAAACATTCAGCACAGTGCCTGCTTCCTGGTTGCATATTCATTAATCAGAAGTCATTGTTAATAGGATCTTCTTTTTTTTTTTAAAGATTTTTTATTTATTTATTCGAATAGAGATAGAGACAGCCAGCGAGAGAGGGAACACAAGCAGGGGGAGTGGGAGAGGAAGAAGCAGGCTCACAGCAGAGGAGCCTGATGTGGGGCTCGATCCCAGAACGCTGGGATCATGCCCTGAGCGTGAAGGCAGACGCTTAACCGCTGTGCCACCCAGGCGCCCCATGTTAATAGGATCTTCTTTCTCACTTTATCCTCACTACCATCCGGGCAGGTAAGCATAAGCTATTTCTAGCTGGTCTGGCTCTCTGCTTTCGTTACCAGAGCTCACCACTGGCCTCTTCATCACCAAAAGGGCATCTGTCTTTCTTCTGCTGCACTGCCTCAACTCCCTTCCATCACTTCTAGTTTTTGAAGGTCGGATGGTCCATTTTAAGGAACAGCACAGTGCCCCACATACAGAGATTCCTTCTAGATTTTACACACTTACCACGTATTTACTCTCTGGACTCAATTTTATATCGTAGTTATTTTTATATAGTTATTAACACAGGCTCTGAAGTTAAAACTTTGTCTTTACCGCTTGGTAGCCTTAGAAACTTGGGAACGTCGTTTAACTTCTTTGAGCTTCTTATGTGAAATGTGAATGTGATCATGTAAGTAAAGTATGTCATAGTAAGGGCACAACAAGTAGCTCGTAATACTATCACTACCGTGTTGTTATTTTCATGAGCACACGGTCTCTGTAATTTACCCTTACAAAAACAAGACAGGTAGTACTGCATCTGTTTTCAGATAAAGAAATGTGAAGTAATAAGTCACCTGAAACCATACAGTTAATTTGTACGAGACCGAGTTTGATGTCCATCTACTTCACACTTTACGCAACCTGGACCGTGAGAAAAAATTCTGAGTCTGGGCATGACGATAGGCTAGAGAAGATCAACAAGGGTGTAACCAATTGTTGGTCTAGGGAAATGGCCACTGGTTTAATCCGAGTGTATCAAAATCAACTAAGCTACGATCCAGATGACGAGTCTAAAATTTGATGCCAGAGTAGGATTCTAAATCAGTTATCCCCACAAGGTCAACTTCAGGAGTAGTCCAGAGGCTACTGATAAGCCAACAAAGCTTCTTTTCCCTTTGTGTTCCTTTTTTTTTTCAGAAAGAGAGAGGGAGAGCATGAGAGAGAGAGTGCAAGCACAAGTCATTGGGGTGGGGGGAGGAGAAGAGGGAGAGGGAGAGAGAGAATCTTTTTTTTAAATTTATTTTAATGTTTTTTTATTATATTATGTTAGTCTCCATACAGTACATCCCTGGCTTCTGATGTAAACTTCGATGATTCATTAGTTGCGTATAACACCCAGTGCACCATGCAATACGTGCCCTCCTTACTACCCATCACCAGTCTATCCCATTCCCCCACCCGGAGAGAAAGAATCTTAAGCAGGCTCCATGTCCAGCTTGGAACCAGACACAGGGCTCGATCTCTTGACCCTGAAATCATGACGTGAGCCAAAATCAAGAGTTGGACGCTTAACTTACTGAGCCACCCAGGTGCCCCTCTTTGCCTTCCTAAGAGGACCCCACCGCTACCACTGGGCCCTTTAAGTATGGTTAACCCTGAGAGGCAAGGTGAGTCAATGAAGAAAGAATTATTGGTAAGTCCAAAGAGCCTAATCCCTCTGCTCAGAATGGCTTTTAAATATCCATAAAGAGTCACCTGGGTGGCTCAGTCATTAAGCGTCTGCCTTCAGCTCAAGTCATGTTCCCAGGGTTCTGGGATCGAGCCCCTCATCGGGCTCCCTGCTCTGCTGGGAGCCTGCTTCTTCCTCTGCCTCTGCCCCTGCTTGTGTTCCCTCTCTCACTGGCTGTCTCTCTCTGTCAGATAAATAAATAAAATCTTTAAAAAAAAATCCATATAATGTGGGGCGCCTGGGTGGCTCAGTCATTAGGCGTCTGCCTTTGGCTCACGTCATGATCCCAGGGTCCTGGAATCAAGCCCTGCATTGGGCTCCCGAGCAGGGAGCCTGCTTCTTCCTCTCCCTCTGCCTCTCCCGCTGCTTGTGCTCTCTCTCTCTGTCAAATAAATAAATAAAACCTTAAAAAAAAATCCACGTAATGTGGATTAAAAGGGAAGGGCATCAGGAACCAGGTGGAGCCAGGTTAAGTTCTGAACAGAAGGGTCATTTGGTTCTTGAGAGACTAAAGGGGAAAAGGAAAGCAGAAATGTTTGGAAAAGTTTCGGTACTTGGATGGGCACCTCCCTGATGGTCTCACTGCTAACAGCAGAGCACACTGATACAGTTTCCTGGGAGAACAATTTTGCAGTATGGATCAAGAGCCTTAAACTGTCTTGGACCCTGTAATTCCACTTCAGGGAATCTATCCTACAGAGATGATATTCAATCTAGGGGTGGGGGGCAGTTTTATTCTTAATAAAAGACCTACGACAAATCCGGTAATCTCGATAGCCTGACTGATGAATGTGAAGCTTGAGAATGTTTTTCCTCTTCAGGCCCTAGTGGTCATGCTGGAAAAGGGGCCTAATCTAGCAAGGACTTTACCACTTGTTATTTTTGCCACAGGAACATGAACTTTTGATTTTCACCTTTTACACGTGTCCTTCACACTAAGACAGGCTGCCATCACTGAGAGATTAATTATGGCTGTGGCTTTTCCTAAAGATCAAGTACTGATCAGCTGATTTATACTTCTTTATAAAGAAATCTGCAGCTGAAAAGTCTGCCTGACTGTCCTACCCTCTGCGACTTCCTCCCATGGAATAGAGTACGGGCAGCCTTGCCAAGTGAAAATCAACCAGCAATGTTATTCCAAAGCGATTTTGTCCTTGAAGAAAATAGATTTCAATGTAACTTTCAAGGAACATAGCTATTTTATAAAGCTTGAGTACATGTAGAGCTCTTTTCCTGACTTGGGTGTATCTACTTTCTACAGCAATATTTATTGCAACTTCTCTGCTCATTTCACTTTGAACGCATATCTGAGTACACAGCACCTTCTTGGCTATTACTGAAAGGCCTGGAATAGGTTTGGAAAGGCCAGAAAAAGTTGTACACTATCATGTTAACGGCCAAAGAATATTAGACACTATTCTGAATTGGTGGTTTCACAACAATAATCTCTTACCTTTGTTATCTGAGAGTATCCTTGGGTTCTAGGATAAAATTGATCTTTAGTTGATCATCTGTTTATGTAATTAGTGTAATTATGCTTTATTACATAATTAGTGTAAGTGCATGTAATCAGCTATAACATATAATTACATAATTGAGTCATTGTAAAAAATCCTTGTGAAACTAACTATAATGCTTTGTACATCTGCAGAAGATGAATACTTTAATTCTTTAATTTAGATTAGTTAAAATGAGTTTTTGTTTGCTTGTGGAGTGGTTACCTTGTTCAAGTGTTAAGAGATGCCACATAGCATTTCAAAGACGTGAGCATACTTTCAGCTCCCCATCTTCCAAATTTCCCGATAAAAATCAGACTGTCCTCCAAACCGATTTTATCTGGCACACACTAGATCATTTAAAAATAGCTGTCTAGGGACGCCTGGGTGGCTCAGTCGTTAAGCATCTGCCTTCGGCTCAGGGCGTGATCCCAGGGTCCTGGGATCGAGCCCCGCATCGGGCTCCCCTGCTTTGAGCCTGCTTCTTCCTCTCCCACTCCCCCTGCTTGTGTTCCCTCTCTCGCTGGCTGTCTCTCTCTTTGTCAAATAAATAAATAAATAAATAAATAAATAAATAAATAAATAAAGTCTTAAAAAAAATCTGTCTATACAAAGTCGGAGGCCCTGAGGATGTTCAGGTGTGACACTAGATGACACTAAAAAGAGGCAAATAGTGATGCATTTCAAATCCCTTTACATATAATTGTGTGCCTCTGCCTACTGTAGAAAGTTCTCATTATTACAACTCAGGATACCACATTATAGTTCTTGGGGGTTTTTAAAATTATCTAACGGATAGAAAAGAAATTTATTGTGTTCTTTGCCTATACAGAAGGTTTGAGATGGGAATTTTTCAACTGTACCCTGGCCATCTTTTTTTTTTTTTTTTGGTTCCAGTCTATATAAACATGAATTAAATTGGTATTTACATGTAATGGCTAATTTCAATTTTTTTCAATTAATCTTTCCTGATATAAAGAAGAAAGCTGTGTGTGTGTGTACTTTTTGCAAAGGAAATGGGTTTCTAATCACTAACATTATTCAAGCAAAGATGCTTTTTGAGGGCGTCTCAAATGGAATCCTTGTATGGATTGTATGGAATTATACATTTTACTAGGTGGCCCCTGGAATCCCTTCCAAGTCTTGAATTCTATGATGTCTATTTATAGAAATCCAGGCAAATGAGAAAATCAGTTTAGTTATAATGAAGAGGAAAGCATCACATTGCGATGGACGTGTCTGCCGTTAGGAACAGATGACACTTCTAAACCCACCGGGAAAGCCAATGAGGGGGAGCAGAACACATGACCCCAAATATGCCTGGGATTACTTTGAGCTCAAGAATGTTAGGTAGGGGGCCCCTACCAGGAAGAGAGCTAATACCAGGGACAACTTTTTAACATCAGAGACATCACCTGTATGGCATGGCACATATCTGTTTACCAAACATTTACTCTTTTTCATCTTCTTGTGAATTGCTTTCCATTTGAAGTCCCAGGCCCCTACCCCCTTCTCCTTAAGCTCAGCGTGGCATCTAAGCCTCAATGGCCTGACTGTCAGGAAGCCTCTTTTGTCTTGGTGGGGGTCCCATATGGACAAAATTAAATTTCTCTCCCATTAATCCATCTTATGTCAATTGAATTATTAGCCCAGCCAAAGAACCTAGAAGGAAGAAGAGAAAAGTTTTCCTCCCTTACACCAGCCATAGGCAAACCTGAATAAGGCAAAGATTATCTTGGCTTATTAATATCACTTTAAGTAAAAATAACTGCGAACACACATTGCTCTCTTATTTGTACCAGGTCCCTTTATTAGATGCTGTTACATGTGTTATCTCATTGAAGCTTCCCAAAACCTTGTGAGAAGGGTATTATTTCTATTTCGTTGATGCATAAACAGACACTTTAAAATGTGGACTAGCTAGAAGCAGGGGAGCCAGGATTTCGGCCTCCATGTATCCGAGTTCATTTCCTAGGCTCGCAGCCACTCTCTCATACTGCTCCTCTCTCTAGACATTGGTCCCCTTCCCCTGCCATCTAACTCCAGGGTCCAGGGCACTCCTGCTACCCTCTACTGTCAGGTAAAAGGAAGCTGATAAACTCATTCACACAGTTCCGTTAAGTGATGCCTTTGATTGACATTGGTCTTCACCATGGTTTTTAATCCTGGCTGCATGTTAGGGCACCAGGAAAACTTTTTAAGGATGCCAGTCCAGGGCCCCTGGGTGGCTCAGTCAGTTGAGCGTCTGCCTTTGGCTCCAGTCATGTTCCCAGGGTCCTGGGATTGAGCCCCACATCAGGCTCCCTGCTCAGTTGGGGGTCTGCTTCTCCCTCTGCCCCTCACCCTGCTTGTTCTCTCTCTCTCTCTCTCTCTCAAAAAAATAAAATCTTAAAAAAAAAGGATGCCAGTCCAGAGCCCCAGTCCATATTAATTAAATTAGAATTGCCGAGGGTTGGACTTAGGCATCAATATTGTTGAAAACAGCTGGCCTACAGAGTGAATTTTAAACACCAAAGCCTTTTAGGATTTGGACACTGCCTGTTCTCTAC
Organism: Ailuropoda melanoleuca; assembly: GCF_002007445.2. Lineage (NCBI taxonomy): Eukaryota > Metazoa > Chordata > Mammalia > Carnivora > Ursidae > Ailuropoda > Ailuropoda melanoleuca. Next base: position 81,902,640 of record NC_048238.1, on the reverse strand, counting down.
TGTGACAGCACCCCACCTACCCCAAACTCAGACCTACCTGCCATTGCCTGACAAGCATACAATTGTACACTTCAGTCCCTTTAAAATTGGTCACGCTGTTCTCTTTGGCCAAAGTGTCCTTCTGGCCTTCTTTATTTGGTTGTCTCATTCATCTTCAAGTGCCTTTTTCTTTTTTAAAATTAATTTAGAGAGAGAGTACAAGTGGTAGAGGGCCGAGGGAGAGGGAGAGAGAGAATCTCAAGCAGGCTCCATGCCCAGCTCAGAGCCCAACTCAGGGCTCTCGATCTTGCTGCACTGAGATGAATTTTGACTTGAGCCAAAATTAAGAGTTAACACTTAACTGACTGAGCCGCTGAGAGACCCCCAAGTGCCTTTTTTTTTAGAAATTTTTTTTTAGATTATTTATTTTAGAGAGTGAGAAAGAGAGAAAGTGGGGGGCAGGGACAGAGGGAGAGAGAATCTCAAGCAGACTCTACACTGAGCATGGAGCCCCACGTGGGGCTCAACCCCACGACCCTGAGATCACGACCTGAGCTGAAACCAAGAATTGGATGCTCAACGGACAGTGCCACCCAGGTGGCTCACAAGTGTCTTTTTAACAGTTACTTCCCTGGCCTGTGAAATCTTTCTTAACACCTAATGGTGAATTACTCAGTCTCTCCCTGTCTGTCTCTCTCTTCACTGTAACTCATGCATCCAGTTCAACACTTCCCATTAGTGCTGTTCTTTTTTTTTTTTATTTGACAGAGAGAGAGACAGCCAGGGAGAGAGGGAACACAAGCAGGGGGAGTGGGAGAGGAAGAAGCAGGCTCCCAGCAGAGCAGGGAGCCTGATGCGGGGTTTGATCCCAGGACCCCGGGATCACGCCCTGAGCCTAGGGCAGACGCTTAACGACTGAGCCACCCAGGCACCCCCCATTAGTGCTGTTCTGTCTCTTTCACTAGACTGTGTGTTCCTTGAGATCACAGATTGGGTAAACCCTACACCTGTGTGACTGACACAGTGTCTAACATCGGGCAAGCTTCTCATCCCTCCCCCCAATTTTTAAGGAATGACCTATGGCTATATCAATTCATAATTTCTTTAAAAAAGGTATTTATGTTTTTGTAGGTTTCTCTGACCCAGAACAATTTTATTTAAAATGACATGTGTGCGGAAACTATTGTGTTTAAAACAAAGAAATAGATCATTAATGGTGTAATTCCAGGCATCAGTAGGGAAGATTTTTATCCTCCGAGTCTTATCCTATGATACCATTAACATGCATAATTATTCTCCATAGGTGTAAATGTAAGACCACAGGAGAAAACAGGCTCCTGTGTCAGATTACGTATTCCTTCTCAGCTCCAGCAGGTAGGACGTGACAAGCATGGCTATCTTCTTCCAACTGGCTCAGTGCCCAGGTCTCCCCAAGTACTTCCTCCTCTGCTTGTGACAAAGCCCAGGGGATCTTGCAAGCCAGACTGCACCAGTGCAATCTCATCTCTCTTTTTGAAGGGCCATTAACAGCTGATAGGAGACAGGAGGTCACCAAACAACAGTGCTAGGTGGTCACTGTCATTTTCCCACCACTGTATACAATCCCTTTCAGTGTGAATTACTGATCCTTGTATCCCCATTTCATATAAGGAAAGCAAATAGTGTTGGAGTCATTAGCTTTTATGGTTCTCGGAACTTTCCAGCTATATCTTCCATGAGGCATTTTCTACAGTGATACCCTATTATTGTGGAGTAGGCTTTCCACAGCAGCCAGTCTCTCTGGTTTGGTTGTGTTATATACATATTTTGACAGAAGCAAACTTGAAAAGGATCAACAAGAAGCCCAGAAAGATCCCTGATACTTCCGTGAAATGGATTTTGAGTGCATCAACGATAAAGCTAAACAAGAGGCGGAACCACGTAGGGACAGTGAAAACAAGGTAGAATGGGAGACCAAATGTGACAGTTGGCATGTTTTGTGGCAAATTCTCTCACCACACACTCACCAGCCTCTGTCTTCCTCCTTCAAACACTAACCAGGCTTGAACCGTAACAGAAAGCAGCACCCCCCTGTAATCTGTAGGAGCCAGAAGGAATCCAGGACATACTAAGCCACCATTGGAGCCCAATGATCCTAGAATGAAGGGGTAGTTCAAATACAGAACTTGCCTGAGGGGAATGTTGGGGTCCACTCTGGAATAGAACGAGCCTGACCTCAGAGGACCCTGGGCCAATGGAAAACTCGAATGTACCTGCCATCTGGGGAAGACTCTAGAGCCATGGCAATGTTTTAGAAAAACAGACAATCCTTGGGAATCATCACATACATTTTTCAGGGTGTCAGAGGTGAAGCTATGCCTCAGAGTGAAGGAGAAATATCTGAGCCAAGTACAGGAGCCTGTCAGGAGGATATAAGCATTCCCAGGAGCCAAAACATAGAAGCACAATGACTTCAAAAGAATAGTAAGTGACGATAATCAAATTCTCTCAGTTTTATCCTCTGTTACCTGCAAGAAAAAGTCTCTGCAATCTTGCCCCAACACCAGAGAACTGGCAGCAGGGAGGGATTTCCTCACGGCCAGTAGAAAAAGCCAAAAAATTAGGACATGAACATGGAAGTGGTGAGGCAATAAAGAAGGACAGAAAAACACACCATGGCTTTAAGGCTTCTGAGTAATGCAGGGAGTACAAATGAGGGGAAGTCAGGGATGGTAAGGGCTGGAGGCAGAAGCGAGCTGAGGTGCATGACGGGACTACAGGCCGCAAGTTATGAATCAAAGACAGTATAGTGGAGGTTTCATGTCAAACCTGACTACTTGGGTGCAAAATAAAAATTAGGTTTGCCTTTACTTTTCTCTAAAGATAAAACTAACAAAGACCATGGTTAAAAACTGAAGCAAAGCAGAATGCTCATGGAAAACAAATAACCCTGCTCCTTCCAAAACATGAAATCACCCCAAACTTAACTGCCTAGAGATGATCCCTGCGAACATTTCAATGAACGGACTTTCCAACATCTCCATAGGCACGTATACAAAGTAATTAAACAAAAAAGGATTACCCTGTACCCGTTCTTTTATAACCTGATGTTTCCCTCAATAATGTTATGGATATTTTTTCTAAATCGGTAAATACTGATATTTTTATTTTTATTTATTTTAAGATTTTTATTTATTTATTTGATAGAGCCAGAGAACACACGTAGGGGGAATGGCAGAGGGAGAGGGAGAAGCAGGCTCCCTGCTGAGCAGGGAGCCCAACGACGGACTCGATCCCAGCACCCTGGGATCATGACCTGAGCCGAAGGCAGACGCTTCACTGACTGAGCCACCCAGGCACACAATATGGCAGTGTTTCTTATTTTGAAAAGCCCAGGCACCCCAATATGATCATTTTATTTTATTTTATTTATTTTTTAAAGAGTTTATTTCTTTGACAGAGAGAGAGACAGCCAGCGAGAGAGGGAACACAAGCAGGGGGAGTGGGAGAGGAAGAAGCAGGCTCATAGCAGAGGAGCCCAATGTGGGGCTCGAAGGCAGACGCTTAACGACTGAGCCACCCAGGCGCCCCAGCCAATATGATCATTTTAAATAGATATTATTTCACTGTGAGGATGTACCATAATTTATTTAACTAATCTCCTATCAAAGAATATTTAGGATGTTTCCTGTTCTTTACATTAGAGAAAACTTCATGCCCCCACCATTCCCTATTAGAAACGAAGATCCATGGAGCGTATTTTTACACTCATATTTGTGCACCTAATTCCTTCTTGGGAAAAGTTCAGAAGTGGAACTCCTGGGCCAAAGTGTATACACATTACAGTCCTTTCTTACACTGTCACGCTGTTCCCTAGCCCCATCAGAAAGGTTTCACTAATTTCTACCTTTATTTATATTTTTTTACCTACCTTTATTTATTTCAATCTGATGAGTTATTCATTGTTTTGTGTTTCGTGTTGGCACTCCTTTTATTTCTAATGAACTGATCATAGTTCCATATGTTTATTGATCATTCATCTGCACCATATTGATCATGACAGTATAGTAAAGGGGTCAGCCCGGGTCATGGGCCAAAACCAGCCAGTGTGCCAAATCTGGCCTACCACCCTTTATGGTATGGCCTGCAAGCCAAAATGGTTTTTACACTTTTTAATGGTTGGTAGAAGTATCCACGGAAGAATAACCACCTTATGACACGCAAACATGATATGAAATTCAAATTTTATGTCCATGAGTCAAGTTTGGTTGGAACACAGCCTCACTTTCACATAATGCATCTGGCTGTCTTCTCACGACAACAGCAGAGTTGAGTGGTTTTGACAGACTGGGGGGCCCGAAAGGCCTAAAGCATTTACTAACTGGTCCTCACAGGGAAAGTTTGTGAACTGGTGGTATAGAGTAGTGATTAAGAGTACAGATTTCAGGGGCACCTGGGTGGCACAGTGGTTAAGCATCTGCCTTCGGCTCAGGGAGTGATCCCGGCATTCTGGGATCGAGCCCCACATCAGGCTCTTCTGCTATGAGCCTGCTTCTTCCTCTCCCACTCCCCCTGCTTGTGTTCCCTCTCTCTCTGGCTGTCTCTATCTCTGTCGAATAAATAAATAAAATCTTTAAAAATATATATAAAAAAAAAGAGTGCAGATTTCAGAGCCAAGGCATCCTGGATTCATATGCCCGTTCCACCAGCTGCTATGTATTTGACATGAGACAATTTACTTAATTATCTCAGCCTCTGTTTTTATTCACCTGTATCATGGAGAAAATCACAGTACTCAACCCAAAATATTTAATGAATTCAGCACTTAGAACAGTGCCTACTCTAAATGCTATACAAATAGTAGCTATTACTTATATTTTTTTCAGTACAAATTTATCTTCTATAATCTTGGCTTAGCTTTCCTTTGTTGTCTATTAAATTAAGGAAGCTTTTACACAGTACATGTTTTAGCTCTTATCTATGATGCATTGTGATTCCCCCCCCCAGATCACTTATGATGGTGCAACCTTAAAGTTGACTCCAATTTACCCTAAGAAAGCATACATTCAATTTCCCACATTAACTCCAGTTGTAATTACATAAAATATTAGTAAATAAAGGGGGTCCAAATGAAATCATCTAGTCCAACTAACTTTTCTCAAGCGAGTTATCCCCCTAAAATATCCAGAAGGAGTTGAGAATTCACTTCCTCCTGGTGAACTGCGATCTTCTCCCAATTTTAATTCTTATGGCCACAAATGACAAATCAAATCCTTCTTCCTTATGTAAAGTCTCCAGATGCCGAGGAAATAGCTACCCCTCTCACCTTCACCCTCTTTACCTTCTTCCACCCGCATGTCCATTCGTGTCTTCATCTTTGCCTGCCAAACCCATCGAAGGCCTTCGAGTGATCTTCCTGTGACCTGCATTCACCGATTCCATTCGCCATTACAGTTTTTCCTCTTACAACAATCCAATTTGTCATTATACCTTTTGTTTTGTGCCTTATTCTGCAACGTGAAAACATCAGGTTTAACACAGTCTTGCGATTAACTTCTAATACCTCATCATATGTAACACTCTATCAGGGCTTGGGGATTTCACAGCTCTGAATTCCAGAAGCCTGTCTCTTTTATTGATCCAAACCCTTTATATTTTAAATTGCTGGCTCCTGGGAATTATCCAGACATCAGCATAGCACGCATTATGTAAAATGGGATCCAGAGGCTTGACACAGAATATTAAATAAGTACTTGTGGGACCTTTGGCCTTTGTATTCAGCGCTGGAGTAAAAAGCACACTTATCACCGCATCTAATAATTTGGGGCACAGGCGCACCTTCTCTCGGTCATAACGATGCTTTGGGCTTTGGTGCACACACAGCTCAAAATTTAGAACCGGGATGACATGGCATCTTTGTTTCCTATACTATCATATGTATAAATAAATATATATAAATAAAATATATTGGAGCTGGGTTTATTTCCTTCCAGAATCTTCAAGCAGGCTAGCATGCATCTCCCAGTGGCCAACAAATCTAAGCCCTGACAGAGTACATTTCAAGCATAAAAATGTTATTTATCTTGACCAATCATAAATAACATTTACCTAAATATATTAATAATTTTCTCCTGCTATGCAAGTGGCATATGGAGTCACATTTGATTTTCATAAAGCTACAGTTTCAGGTGGAGCTGGTCCAACAGTAAACAAGTTTGTGAAAAATAAAGTGACTTGGAGTAACGGTTGGTTTTTTTCCCCTTGTGATTGCAATAAAATGAACATTGACTGCCCAGGCAGAAATATATAATTAGATACGTGACATAAAGCCAGGTCACCTACACAGTAAGAAAATAGTCTAAACCTCAAGGAACATGTTTTGCTTTCTTGGTTTGTAAAATTTGGACACATTTGGCGTTCAACCCTCCTAAAGACACATTATCACGAGGGCTGAACACGAAACAAAATAGGGGCTTTTCAGAATAAGAAACGCTGCCATATTGGGTGGCTGGGTGGCTCAGTCGGTGAAGCATCTGCCTTCGGTTCGAGTCATGATCCCAGGGTGCTGGGATCGAGTCCTGCCTTGGGCTCCCTGCTCAGCGGGGAGTCTGCTTCTCCCTCTCCCCTGTGCTTGTGTGCTCTTCTCTCAAATAAATAAATAAAATATTTAAAAAACAAAAAGAACGCTGCCACTGAGTCAGTCCCATGGTTCCATCTACTATTAGTACAGGTCCCCACACTCTGTAGCCCTGGGCCCTTAGTGGTTTTCTGACCCCTCTCTGAAACCGGACACCAGTTTGGCTGACAGGATTGGAAGGGTTTTTGCATGTGCGCATAAGGCAGTGCATATTTAACGGATACACGTCAAGGAGTCTGGAGATATGTACACACCCGCGAAACTACCACCATCATCAAGGCTGTAAGCATACCCATCATCCCCAACACACCCAGGGGTTCTTCTTACCCCCTGCATTTTTTTTTCCAGGAGAGCTTTTGATCTTTTTCCCGTGTTACCATCAGATTAAGATAGTCTTGTGCCCGGCTCAAAAGCCTATATTTTTAAAAAAGCTTACGTTAGAGAACACTCCACGTTTCCATTGTAAAATTGCACAACCTCCTCCCAGGGCAGTGGCCTCCTATCACCAACACAACCAGAGAGGTAGTAGAGAGGATTTATGACCTTCCATTATGACATCTATCTGGATAGGTAGTCCTGAGAGGGACCCTTCCGATCTCCTGTAAACTCTAAGCGCCTTGTTAACAACCTGCTAAAAATCCTATTTGCATCCCTCGCATTTGTCAAGAATCAATAGATCAGACAAATACTCCCAGATGAAGCAGACCTTACTTATAGACTGGGAGAAAAGTGAGAAACACTCTAAAGGGATAGGACAGCACAGTTTACTGATAGCAGCTCAGCTCAATGAGAATAGGAAAGTCTAGACGAACTATAACGTGACCCGATCTTAGAGAACAATGGGGAGGCTTCGCTAAACCCAGCAAGTTTGTATCTAGACTTGTGCTGTCTGATGGGGGCTATCCCATCTCTGATTCCGAACAAAGCTGTTCTCTTTACAGTTATGGGAATGAGGTTCCAGAGCAAGAAGGGATCTTCTAGAAGATAAAGTAACATCTTGTCTAGTGCCTATGAGTTGAAAGTTGTAAATTTTGACGTGTGTGTGTGTGTGTGTGTGTGTGTGTGTGTAGATATGCATGAAAAACCATATGTATATACACTGACTTACGGCAATTTCCCACACATTCATCCTCCAACTCTCCCAAAGCAGGTGAGATGAATAATGTAAGAGCTGTGAGGGGAAAAAAATCTTGAAAAATATTTTGTGCAAGGACGATTTGTAGGGGGAAACAGTCAACTCTTTCCTCCCAAATCTTTACATCTATAAACATAATAAAAACAGATTTTTTAAATTCAAGAACAGCTTCTACAAAACAGGATACAGTTGACCCTTGAACAATGTGAGTTTGAACTCTGCAGATCCATTTATACACATTTTTAAAAAATAGATACAGTATTGTAAATGTATTTTCTCTTCCTCATGATTTTCTTAATAACATTTTCCTTTCTCTAGCTTACTTTATCGTAAGAAGATGGTATATCATACATAAAACATACCAAACACGTGTTCCTCAACTGTTCATGTTATTGGTAAGAGTTCTGGTCAACAAGAGACTATTAGAAAAGTTTGGGGGGAGCCAAAAATTACACCAGAATGTTTGACTGTGTGGGGGTCAGGTCCCCTAACCCCTGCATTGTTCAGGAGTCAACTAGCATTTTGTTTTACCCCTGAAGATAGGTGCTAAAAAATATTTGCAGTAAAAGCCCTTACAAATTCAGGGATGCCTGGGTGGCTCAGTTGGTTGGGTGTCTGCCTTTGGCTGGGGTTGTGATCTCAGGGTCCTGGGATCAAGTCCCATGTTAGGCTCCTTGCTCGATGGGAGTCTCCTTCTCCCTCTCAGTCTCCTTCTGTGCTCTCCCTTTCTGCCTCCCTTTCTCTCTTTCTCAAATAAACAAAATTTTAAAAAAAGCCCTTACAAATTCAAAAAGAACACGTCTGGTGATTACCTTCTGCTCTCTGCCAGTCCCTGTGTTCAGAGGAGACCAGGCAAAACTTCTTATTTTCTGGAAGAGATGGGCACTGTATTGATGGGAGAGGAGGGATAAGCATGCACATCCCCCTTTTATTTCCCACCGTGATGTGCTCGTGGGGAAAAGAGCTCCAAGTGACTATCAGTTAAGTTCAAGGCTGCCCACACATGATTGCCCCTCAGAGTCCCTTCCGAAGCCTGCACAGTATATGTTCCCCAAATACACATTATGAGCCCCCCAACGTGCTGGATGAAACCACTGTTACCAGTTTAGTGAGTTTATGATTACCAGGTTCCTGAGCATTTTACGAAAATACCCCTGATATATATTCAAGCAGATATGTACATATATCTCATTCTATTACAAAGAGAAACAAGCTGTGCATTCCATGTTGCACTTTGCTTTATCCACTTCCCATATTTGGAAAGTTTTGAAATTGTTCCCAATTATTACACAGAGAAATTACATACACACACACACACACACACTGTTTCATGGATTTCCTTGTTTGGATAAGCAACAATGTATTTAAACAGTCCCTTACTGTTGGAAATTGAGATTTTTCTTTCCCACTTTTTGCTATTACAAAACAATGCTACAGTGAATGTTCTCGTATTTATGATATGAGTCTACATAGTATAAATTCTTAGAAATAGAATTTTCTGCTCAAGAGATATGTGAATTTTTAAATTTCAGTGAATATTGCCAAATACCCCTCCACAAAAAAAAAAAAAAAGTGCGCGCTCTCATTAGGGATAGGTAGATTTTAGAAAATCCCCCAACTGATTCTAATGATCAGGGTTAGAGACCAGTATAGTTTAGAATATCAGCTTGCGTGGTAAGTGTGGCTTTGCAGACTGAATCCTTTGCCCGTTTTTCTGCAAAGCCACTTCTATGAAGCTTCCCCCACGTCATCTAGCCTCATACCCCTCAATCTTTAAAGGTGCACATAAATGATTGGGAATATGGTAGATCTTGTTAAAAGGCAGAGAACTTGAGATTTTGTATTCTAACAAGCTCCTAGGTGAGGCTAAAGCTGTTGGTCCACGATCCACACTTTGAGGATCCATGTCCTAAGGGACTCCTGGTCAGTAACGTATAAATTAACCCTTAGATTGTATTGGCTAGAGCAGGGGTACTGAACATTAGTCTCAGGGCCCCTCAAAACTCTTTAAAGTATAAAGGCCTCCCAGGAGCTGTGTTTAGGTGGGTTATCTCTTCATATTTACCATGTTAGGAATTCGAACTGGCCTTTTAAAAAATGTCTGTTTCATTTGAAGTGACAATACTAAACCCATTATACATGAACATAACTTATTTCGTGAAAAATGTTTACAAAACAAAGAAAGTCAGTGAGAAGAGTGGCATTGTTTTATACTTTAAAAAATCGTTTTGCTATCTGGTTTGCTAGAACACAGCTAGATTCTTGTGTATGTTTCTGTGGGCAATCTTCTGTGTACTGCACATCATACAGCCTCTGGAAAACTCCATGGGATGCTTGTGAAAGATCAAGAGTGAAAAAATAAAATAATATCTTAGGATGATAATGATCCCGTAGAAGGTTCTTGGGAATTCCAATGGGTTCCTAGCCCACACTGTGAGAACCACTAATTTGCGTGCATTCCTGCTGCTACACCGTAGACCACGAACTTAAAAATAGACGCCCTATCTTCTTCTTGTTCTTCATTTCCATAGAGCTATCTCAGATGAAGTGCTGAATCCATGATTTTTGATCTGCTGATTATGAGAATCTGACTGGGCAATATATTCTCATCCTCTTTCCTTTGCATGGGCAGTCAGAGACAGGAAGCTCGTCTATGAAGAAAATAGATCCATCGTGGTACTGTTGCTGAGTACTTCTGCATCAATTCTTTTATTTGATACTAAAAGTAAACCTCTAAGATACGTAGAACGGCAGTTTTTATCCTCAGTTTACAGATAATGAAACTGAGACTCAAACAAATTTTCACAGCTAGCAAGTGACTACTGAGCCAGGGTTGAGAAAATAGAATTCCACCTTGGATCATGAATGGGTTGAAGGAACAGTTAAATGTATTTTATTGCATACTCTTTTTGGTGTCATGGGATATGAATACCATTGGGGATTGAGAATATTTACAATAAGGTGTCTTTACGGTGATCAAACGTGTCCAGTTCTTTGGGGACATTCAATCACCTGCTAAAGTTGTTTATTGCCTGATGCTTGACAATGAACATTGTCCCGCAAATTGCTTTCTGCTATAGTGCTGTTGCATAATTCGGTTTTCCGGGAAGTCTGTCTTGGTGTCATCATAATTTTCATTAGCATAGTGAGTAATGACAGCTATCTTCTGCTATCAGACGGATGTGGTTATCTCTCAATAAGCCTGCTATGTTACCTTCCAAAGGAAAAGGCCAGGGTGGAAATTCAGGAGCTCGGCATCCCAGTGGAGAGTAAGGGCGATTTCTGTTTGGTAAGAGGAGGTAAGAGTAGGAAAGTCTAGAGTCATCAAAGAGACTCTAGAAGCATAATCAGAATTCTGACTGTCTCAGTCCCAGCTTCAATTCCAAAAACCTAAAAATTGGAACCAGGATCCTACTGCACTATTCCTGGGTAGATTATGGCCTGCTTTGGCCATGTTGAATATCTTAAGATCTTAAAAGCTACAGTAAAAAATGCCAAGAGGCAGGGAGTGGAGTGCAGATCAAGACGTTCTTCTAAATATGACTCAAAACTCACTCCAAGGGTCTGTCAGCTACAAAGTCAAAATGAATACAGTTAATTGGCAAGTTCTGGTTCTATACAATTCAGATTTCAGTTGCTATGTGAAGAATCCAGTTAGAAGATCTCGTGGTTCATCTTAGACAAAATATGCAGACTCAGGTTGTGTGAATGAGTGAGCGAGAGGGGTTTAAACCTTGCCACTTGGTATCATTGAGAAATCGCCCTTATTAAAAGTCAATAAGCACTCTTTCCAGTTTTGAACATATTATTTTCATTTAGTTTAACCATAGTTAGGGATATAACCATAAAAAGAAATACTTGGGGAGAGATCAGCAGGACATTTTTATTATATAACTCATCGGTAAAGCATGGAGAATCGTAAGAGATACTCTAGTTTAAGAACTGATAACAATGAATCGTTGTGAGTATGCCTGTGTTTTCTTTTACTGAGGATAAATCTTCTGGCTTATTAAAGAGTTCACTTTGCAGCAAAATTGGTTCATATAAGGTTTTTGTGCATAGACACAGTAATTGTCTTTTTTTTTCTCTTAAGCTTCATATACTCAATGCTAGAAGTCTCCAATTATAAAATGGAATTTGTACTTTACCCATTACATTTTTTATTGGGTGGTGGGGGATTATGCATTCTGCTGAGTGGCAAAACACAGCAGAGCCTGGAAAAATAATGTCGTCAGGTGTGTGAAATAACTACCACTGGGGGATAATCGGCTTCATTGTTTAGAATCCAGTGCATAAATAAAATTAAGGGCCTTTTCTTGAGGTATTATGCAAAACAAAAAAAATTCCATACTTTGTGAACCAAGCCATAGCCAAGTAATCAATGCAGGATTTATGTAGCCTGAATAAAGCAGGAATCAGGGAAGAGGGAATAGAGATGATTCTACTTAACCATCATTTTGTGTTTGTTACACAAAGAACTGTGAGAACTATGTTTTTATTTGATAGAATCTAATGAGATTCAAAGAAAATGGCCAGTTTACCTACAACACAGGAAACCAGACTTCAGAATCAAACCCCTAATATCACCTCCGCTCTTCATTCTCTCTTCAGAAGAACAAGGCTATACGGCCAACAATGCTCACCAAATATTTCCGTCACCATCAATTTTCTTGAGGTCATGGTCTTTTAGTAAGTCAGTATTTATTGAGTGCCAAGCGTGAGCAGATAGGTCACTCCTATACAGCTCAGTATAGGTGGCTATAAAAAAGGGGAGGTTGGAGTCTTTGTCCTGATGCCTTTTATAATCAATGAGAATGACAAACGAATGAAAACAATCATGCCAGAAATATATAAATGCACATATTACTGCCCAGAGAGAGAAACTAGCCTGCTTCCAAACAAGATGGACTCTCGGTAAGTTTCCCATCAGCACCTGCTGAAATGAGACGAAAGGTTGATTCGGAGCTCAATACCAAAACTGATTTTTGGTAGTACAAACTTTTAACTGATATCACTATCTAAGTCACTGAATGGAAGACTTTTATCTGCGCCTGTAGAAGTCGTGTTTGGTAGCAATTTGTAAACAAGCCACTTGGGAATGACCGCATTCTCATTACAGGCATGCTTCATTTTATTCCCCTTCGCTTTACTGCGCTTTGTAGATGCTGCATTTCTTAGGCATTGAAGGTCCGCGGCGGCTCTGCGCAGAGCAAGTTTATCGGCGCCATTTTCCAACAGCATTTGTTCATTTCATAGCTCTGTGTCACATTTTGGGATCTTCTCGCTATATTTCAAACTTTTTCATTATGATATTTGTTATGGTCATCAGCAGCCAGTGACTTACAACTTGCTGAAAGCTCAGATTAACATTTTTGAGCGATAAAATATTTTTTAATGAAGGGATACCCACTGTTTTTTAAACATAATGCTACGATACACAAACATCACTTTGATAAGCACTGGGAAATCCAGAATTCATTTTTTGACTCACTTTAGGGCTCTATTTGGTTTATTGCAGTGGTCCGGAACCCAAGCTGCGACATCTCTGAGGTATGCCTGCATATTATTCAAGTACCTACTGTGTAATAAGCAATGAGCTACCCTTCCTCATAGATGAGCAAACCAGGAAACAGGATGGAAGACATGAAATATTTGGACAAACCACAGGGCCCTCCAGTTCCAACATTATGGGGCTATATGTGATGGGGATGTTATTTCTGCGCCAGTCTGGGAAGCGCTCAGAAAGCACAGAGATCAGTATTCTTCAGCTCCATACAAAAATACTGGAGAGCCTCTATCACGCCCAAGTCCTCTGCACATTGTTCCAGGATGTATGAAGATGAATAATTCCCAATCCCTGACCTTGAGGAACTCAATGATACAAAGAAATGTACTTAGAAGCCAAATGTTCTTAGTAGCATTAGCGAGGACCACCCAAGGTGCGACGGGGACCTTATAGGGAGAATCACAAGAACACATCATCTTGTGCCGAGGAGACGCTTGACAAGAGAAGCAGGACTGAAGACTGACTTGGAGACAAATTGGATTTCAGAGCAGTATTGGCAAACTATAGAGACAGGCAAGCCAAGGGTGAATTCAGAGACTAATGATTAGTTTATTATGGCTGCAAAGGAATGGAGATGGAAGGAGCTAGCAAAGTACCTAGGCAAACTGGCGGAATTAGGACCATTACTGTGGTGCTTTACTTTTACCCCAGTGGCCCCTGCCTCAAATGTTCCCCTTCCTTCTGAACTCCCCACTCTACTCAAATTCCTCCTCTTTATTAAAACACAAAACAAAACAAACAGCTTCATTTTTCACTTCCTCGAGCTTCCTTGAACTACTCCAGCCCTTCCGTGATTAGTCATAACATTTCATATGTATCATACAATTTAGTACTTAATGAACCACTATCTTGCATTGTGCATAGTCAACGCCTGTTAACACTGGCCATGAACATGCCAAGTCCTTTCTGGCCAGCTTTTACCACATCCAAGGTAAAATAGCTTAATCGTTAAAGGCCAGGCCTACTTCTTCTAATTTGCTCCTTCTTACCAGAGGCAGGGTGTTCTTCCTGACTGCTCTGCTTCCCCCTGGAACCAAAGCAGGACAATCAAAAGGGATATCGGCTCAGGGTTAACACCACCTTCAAAACTGAGTTATCCACAGAGTATCTGTATTTTTCTAGAATGTTCTACAAGATGCTTTTTAAGATTTTATTTATGTATTTGAGAGATGGGGGAGGCGGAGAGCACGAGCCAAGGGGAGGGGCAGAGGGAAAGGGAGAAGCAGACTCCCCGCTAATCAGGGAGCCCAGCGTGGGGCTCCATCCAGGAGCCCCATGATCATGAGCTGAGCCAGCCAGGCACCCCAAGATGCTGCTCTTAATGGGCATCTCACCAGGCAGCCATACCAGATAACAAAATAATGTCCTCACCATTACTCTGACTTTAATTTTAATAACAACCCCAGATATTCATTGAGTGTTGGGCATGTGTCAAAAGCTACGCCAGGTGCTTTGGAGGTTTACTTCACCTCGCTGCCCCAACAACCTAGCGAAGCAGGCGCCATGATTAATCCCATTTCAGAGATGAACGGAGGTTCTCCACTTGTTATAGTTGTCCCAGAGTTGGACAAACCTTCTGGCTTGAGGGCCCTTGCTCCTTATCTTTTATCCCACTGCCTCTCATTCAGAGGTTAACTCCATCCAGCGCTTTTTAATATGCATAACATTTTACAACCCATTAAATAAAAGATGGCAGGCTTGTGTACACGAAAACTTGACTCGCACATGAAAGAGTCTCTTCTGAGTGGTACCAGAGCTGCCCCTGTGGGAATGGCAACTTCTTCAAAGTACCACGAGAGCTAACACTCTTTTCCAAATAGTCTCCTTACAAAGCGTCAGCTCGGAACGGTGCGGCCCTTCAGGGAAAGCTTGCTGATCCATCAACCCGCGCTAACACTTCCGTTGTTTGTTTTTGCTGCACACATCATCACAACTTCTTAAGATAAAACTCTAAAACTACATGTTTATAGAGCGTGACAAGGCTTGTTCTAGGAGCTATAAAATGATTTCTTTGTTTGTATAAAAGAGAAACATGTATTCCCCATTAACCTCTTAGTTATGAAGACTAAAAGGTAGCTATTTGAGAGACAGGCATCGTCTAAACTAAAGTTGGTATAAAATTCTGAGCATTGTGGCGCCCTAAGAATAACCGGGGAGCCATGGAACATGTCCATTCAGAGTAAAGGAGGGTTTTACACGTGACCCTTGAACAACATGGGTTTGAACTGCGTGGGTCCACTTATACGCTGAGTTTTTTTCAATAAATACAGTATAGTATTGTAAATGTATTTTCTCTTCCTTATGATTTTCTTAACATTTTTCTTCCTTTAGCTTACTTTATTGTAAGAAGGCAGTATATAATACCTACAACATACAAAATATGTGTTAATTGAGTGTTGATGTTATCAGTAAGGCTTCTAGTCAACGGTAGGCTATTGGTAAAGCTTTTGGCAAGTCAAAAGTTAAATGCAGATTTTCAACTATGTGTGTGGGGGGGTCGACTCCCCTAATTCCTGCATTGTTCAAAGGTCAACTGTATTTTCCTGTGGCTGCTGTAAGAAATTTCCAGAAATTCGGTAGCTTCGAAAAAACAAACAAATTTATTTTCTCATGGTTCTGGAGACCAGAAGTGCCAGATCAGTTTCACCGGGTTAAAGTCAAGGTGAGGCAGGGCCATAGTCCCTCCTGAGGCTCTCAGGAAGAATCTTGCCTCCTCCAGCTTCTGGTGGCTGCTGGCATTCCTCGACTTGTGGCCACGTCACTCCAGTCTCTGCCTCCACGGTCACACTGTCTCCTCCCCTTCTGTCTGTTGCTTCCCTCTACTTCTCTCTTAAAAGGATACATGTGATTTCATTTAGGGCTCCCCCAGGCAATCCAGGAAAATCTCTCCATCTCAAGATCCTCACTTTAATCACATTTGGAAAGACCCTAGTTCTAAATCAAGTAATACTTACGGGTTCTAGATATTAGGATCTCATATCGTTGGGGGCCATTTGTCAACCTACCACAGATAGAAGAACAGTCAAATCAAGCAGCTTGTGGATTTAACGATGTTTATACCGATGATATGTTCCATTTGTTCGGACACCTTAGTGTAAGAGCAGTGACCTCCCCGCCTTCACTTATTCCTCTCTTCCTCCAGCCAAGCATTCTCCACACTATACCCCGTGCGGTCCTTCCGAAATACTTATTTCCATGGCTCCCCACTGCCTAAAGGAAAATAACATACAGCCCTCTAATGACAGCATGTGGGTACAAACCCCTCCTTCATCTGGCCCCAGCTGTTTCCTCACTGGCCTCATCCTTTGTCTTTGCCCCTACATCTCAGTCAGACTGAACTGGTCTTTGCTGCCTGAGAAAGTCATGCTCTTTCAAGCCTGGCTCTCCCTCCGCCTTTTACTTTTTTTTTTTTTTTTTAAGATTTTATGTATTTATTTTTTAAAGATTTTATTTATTTGAGAGAGAGATCGAGAGAGAGCATGAGCTGGGGGAGAGGCAGATGGAGAGGAAGAGGCAGGCTCCCTGCAGAGCAGGGGGGCCGATGCAGGGCTCAATGCCAGGACCCTGGGATCATGACCTGAGCCGAAGGCAGACGCTTCACTGACTGAGCCACCCAGCTGCCCCTCCCTCTGCCTTTTATACCCTTTCCTTCCTCACTTACTGAACCCTTCACTTTCTTTTAGAACTCAATATAAAATCTAAATCTTCTTCCATGAAAAGCACTTCCTCAGGGTAGAGTCTGATATCCTCTCTTCTGCGTTTCCACAGTAAGTTGTGCAGACATTATCTTATAGTTTATTGTATTTAACAATAAACTTCTGTTTAATGTATATCATCTTATGCTACTTTATGAACTAATTCAAGGGCAAGGGTACTGTGGTAGGCTGAATAATGACCTCCCCCAAAGATGTCCATGTCCTAATCTCCAGAACCTTCAAATATGTTGCCTGACCTGGCAATAGGGACCTTGTAGATGTGCTTAAGGTGATGGGCCTTGAGATGGGGAGACGATCCTGGATTATCCAAGTGAGACCAGTCTAACTCCAGGCCTCCTTACCAGAATGAGACAGGAGGGTCAGGTAAACTAAGATGTAAGGATAGAAGCAGAGGTCAGGTAGGAGAGAAGATGCTAAATGCTGCTAGCTTTGAAGATGAAGGAAGGGGCCACAAGCCAAGGAACATAGGCGGCCTCTAGAAGCTGGGAAAGGCAAGAAAACAGATTCTCCCCTAGAGCCTCCAGAAGGAACACATCCCTGCCAACACCTTGATTTTTTTTTTTAGAACTTCTGACCTCCAGAACCACAAGATGATAAATCTGTGTTGTTTGAAGTGACAAAGTTTGTAGTCATTTATTACAGCGGCAATCGAAAATGAACACAGGCACTGTCTCAATCTCACTCTAAATCCCAGTCATAGTGCCTGGCACATAGTGGGTGGTCAATTTGGTTGCTGAATCCATAAACAAAACCAGGAATTGCTATATTGGTGGGGGATGCTACAAAGATCGTCAGAATTGTAGATGCTGGTGCTATTGTAGGGAAGAACATAATTTTACACTCTCCCCCAGAAAAAAATCTCCAACTCTTTACTCAGTGGTCTTCTGATTAGAATTCCAGAGAATGCTGAAAAATATTTCTGACAAAGACATGATTGAAATGTCACTGTTGTTTCTACCTTCCTGCATCCCTGTCCTCGTACCCAAGTACTCGGACCACAAAAACATAAAAGACAACCAGGCTTTTTTAGATTTTACCTTTATTCCTATAAGTAAAAAGAAAAAAAGTAATGCATGCAACAGTGAGAGTATAAAATACTCCCATATATACCTTTATGATAATTTAGTGTGAAGAAAAACATAGAAAGCAGCACAAGGAATATTTCAAAGGCATCATCAGGATTTTTTTCCCCATAAAAATCCCATGGGTGACTAAGTGCCTCTGGCCACCTGTCCCACCCAAGCGGCAGGCTGCAGAGTAAGTTTCAAAGATCACATCCAATGGTCTCTCAGACAGAAAGCAGTTTTCATACACAACCTGGTACCATTCAAGGAATAAAGGGGCTCTGGTTTAGAATCCACAACCTTGGCCTAAGACCTGCCTTTTACCACTTGTCAGTGTCCATCTACCTCCAGTAAACCACTGGAGCTACAGACACTCATCTCACCATTGAAGACCAAACTATGGCCTCAAATCTAATTACAAAGGTTAGAGCTCCATTTGTCAGAAACTACATTCTTGGAGGTGAATATAACTTAGGAAGTGAGAGTTTCATTTGAGGATATGAGATAAGGGTGTTCTACTGTAAAACTCTTATTAAATACTTATTAAACATCAAAATACCAGAAATAGGAAATACGCATCTGGGAGTCTTAGAGAAGAGGTCAAGCAAGGGATAATTGGCTTACGTTCAGATGCTGCCAGGGAGAAATATACTGAGGCAGGTTACTGGTCTTAAAAGACAAGGACAAAAGGCTGCGAACTTCTCTGATGCTAGTACCTAGCAGAAAGAAGGTTCTAGGCTGGGCTGACAAGCAACCCATTCCCTCCTGGGGGCTGCATGTTGGGAAGAGATCATAGGTGACCCTTTCTCAACTCTTCCCCTATACCAGTTTTCTAAGGGGGATCATTACAGAGCCAGCAGAGCGAGTAGGTCTCATGAGACTACAGGGGCCCCCATTCCCCAAAATGTGCCTCTTCATCTGCTTGCTGAGGCCTAGAATTCCTTTAACATGGAAAAACTATATAGGCCACAAGTGGAGCTAAGGGCCTTAAAACCTGAATGCCTCTCTTCTAATAAGGGGGAGGGGGAGAAGAGGGCCGGAAGTCCATTGGGCAGAGAAAAGGATACCAAAAAAGGAGGCTGCAGGTGCTGCAAACTTATAAGTACTTCTATGTATATCTTCTAGGTGGGAAATAGGAACCGCAAAGAATTTTTGGCATGGCTCACTGTGAAGATAAATGTGCACTCTTCTGCATGTCTAACAAACTGTTGGGTGTATTTTAGCGTAAGTGGAGGGAAAAGAAAACAATATCCCTAAGGTTTGCTCTAGTCTTGGGGTAGAAAGTCATACCTGAGAAACATATCTAGTTCTGGTTAGGGACAAGCCATCATTTCCAATTTCCATTTGTTCTTTGGGGTGCTGAAGATAAAGGCCTGAGGTAGATAGATGACTCTTGTATGGAAATGCTCGCTATTGGGTCTTTTTGTTTATGCAAACATAGGTCTGGTCTGGGACAAAACTTGAGAGTTAAAATGAAGAGGAATTTGAGGGTTCGGTGCCACATCTACAAGGAAGAATAAGACAAAGGTTGATTTTAGAAGCAGATCAGACCCAGAGAAAGAGGTTTCTGGTTTGTTCCCCCATTTCCAACCATCACCCTTTACAAAGACGATCTATTAAATGAAGCATCCTTATTCTTTCATACATGGGTACATAGTCTGGGGACCCGACACTCAGCATAGTGTTAAGGTTTCATTTGATCTCGATGAAAACACAAGCTTGATTTTTCCCCCACTTTAACAGGGCACACATTCTTCCCTCGCTACTTTTGCACTCCTTTCTCTCTTTCTTCGTTATCTATCCACCTGATCATTCAACAAATATTTATTAAGCATCGATTATATGACAGGTACCAGGCTAGGTACTGCAGGTCTGCATGTTTGAAGTTTACTGTCTAATGAAGGTCAAGGACAAGTAAACATAGTTTCTTAAGGCGTTTGGAAAAGTTGCATTACATCACCTTAAAAGTGAATAGCCTTTGACCCAGAATCTGGGTTTCATAATAAATAATAAGACAAGAATATTTAGCAAAGTGTTTTTGTAGTTCTTGGAAAATAGAAAAAAAATTGAATGTTGAACAATAAAGGATTGGTTATATTATGCCATAATACATAAAATATTAAAAATTTAAAAACATAAACTAGTAATATTTAACTACATGGAAACATTTTAAAAATAAATTAAGTGCAAAAAACAAGATACAATACCATATATGTAGTATAATCAGAAATGCATATATAAGTATACAAAGAGAAATAAGCAAAAATGGGAAAACCACATACAAAAATTCTATCAGCAGGACCCCCTAGGTGGCTCAGTCGGTTAAGCATCTGCCTTTAGCTCAGGTTATGATCCCAGGGTCTTGGGATAGAGTCCCACACCAGGCTCTTTGCTCAGCAGGGAGCCTGTTTCTCCCTCTGCCTATAGCGCCCCCTGCTTGTGCTCTCGCTCTCTGACAAATAAATAAATAAAATCTTTAAAAAAATTCTATCAGTGTTTACATCTTTGAATGGTGAGATTTTGGGGGTGTTATACATTTTTCCACTATCTGCATTTTGATTTTCTTAGATTTTATAAAATTATCTGTTACACTCTTAAAATCACTTTTCAAAAATAATTCTATGCCAAATAATTGCATTCTTTAGTCTTCTTAAGCTGAGTCTTCCTAATCCTTTATTTTTTTCCGTTAGTGGAATATCCAACAAGTAGGAACAGGATTTTTTGGTGACCTAAGGGCTCTACAGAGACCACAAATCAGTAAAAATATGTCATGCGAGTGCAGGAAAAGCACAAAATATGGAGTCAAGATGTAGTTGGGCTTCACTGCCTAATGAGGGATCGTTCTTCTGAGGAATGGGATGTAGGATAATACAGGTGCCCACCAAGCAGAATTCATGTGAGGCTTTACTTAGACAATTACATGAAATGCATATGAAAATATAAAATGTCATATTGGCATTATCAGTATTATTCTTCAATCATTAGGTAAGGACAAATAAATAAAATTTAACAATAATATCTGATGTCTAGGTTTGGAAGGCCTATTTAAGCATTATACAAAATTAACAATTCATGATTGAAAATATTTGCCCCAGAGCAGTATTTGTCATAGAAAAAGGATTAAAATCTTTACTATAAAAAAGACTTAAAAATCAATAAAATTTTAACCCTTCAGAAGAGAAAGAGGCAGTTTTGCACAAGTAGTTTGTAAAAGAAATACAAATGGGGAATGACATATGAAAAGTGATTATAAAATCACCAGTAATCCGGAAAAGGAATATTAAAAAACGAAGATTTGCTTACTAAATTGGTAACATTTTAAATAAGAATGTAAACAAATGGACATTATTAAAAACAGCTGTTATTTCTTTATAGTTTGCAGGTTTTACTCAAAGAGCATTAATTTTGTGACGAGAAAATATGTTTTCCTAAAAAAATCACATCAACATACAATTTGAGTATAATGCAGTTATGCCCATACAATTTGAATATAATACAATAATGCATATTTTATGTTAAAAATCCTAAAAATTTTCATATATAATACAATATTTTCACAAATCCAATCATCCTGAAAATGGTGAAACACACTTGAAGAAATTCCAGGGAAATTTATATATAAAATCAAATGTATTGGGGCGCCTGGGTGGCACAGCGGTTGGGCGTCTGCCTTCGGCTCAGGGCGTGATCCCGGCGTTATGGGATCGAGCCCCACATCAGGCTCCTCCGCTATGAGCCTGCTTCTTCCTCTCCCACTCCCCCTGCTTGTGTTCCCTCTCTCGCTGGCTGTCTCTATCTCTGTTGAATAAACAAATAAAATCTTTTTTAAAAAAACCAAATATAATATAAAGCTAGCTATAATAATTATCACTTTATCTTTGCACAATGAGCATTATAAAAATATGTGTTTGCATTATTAGTTGTACAAATAAATATCTTTTCGGATTGCAGTTTTACATATTAATTTTCCCAAGAGTAGAGTTCACTTGTAATTATTCACCTAGCCTCCTCTTGCTCTTACTGATGCCCGTCCAAGCCATTAAAATAGAAATCAAACGTATCCAGACACATGCACTGCAAAATGCTTCTTTCCAGCCGAAATTATTTGAAAAATATTATCCCGAGACTTATTGATCATATCATTAGACGTTTTCTAGGTTGCCTAACAATTAGCTACTGTACTTTAGTTCTTAAACATGCTGAACTATTTCACAATACACAAATGAAAGCCTACATATCCTACACAGCATTCTTTTTAAATGTAATTTAAAGTATTTATATGAGAGAGAGAGCAAGCATGAGTGGGGGGACGGACAGAGAGAGAGAGAGAAAGAGGGAGAAGCAGACTCCCTGCTGAGCAGGGAGCCGGATGCGGGGCTTGATCTGAGGACCCGGAGATCTTGACCTGAGTGGAAGGCAGATGCTTATAACTCAGCTTCCCCCCCTACACAGCATTCATAAAAGCCCCCTCAGGAGAAACTATCTCAAGACTGAGAGCTGGTACCCAGATTGGTTTCCTAATTTCTTTCCCATAATGATAGTTATGATTTTCTAAAGATATCAGACTGGTGTCTACGATGGGTAGCTTGTTTCTCCAAACAGCAGACAGAGCAGTGGCAGGTGAGCTCTCTCCACTCTGCCTCCTGCCAACACATCGCTGCCCTCACCAAAGGCACAGCGCTCTCCGCCTGTCAGTCTTTGATCTCCTGGCTGAACCTGCCTACCAGGATGCCAATTAGTGCCAATATGGCTGTGGGTGAGCGCACGCACACAGGCTCCCAGCAAAGAACTGGCAGAAACTGCACTAAAGCATGCTTTCTGTTCAAACTCAGCTTTTTAGTTGGTTTAAAACCCCACCTTCTAAATTAAAATGATTTCTCATCACAATAACATGGGATCGTGTATCTAAGAACACCCTGATTACACCGTCAACATTGTCATCTCATTGTTGCCAACCTACCGGTGTAATGAGTGGAGCCAGGCCTTGGGCTAGGCGTATGCCAAAACCTCATCTATTCATATATGGAGAGATAGAGTGAGCGCAAGGCACAAATCAGGGATGCAACAAATATTTGAATGATCTCACTTAATCTTACAAACTGAGATCTATATCATTACATTCATCTTACAGCTGAGAAATATGAGGCCCAGAGGGATTAAGTAATCTGCCTATGATCACATACTCAATACGTGGCTGAATTCGGAATGAAAACCAGGGCTATCTTAAAAACCCCTCTAGACTTGAATTCCTACGATCTGTTTATATGCCCTACAGTACCATTACACTCTGTGTATTTCAGGTGATCAATATAAGTTAAATATCTTCAAATTTATATGCACAGAAGACGTTCAACATTATTAGTCATCAGGGAATTGATACCACCTCACACTCACTAGGATGTGTATAATCTAATAGACGAGTTTTGGAGAGCATATAGCAAAGTTGGAACCCTCCCATACTGCTGGTATTAATGTAAAACGAGGCAGATATTCTGAAAAACAGCCTGGCAGTTCCTCAAATTGTTAAACATACAGTTACCATTTGACCCAGTGACTTCGCTCCCCCCAAAATGAAATTTCACTCAAGAGAAATGAAAACAAAGGCTGCACAACTTGTATGTGAATGTCTGTAGCAGTATTATTCAAAATGACCAAAAAGTGGAGTCGATCCAAATGTCTATCCCCTTTTATACCTGTCCAGGGATGCAAAAAAACCCAACAAAAAACAAAAAAAGTGTCTATCCCCCAATGACTAGATAACAAAAACATGGTATATACATATAACGGAATATTATTTAGTCACCAAAAGGAATGAAGTACGTGTTACAACATGGATTAAACCTAGAAAATATTATGCTACATGAAAGAAGCCAGACATAAAAAGGCCACATATAATAAGATTACATTTATAGGAAATGTCCAGAAGAAATAAATCTATGGAGAGCAAAAATAGATTAACATTTGCCTAGGGCTAGGGTGGGCCTAGTGGTAGGGATAGGGAACGATGGGAATATTGGTGGATGGAGGCATAAGGGTACTGAATTTCTTTTGTGGGTGATAAAAATGACTGTGGTGATAGTTGCCCATGTCTGTGAATACACTAAAAACCATCCCATTAAAATGGGTGAATTGTATGGTTTGTGAATTTCATCTCAGTAAATCAGTTATTTTTTTCATAAGAAGTGTTAAAATACTGTGCATCTGTGTGCACGCCATGCGTATACTTTGTTCGTGTATATGTGTATTTGTGTGGATGTGTGTTAGTATGAAACAAAGCTTCATTTCAAAAGTTTTCTAAAGCCATCGTCTTTTTGTACATTAAAAAAAAAATCTGAGGACACTAAAAAGACAACTATTTATGTGGCAAACCACCCAAAATGTATAGGTCAAAAAATTGACCTCCAAAAGATTGATTGAAGGAAGAAATGAAAACACCATCTGCTAGGCCCCTGATACGGGCCAAGCATCACGCAGGCACTTTACACATGGTGTTTCCCTTGATAAATGTGTGATATGGTAAAAACAAACAATGGAAAGAAAGGTGAAAATATATTTCTCTAATACCTTTCAAGTACTGCAGAAGACAGTGTCTTATAGTAGAGAAAGCCCAGACTTTGTGATCAGATCCTAGTTTAAAAACTCAGCTAGCTACAGAGGCCCAGGCCAGTGACTTGAGCCCCAGGACTCCCACCTGTAAAATCAGAATGCTAGTACTACTTTTTTTTTATTTTAAGATTTTATTTATTTGTCAGAGAGAGAGCACAAGCAGAGGAGAAGCAGGAAGAGGGAGAGGCAGGCTCCCCACTGAGTGGGGAGCCCAATGCGGGGCTCGATCCCAGGACCCTGGTTTCATGACCAGAGCCGAAGGCAGACAGTTCACCAACTGAGCCGCCCAGGCGTCCCAGAATGCTAGTACTTCTGCTATTATGTTTGCTATAAGAATTAAATGGGAGTGTGTGTGTGTGTGTGTGTGTGTGTGTGTGTGTGTGTGTGTGTGTTGGGGATGATGGTGGTGGCTTGGAATTTGATATCTCCTAATACATGTGAGCTCTTTTGAACCCAGGTGATATCTATAATATCACTTTCAGTATGACATTTTGTTTTTAATGACTACCTCACCTGAGCACACTTCTTGTGCTCCCAGGCTTCTTGGGATTATAAATTAAAATAGGGGAATCAAACGATAGAAGCAATTGTGTGATGAGTATTCCCTAAAACTTCTGCATTATGGACGAACATCTTAAGTTAAATACATTAGTTTCAGCCCTTCCATCTCATCTGTATTGCTCTACAAATTTTCTTTTCCTTTCTAAGTCACCTGTTAGAAGACAGGAAATAATGGAGTATTTGTGGATATTTACTTATCCTGGCCAGTAGATTGTACTTTGGATTATAAATATACACAAGAGATTCTCCATATATGTCATCAAGGGAATGCCAATTAAAACAACAATGAGATACCACTACTCACCTATAAGAGTGGCCAAAATCTAGAACACTGACAGTATCAAATGCTGGCGAGGATTTGGAGCAACAAGAACTCTCATTCGTTGCTGGTGAGAATGAAAAATGGTATTGCAACATTGGAAGATGGTTTCTGATGGTTTCTTACAAAACTAAACATATTCTTTTCATACGATCCAGCCACCACACTCCTTGGCATTGTCCCAAAGGCGTAAAAAATACGTCCATACAAACCTGTACACAGATGCTTATTGAAACTTTGTTCATAATTGCTAAAACTTGGAAGAAACCAGCATATCCTTTAGTTGGTAAATGGATAAATGAACTGTGATACATTCAGACAATGAAATACAGTTTGACAGTAAAGAGAAAGGAGCTATCAAGTCATGGGAAGACATGGAGGAACCCTAAATGCATGTTATGAAGTAAAAGAAACCTGTTTGAAGAGGCTATATACTATAACGTCCCAACTATATGACATTTTAGGAAAGGCATAACTATAGGGACAGTAAAAAGATTAGTGATTGCCAAGGTAAAAGGGGAAAGAGATGGACAGGCAGAGCATGGAGGATTTTTAGGGGAGTGAAAATACAGTTGACCCTTGAACAATAGGGCTTTGAATTATATGGGTACATTTATACACAGATTTTTCTATAAATATAGTACAGTTCTATAAATGTATTTTATCTCCCTTATGATTTTCTTAATATTTTCATTTCTCTAGCTTACTTTATTGTAAGAACACAGTATATAATACATGTGACATACAAAATATGTGTTAATCAACTATTTATGTTATCAGTAGGCTTCCAGTCAACAGTGGGCCATTAGTAGTTAAGTTTTGGGGGAGTCAAAAGTTCTACAGATTTTCAACTCTGTGGAATGTCAGTACCCCTAATCCCTGCCTTCTTCAAGGGGCAATTGCTTTCTGCGTGATATTATAAAGATGGAAATATGGCTCTGTACATTTGTCTGAAACCATAGAATATGCAACACCAAGAGTGAACCCTAAGGTAAACTAGACTCTGGGTAATTAGGTGCTAGTATAGGTCCATCCTTCGTAAAGTACCATTCTGGTGAGTGATGTTGATAATGGAGGAGGCAGGGGATATATGGGAAATCTCAGTAACTTCCTCTCAATTTTGTTGTAAACTGAAAGCTGCTCTAAAAAATAATACTTAAATACTTGGGGCGCCTGGGTGGCACATCTGCCTTCGGCTCAGGACGTGATCCCGGCATTATGGGATCGAGCCCCACATCAGGCTCCTCCGCTATGAGCCTGCTTCTTCCTCTCCCACTCCCCCTGCTTGTGTTCCTTCTCTCGCTGGCTGGCTCTATCTCTGTCAAATAAATAAATAAAATCTTTTTTAAAAAATAAAAAATAATACTAAAGTCTAAAAGAAAAATATGTAATATGGCATCATTGAAATATTACCACTGCAAATGCTGAATACAACAAACATTTTTCAGAAGAGAGAATAGGCAAAATCCGTTGATTTTGTAATATAATTCTTACTGTTTCCTACTTCTAAATGAAAAAAATTGAGAATTTGCTCAACTACAATTGGCCACAGTTCCCAGCCCCCCTAAGAATTATTATTATGATAAGATAACTGGTAAGGAAAGCAGTGAGGATGGAGAAAAAGTGTATTTCAAGATGACATAAATTACTAAAAATCGTCCAAGAAACGAAGATAGTAGACTGATATGTCATAGAAATTTTCCTGAAAAAAATGTAACATTTCATCTTCAGTCATAAAAGTAATGTCTTCTGTAAGAATCTTCTCAACAATCCAGCAGAGCAGATGTCTGACCACAGGGTCAACCAAAGAGAAGTATCAGGGAGGTGCTGGAAATATGAGTGTGACAGGTAAGGGAGTGGGCCAAACAAATTAAGGGATTCATTCAAGGTTTCATAGCTACACAATGGCAGGATTTGATTTTTAATCCTATGTCCTTCATCATTCACTTTTTTTTTTTTAGCTGCAACTTTGCGTTCTCCTATATGTCGGAGGGACATATTTCTTTTCCTCAATCTAGGTTATAATCTATTTTGTCAACCTTCAAATTGCAAAATGTGCTACAGGGACTTTGTGGTCCCCCACATTTGGCTTTCACACTTCCAAATATTCAAAACTATACCCATGAAATACATGAAACAAATACAGAAAGCAAAAACTGAAGGAATGAAATAGACAATTTCACAATAATAATTGGAGACCTTAATAACCCCATTTTCAACAATAGAACTAGATAGAAAATAAACAAGAAAAATAGAAGAATTCACGCTATGAAAATAGAAGAATTCACACCATGAATTATAGTGTTCGCCTATAGAACACTACACTTAATGAAAGGAGAATATACATTTTCCAGAATAGGCCATTCTACTCTCTGCTCCTATGAGTTGGACTGTTTTAAATTCCACATATAAGTGAGATCATATGATATTCGTGTTTCTCTGTCTGGCTTATTTCATTTAGCATGTCCTCCAGCTCTAACCATGCTGTCACAAATGGCAGGACTTCTTTTTTTTTTTAAGGCTGAACAGACACACACACACACACACAGACACACACCCCACATCTTTATCTATTCACCCATTGGTGGGCATTTATTTTGTTTTCGTATCTTGGCTATTGGGATAATGCTGCAATGAACATGGGAGGGCAGATACTCCTCTGAGATAGTTGACTCCGTTTTGCAGAAGTGGGATTGCTGGATCATATGGCAGTTTCATTTTCAATGTTTTGAGGTGTCTCCATACTGTTTTCCATATGGTTGTACCAATTTATATTCTCATCAACAGTATAGAGATGTTCCCTTTTCTCCACATCCTCATCAATACTTGATATCTTTTGTCTCTTTTATAATAGTCATCCTACCAGGTGTGAGATAAGATCTTTGTGGTTTTGAGTTGCAATTCCCTAATGATTAGAGATATAGAGCACCTTTTCATATACCTGTTGGCCATTTGTGTATCTGCTTTGGAAAAATGCTTACTAAGGTCTTTTGCCTATTTTTAAATCAAGTTATTTATTAATTTGCTATTGAGTAGTATGAATACTTTATATATTTTGGATATTAATCCCTTATCGAATCTATGGTTCACAAATGTTTTCTACCATTGTAGAAGTTACCTTTCACTTTTGGGTGTTTCCTTTCCTGTGCAAAAACTTTTTAATTTGATGCAGTCCCCTTGTCCATTTTTGCTTTTGTTGCCTGGGCTTCTGGAATCCTACCCAAAAAAACCCAAAAAACAAAAAACAAAAAACCTCATAAACAGTTTTATGTTTAAGTCTTTAATCCCTTAAAGAGTTGATTTTGTGTATGATGTGAGATAGGGTTCCAATTTCTTTCTTTTTTTTTTTCATGTGGATGTCCAGTTTTCCCAACACCATTTATTAAAGAGACTATCTTTCCCTATTGTGTGCTCTTAATATTCTTGTTGAAGATCAGTTTACTGTATATATGTGGATTTATTTCTGGGTTCTCTTCTATTTCATTGCTCTGTATGTCTGTTTTTATGCCAGTACCATACCGTTTTGATTATGCAGCTTTCAATATATTTTGAAATCAGTAAGTGTTATGTCTTCAGCCTTGTTTTTCTTTCTAGAGATTGCTTTGGCTATTTGTGTGTGTGTGTGTTTCCATATGAATATTTAGGGTTTTCTTTTTCTATTTCTGTAAACAATACCATTGAGATTTTGATAGGGATTGCATTGGATCTGTAGATCACGTTAGGTAATATGGACATTTTGACAATATTAATGTTACAATGGTGTAGTCACTTTTGAAAATAGTTTGGCAGTTCCTTAAATGGTTAGATGCAGAGTTGCCATATTACCTAGTAATTCCATGCATATGCACATACCCAAGAGAACTGAAAGCAAATGTCCCCAAAAATCTTGTAAAAAATGTTCATAACAGGGGCGCCTGGGTGGCACAGCGGTTAAGCGTCTGCCTTCGGCTCAGGGCGTGATCCTGGCGTTAGGGGATCGAGCCCCACGTCAGGCTCCTCTGCTATAGGCCTGCTTCTTCCTCTCCCACTCCCCCTGCTTGTGTTCCCTCTCTCGCTGGCTGTCTCTATCTGTGTCAAATAAATAAATAAATAAATAAATAAATCTTTAAAAAAATGTTCATAGCAGCATTTTTATAATAGTAAAAAAAGGCAAAAATAACCCAAATATACATTAATTAGTGAATAAACAAACTGTGATATGTCCATACAATGTAATATTTTCACCCTAAAAAGGGATAAAGTAGTGATGCATATTACAACATGCGAAGTGTAAGAAGCCCGACACAAAAAGACCACTTATTGTATGAATCTATCTATATGGAATTTCTAGAACAGACAAGTCCAAAAGTAGATTAATGATTCTAGAAGGCTGATGGGGGAGCAGGGAATGGGGAATGTCTGCTAATGCGTATAGTTTCTTTCTGGAGTGATCAAATATTCTGGAATTAGCGGTGATGGTTCTACAACCTTGTGAATATACAATACAGTATTTAAAAAGTGTAGATTGTAAAAATGATTTTGTAAATTCTTACATCAGTTGTCTAAAGCCAAATTGTTACTGCTTTTCATGGTTTTAATGTTTTTAATAGATGAACATAGCAATGTGTACTTAAAAATGGCGACAAGAATCAGGGCCCTTGGCTGGCTCAGTGAGGAGAGCATGTGACTCTTGATTTTGGGGTTGTGAGAGCAAGCCCCACACTGGGCATAGAGTTTATTTTTAAAAATAATTAAAAAATAAAATGGAGGCAAGAATCAATTTAGACGTTTGTAGAAAATGTCCTGCCCTCAGAAATTGACAATTTCAATAAATCTGATACTTCTGATTCTGAATCATGTCAGTTTCTCCTTGAAAAAAATAATATTTGGGCCTTTTCATCCTTCTAATCCTTGAAAATAATGGCAAAGCTTTCCTTGATAGATTCTGTCATGGAATAGAATCGTGGGAACGTCTACTAATAAAGGTTACCAATGGGCAAACAGGTAATAGACACAAAAATATGGTAATTTGACATGAATAAGCATTTCTCAAATTTATTCCTAAGAAATATTATTTAAAAATGCTCCTAAGAAAAAGTTTCCATGGTCAAAAAGGTTTGGAAAGCACTGCTTATCCTTTTTCTTGAAGATATAGGATGCATATTAAAGGTCTGGGAAATAATAGTTTGTTAAATTTTTACACCCAGATTTTGCTAAATATATTTGATCAATAATCTCTATTCCAGACTTTTCTGAATATCCTCCATTACTTCATTTGCACAGACTATACTTTGAGAAACACTGATTGAGCAATTAAATTACTGACGTCTTGCCACAAGGATGGCTNTGCCCCTGCTTATCCTTTTTCTTGAAGATATAGGATGCATATTAAAGGTCTGGGAAATAATAGTTTGTTAAATTTTTACACCCAGATTTTGCTAAATATATTTGATCAATAATCTCTATTCCAGACTTTTCTGAATATCCTCCATTACTTCATTTGCACAGACTATACTTTGAGAAACACTGATTGAGCAATTAAATTACTGACGTCTTGCCACAAGGATGGCTACAATAAACCTAGATAAAATACTTGGATCTGTGACTATGAAAGTAGGAAGAAGGAGGCTCATTGAGCTAGGGTCCAGGGTAGCTCAGGCTAGGAGGAAATGCTGGATTTCATTAGCTCTCTTTATTTAAGGACTTAATCCCCAAAGAATTTTCCAGTGGAAAGAAGAGCTTTCATTAGAAACCCTGTCAAGAATACGGCTGAAGGTATAATACACTCCTCTCAGTCCAGAAATAATAATACCCCCCAAAATGGAACATTTGTGAGTATATTAAGAGACTAACAATCTAGATTTGGAAATACTGAAGGAAATAGCGACCTGCAGAAAAAGATGTCTTTTTCTCTCCTACCTTTTACTAGCCCCGAGGANTTTCACGGCTGAAGGTATAATACACTCCTCTCAGTCCAGAAATAATAATACCCCCCAAAATGGAACATTTGTGAGTATATTAAGAGACTAACAATCTAGATTTGGAAATACTGAAGGAAATAGCGACCTGCAGAAAAAGATGTCTTTTTCTCTCCTACCTTTTACTAGCCCCGAGGAAGAAAATGTCCAAAACTTGCATCTAGAGAGCTCACGGAGCACTGAGTAGGCCACAGTGTATCTTACAAAACACAGAACCAACTTGAGCTGAATTTGTAAGAATAGACAACTAACACAGATTAGTAGGGGGAAAAAAGCTCAAACAGATGATCTCTATGCAGACTGACAAAGTAAAGAATGGCCTGACTTTCAGAAAGCTGGTGACACTATTCTAGTAAATTCTGATCTCATTTGCCCTTTATTTGACCAGCTAAATCAGATTTCACCCTAGATCCAAGGGCTGGCTTGTTTGGTGTTTCAAAGGAGTATTTAACATATGCCATTGTTTCTTCTTTTTTGGAATATTGTGAATGGGATAAATTTGACTTCGTCTAAGTTTTTACTTTATCTTTGTAAAACAGAAGAAAAATCTGACGTAAGAAAAGATCTTTTGCTTTAATTAACCATTTAATAGAACAACAAAGACTATGTGTGCCAATATTTTATCTGCATGTATAGCCAAAAAAATCATCTTTCCTTGTTTTATAATTTAGAATAGTAGTTATATTTGTTACTAGTAATTATATTTTAATGAATTTTAATAAGTATGTTTCCATTCTGAGAGATGTTCAAAACACTTTCAAACTATGATTTCCCTTCTAGATGATTCTCATATTTAAGAGTTTGGATTTAACAAGAACACTGTTCCTGTTAAAGGAACTTCAGGCCTCTGGGAGGTGAGGGAAGGGCATGTCAATGAAGAAGAGGTCTTCCTTTCTAGTGTTTGATTAATCATATCAGGTAAGCAGCTGTCAGTCTGCCTGCATTTAAAGCTAACCCTACAGGTGACACATAACAATAACCTTTTAAAGTTGAAAGAATGTTCTGACTGGGGATAAACACATAATTTTGTAAGATTTTATTTATTTGAGAAAGAGAGACCGAGATAGCAAGAGAGAGAGAGCGCAGGTGGGGAGGAGAGGGAGAAGCAGATTCCCTGATGAACAGGGAGCCCAATGCAGGGCTCGATCCCAGGACCCTGGGATCATGACCTGAACCAATGCAGGCACTTAACCAACTGAGCCACCCGGAGCCCAGCAGCTATCTCTACTTAACAATACCTTCACAGGGCCTAACCTCAAGACATTATAAAGATATAACTTAACCCACCATGTGGAATAAACTATATACAGTTTCCATAAGCATATACATTTGTTGTATCCTAAACATACAAAGTAAATTATAAATATTATATTGATTTAACTTTATAAAACATAGGTGGCCTGCAAAGCCAGGAAGTTAACATGAATAAATGGGCCAGCTATAAGGAAACAAGAGTGGTAGCAACTGGAAAATTCGGGAATACAAGCTCACTCTAAATAGGGCAGCTATCACTCACCTAACACAGGTTGTTGTCATGTGGGAATGCAAATATGGGTGTTTTAGCTCTGAGTTTTCAAAAGAAGATGGACATTTGGATTTGTAGTAGAATTTTTCAATTTCTAAATCACCTGGCATCTCTAAGTCAAATGTGGCCCATCGTTGGCCAATTTGAATCCTCTCTTATGAGCTACCAGCCCTCCTCTGTGGGATATTAGTAAAAACAAAGCAATCTGAAGTGGTTAGGGCAGTGTCTCTCCCAGTTCTTATCTGGATTATCTTCTTCTATTGACCTTATTCGGTATTTCTGTTTGTTTGTTTTTGTTTTATTACGGTTATTAGTTTCAGGTGTGCAACATAGGGATTTGACAATCAATGTGCATTATGAAATGATCCCAGTAAGTATAGTTACCATATGTCACCATAAAAAGTTATTAGATTATTGACTATATTCTTTATGCTGTACTTTTATCCCCATGACTTATTTTTTAACTGGAACTTTGTACCTCTCAATTCCCTTCACCTACTTTGCCCACCCCCCCAAACCCCGCCCCTCCCTTCCAACAACCACCAGTTTGTTCTCGGAATTTACGAGTTTGTGTTTTCTGTTTATTTGATAGAGATTTTTTCTGGTGGTATTTCTATGGCCATACCCTGTGCTAATTTAGATCCTATGAGTTTACATCATACCTGCCACTTCTCGGATCAGTCAGTATATATTTAATATTAATAACTAATACTAATCTTTGGATCTGTTGTTGCTCAAAGTTCAGCCTTTAAAACTTAAAACCCTGTCTTGTACTGCAGAGAAAATCAGGTGTGTATCTATTGCTCTAGCTATTTCCTTTCCTGTTTACTACTGCTCAGTGTGGTCAGCACTGAAATGCAGGAAGTACCATGACATCAGGAAAACAGTAGTTTCTGCTAATGGCCTCCCCAAAACAGCTTTTGGAACCGCAGTAAGATGAATTTTATAACTTCCCTGACTGTCGGGAGAGAAAAGAATGTCTTCCATGTTAAGTCCTCTTTGGAAGACCTTGCTCCCTGAAACGTTACTGTTCTGGTGGTTTCCTGTTTTTCACGATCAAGAGTTGAAATTAAAAGGAGTTAGGTGACTATATTCTTTTTTTTTTAAAGATTTTATTTATTAATTTGACAGAGAGAGACAGCCAGCGAGAGAGGGAACACAAGCAGGGGNAAAAGGAGTTAGGTGACTATATTCTTTTTTTTTTAAAGATTTTATTTATTAATTTGACAGAGAGAGACAGCCAGCGAGAGAGGGAACACAAGCAGGGGGAGTGGGAGAGGAAGAAGCAGGCTCATAGCGGAGGAGCCTGATGTGGGGCTCAATCCCATAATGCCGGGATCACGCCCTGAGCCGAAGGCAGACGCCTAACGACTGCGCCACCCAGGCGCCCCTGGTGACTATATTCTTATGTGTGATTGCACCCACTACATAACTCTATCATGGTCCTTATGGTCCGTCTCCTGCACTAGAGTGTGGGTGCTTAGGGAACCTTCATTCATTTCGATATGNTGGTGACTATATTCTTATGTGTGATTGCACCCACTACATAACTCCATCATGGTCCTTATGGTCCGTCTCCTGCACTAGAGTGTGGGTGCTTAGGGAACCTTCATTCATTTCGATATGCATAATGTCAAGCACAGTGCCTGACACATAGTAGATGCTCATGGAACATTTGTTGAATGGATGATGTATCCTTCTTGTATAGACATATTCCACCAGTAAGTTAAATCAGAACTGTCTGGTATTAATGAAATCTGAAAAACCATGCCAGACGGTATCCTTCTATGTCACCCATAGATCACCAATCAAGACTTTGCAGATATTCTAGTTTTGAAGAAGATCTCAAGGTGAAGCAAATATTCCCCAGAGCTCTGGTAAGCAGAATCATGAGCCCTTAAATATGTCCATGCTCGAATCCCCAAAACCCATGACTATAAATGGTTACTTTACATGGTCAAGGGACTTTGCAGATATGATTAAAATTACAAACCTTCAGATGGGGAGGTTATCCTGGATTATCTGAGTATGACTAATCTAATCACACGAGTCCTTAAATGTAGAGAAGTTTTCCCAGCTGTGTTTAGAGAGGATGTGGTGAAGGAAGGAGGTCAGAGAGATACAACATGGCTGGCTTGAAGACAGAAGGAGGGGATCATGAGCCAAGGAATGTAGCTGGTCTGTAGAAGCCTTCTAGAACCTTCAGAAGGAACACAGCCACGCTGACACCTTGATTTTAGTTCAATGAGACCCACACTAGATTTCTAATCTACAGAGTTATAACATAATAAATTTGTGTTGTTTTAAGACACTAAGTTTGTGGTGATTTCTATCTATCTGTCCATCTATCCATTGTGATTTTTTTTTAAACAGCAGCAATAGGAAACTAATACAAGAACAAAATCAGTTGTTATATTAAGAAGTTTCTGGCAGTACTCACATTTCTAAATTTAATTTTTCCTTTATTGAATATTTGTTAACTGTTAGATACAAATGATCATTACGCCTTCATAGGCCAAACTAGAATATGCCTTAATGGCAGCAATGTTCAATGGCATACTTTATAAGCATCCTGTTTATCTTTAACAACACCCATCTCATAGAGTATGGAGAGGAACATGAAAAAATCGAGGGCTGTAACATGATGCAGCTGGCTGGGAGTACGCACCCTTCAGATGGTCCTGTTGACATTGGTATTTACAAACCCTTCTAACAAAGTCCCCTACAGTAGGGGCTATGGCAGGAATTGCTAAGAGGTGAGTCCATTTTTTTAAAAGTATGTTATGTCAAATTCTAGGACTAAAAAAAAGCACAATTGGCCAGATACTTTTCCTTATTTACAGAAGACTGTCTCTGAGCTTCCAAAATGGGCTCTCTCCTCCTGTCCTGGGGAATGGGATTGGCCACGTGGCACTCCAACATCCTCACCCATC
>NC_048238.1:81866417-81866563 GCF_002007445.2 Ailuropoda melanoleuca | reverse complement strand
TTCATGTGTCTGTTAGCCATTTGTATGTCCTCATTAGAAAAGTGTCTGTTCATATCTTCTGCCCATTTTTTGATTTGTTTCTTTGTTTCTCATGTATTGAGTTTGAGGAGTTCTTTGTAGATTTTGGATACCAGTCTTTTATCTGT
>NC_048238.1:81847446-81866287 GCF_002007445.2 Ailuropoda melanoleuca | reverse complement strand
GTTCATTTTATCTTTTGTTTCTCTTGCCTTTGGAGATGTGTCATGAAAAAGGTTGCTTTGGCCGATGTCGTAGAGGTTGCTGCCTATGTTCTCCTCTAGGATTTTGATGGATTCCTGTCTCACATCGAGGTCTTTCATCCATTTGGAGTTTATCTTTGTGTATGGTGTGAGAGAGTAGTCAAGTTTCATTCTTTTGCATGTAGCTGTCCAATATTGCCAGCACCATTTATTGAAGAGACTGTCTTTTTTCCACCGGATGTTTTTTCCTGCTTTATCAAAGATTAGTTGCATCGTCTCATTCTCCCAAGACAACTGTGACATAGGAGGTTCACGTTTTATTAACTCCATGGACAGAGGAGAGCACTGAGGTTGAAACTAGGTAACCGCAACTTGGCAAATACACTTAAAAACCATTGAATGGTACACTTAAAATTGGTAAATTATACGGTATATGAATTACATCTCAATAAAGCTTTTATATTAAAAAAATCATTATTACCTGTGAATTTTTAAAAAAAATTAAGTGGTCAGGGACACCTGAATGGCTCAGTCAGTTAAGCATCTGCCTTTGGCTCAGGGTCATGATGCCGGGGTCCTGGGATCGAGCCCCGCATCGGGCTCCCTGCTCAGTGGGGGGCCTGCTTCTCCCTCTCCCTCTGCTGCTCTCTATCAAATAAATAAATACAATCTTTAAAAAAAATTAAGTGATCAGCACAGAGTCTCATAGATTTGAGTCAGAGCTGGACCGTGCTGACAATGATGGAGAGTCAGGGAAGTGAAAGAAATGTAGTCACAGAACAGTGATTATTATAAACCACTCAGTGTCAGATCACGAGACACAGTCATTTCAAGCTCTGCTCAAAACGGAGTTCTCCTCATCCCACCCCCTCTGTGGCAGCTTTTAAATTTCTTCCTGCCTTGATCAACCCCTCAGGCTCTGGGTTGAGCCTGAACCTAGAGGGGAAGGCTGTCAAGACATACAGCTCTGCAAAGCGGGTCAGACGGGAGCAGAACTGCCAGTGTGCCTCCCCAATGGACTGTGTGTCATGACATTTGTTCTGAGTGTCTCAAATAGAACGTCCAAAACGAAGGTGGGTATTTCCGCCTTATTTACTTTCATGTACAAATCAGATACTTGCACAACATAGAGAAGCTTTATCTGCTGAGTCTATACTAATCTGCTGCTCTATACTAATTTCCATTCCAGCTTTTAACTGGAAAAAAAAAAGAAAAAGAAAAGCAGCCATCACCTCGAAAGTTACACGACAACGAAAACTAGAGCTCCGAATAGCCACTGTACATTTATTTTTCCATAGAACGAATATGGATCTGGTTATGAAACAAACACTACTGAGAATTTTCTAGGCAGAGTTGTGCATCTTCCCCATCCCCATAAATGATGTATGCAGATTTTTCCTTCCACATAATTCCCAGTGTGGAACTGATCTACAAGCTGACATTTCTTTGTGAATATTTAAGCTAATGTCTGTTCTGGTCTCCTGTGCAGAATCAAACAAAAC
Organism: Ailuropoda melanoleuca; assembly: GCF_002007445.2. NCBI lineage: Eukaryota > Metazoa > Chordata > Mammalia > Carnivora > Ursidae > Ailuropoda > Ailuropoda melanoleuca. The sequence goes on along the minus strand of NC_048238.1, from coordinate 81,864,767 downwards.
TTTTCCCACTCAACTTTAGTCAAGTCTTATTATGTATTTGCTTATGAACGGTGCCTGGGAAAAAAAATGGGTCACCTATTTTAAAAAGATTATTTTGTATCTATATAAATGAGGGTCCCTAAAAGGTTTTTTGGGGATTTTATTCATAAAGAACACATTTCAAAGAAGGTTTACGTCTACCCAGACTATAGAAAGCTATCTCAGCTGGAAAATGAAAATACCGTCTCACTAATTACATCCTTTCATTATTGGACTAAGTTCTGTTTGATGTACTGGGACTCTTTCAGTAAATGAGAAGTTCAAATGTCTTTCTCTGAAGATGAAGGGCATTTAGTATACTTCATCGGCCTTAGAGGTATGTCACCTAAAAAAAAAAAAAGTGTGATGACCTGCTAACTATGGGAATGCTTTTGCAAGTTATCGTTTTGTGTTCCAGAATCTTACCATTACTGCAATTTTTTTTTTTTTACCATAGCTGATGTGCCCGCCACAATCTTGTATTTTGCCACCTGAACAACTGCCCCTTAAGAATGTATGCTAACTCCTCAGGTTCCCAAATAATCATATTTTCAGTTTTGACCCAAAGTTTTACTGACTTTATATGCAACCACATCTATATGAGCTCTTATCATATCCCAATCCATGTTGGCCCCCTGTTAAATTGGTTACCTTTGCCCCATATCTCTAACTCTTATTCACCTGACCCAAGTTTCACCTCCATAATCCTTTCTTGACAACTGAGATCACTGTATGTAAATTAACTCCATTGTGTTAATGACTTATTTTCATTTGTCTGTCACTTCACTGAGCGTGGAGAGTGAAGCCAGCGGACGGGGAGAAGAAAGCAAGAGCCTTCCTAAGGATGAAAGGGGCCTTAGAAATCAGAGGGCCCATCCTCTCATTTTACATATGTGCAAACTAAACTTCATAAAAAAGAAAAGAAATTACTTATCAAAGTCACAATTAATAGTCCTGAGACATGGGGGCTCTAGAACTCAGATTTCTTTTTTTTTTTTTTTAAAGATTTTATTTATTTATTCGACAGAGATAGAGACAGCCAGCGAGAGAGGGAACACAAGCTGGGGGAGTGGGAGAGGAAGAAGCAGGCTCACAGAGAAGGAGCCTGAAGTGGGGCTCGATCCCATAACGCCGGGATCACGCCCTGAGCCGAAGGCAGACGCTTAACCGCTGTGCCGCCCAGGCGCCCCTAGAACTCAGATTTCTTAGTGTATTTCTGTTTATGATTATCTTAAATGTAACTGCTCCCTGTGATTTGCCTAACGTTGGGCATCTCCCCGCCTTACAGCTTCCTAAAAACTTCTCCTCACTCCTCTAGCTTGGTTTTTCCTCCCTCCCTATTTTCTTCTTTTATATTCCCTTAATACACTGTGCATGCTTTTATTGGAGCATTCATCATGCTATACCAATACAGTTGATTTTACATTTTTCCCGTTGGACTGTGTATTTCTTGAGAGCAATAACTAGGTCTAATTCATCTCTGAATCTTTAGGTATAGAACTACACCCAGGGCGCCTGGGTGGCACAGTCGTTAAGCATCTGCCTTCGGCTCAGGGCATGATCCCAGCGTTCTGGGATCGAGCCCCGCATCAGGCTCCTCCGCTATGAGCCTGCTTCTTCTTCTCCCATTCCCCCTGCTTGTGTTCCCTCTCTCGCTGGCTGTCTCTCTCTGTCAAATAAATAAATAAAATCTTTAAAAAAAAAAAAGAACTACACCCAGCACAAAATAGTTACCCATCAACGCACACATCAAATGGAATAAAGTCACATTTTAAATTTCAGTCTCAACATTCAAATTAAAACTGCACTAAGATACCATTTTCACCTACTGGGTTGAGAAATATCTCCAAGTTTAACAGTATGCTTTTTGTTGGTGAGGCCATGGGGAAAGAAACATCTAAATCATTGCTGCTGAGAAGGCAAAATACTGTCATCTCAGTGGAGGGAAATTGGGGACTATATAGGGAAATTATGGTATGTATTTAGCTTTTGACCCAGCAATCTCACTTGTAGGAATTGATCTCAGTGATTCACTGGCAAAAATATGGAAAAATGTGTGCACAATACTGTTTACTGCAGCACTCTTTGTAACAGCAAAAGACCGGTAACCGACCCAACGATTCCGATAGAAGACTGAATGAAAGACCGACTGTGGTAAATCTACAAATAGAAGCACTATGTACTATACACCACGCAGTTTTCAACAGGGATGAAAAAATATCTGTACATCCTTTTACCAAGTAATCATCAAGATATATTGTTAAATAAAAAATAGCAAGGTAGAGAAAAGGCTGCATATTATTATGTATCTAAAAGGCATTTTATTAAAGATGAAAGGAAAAGGACAAAATAACAAAATAATGGTTACCGATGGAAGAGAGGGAATGGAGAGAAATGAGCGGTGATAGACACAAGCCTTCTTGTTTTTTAGATTTACTTAGTAGAATAGACCTTGTTTCTGAATATACCTTATTTGGTAGCTTTGGCTCCAAAAGCATGTAAATATTTTCTATGATTATAAAACAAAATTCCATTCAGAAAAGCAGTCCCTCAAAAAATGGAAAGCAACTGAAACAAATCAACCTTGCCATGGATCCCATTGATGACATAACCATAGAAAGAGGAACAATTCCAAATGACTTTAAGTCAGGGTAATTCAGTGGCACTGAGTTACTGGGATAGGTCCTGCAGATACAAATGACTGCAAAAAGTATCTTTACAGTTTTTCCCCCAGTAATCATGTCATCATTAGTAGTTTTACATTGTTATTCTGAGGTTGAAGCAAATGGGCAATTTTATTGCGGTCATTGAGAAGTATGATTTTCAATGTGGTTCAAAAGAGATGCATAGGTAAAATTAATAAGGTTAAGTAAGCAATGGAAGTATTGGTATAAACTTGCAATATTCTTTACCCTGAAAATAAATATAAACAACACACATTCTATAGCTCTGATTGCTAAAAGGTACTAGAAACAATGACCATCCCAGTAGCAGTAAACACCCCTAGTGCCCAAACCATTGTTTTGACTTCCTGCTTCAAAGGAACCACGAAGAACTCTTTGGAGAAATGGCTGATTTTGCACTGGTGTGCAAAATGTACAAAATGAGCCTAGAACTTGTTTCAGTATCATAAAACAAGAAAACCATCAAAAGTTTCCGCAGTCATGTCAAAAGGACTCAAGAACAAATCTGGATTCGCTCTGAATGGCTTCAGATGGGATCATATGAGTATCAATAATGATACAAGCTACAATAAATTAAAATACTTTAAATATGCTGATATCCATAACTTAATCATGATACTAAAAGAATCCTGACTCACTTTTGGAAGATGCCAAGAAAGAAATCGGTTATACTGGAAATTGGTAAATGAGGAGGAATAATCATTTCTCATGTTTTCCCTCTATGACCTGTACCTCATGATAATAACAGATTAGGGGGAGTGTGTCTTTGGGAAAGTATCTCAGCTTCTAAATGAAGAAAGTGTGATTGAATGAGAATATCGCCGTTTGGAAACCCCTGTTGAATTGCCTGTATCATCTACGATGCAGTCTTGCCAAAAAAATTTAGTTAATTAAAAATTTGAGTATCTGATCAAGACTCTCCATATAATGTTCAATTTATAGAAAATATGAGGGATTGAGAAATATGTTCTGGTGCCATGGGGACGCAGACAGTGAAACCAAACTGTGGAAACTTCCACAGACAAAAATTGTTTCTTCAAAAGAAATTTACAGAGAAAAACTAGTTATCTGAGAATCTAGAGATTATATTTGGATTCCTATTTAAACAAACTATGAAAAGGTAATTATTGAGAAATAGATATTTGAGGATATTAAAGAATTATTCTCATTTATTTTTAGGAATAATTTTTAAAGGGCCCTTAACTTCTAGAGATAGATCCCAAAATGTTTTCAAATTAAATAATATTATATCTGAAATTTGCTTTAAAATAATGCAAACTCTGTGGCTGGGGTGTGGATGACACGCGATCAGTCATGAATTGATTGTTGTTGAAACTAAGTGAGGCATATGAGGGTTTGTTACACTATTCTCTCTATTTTGTTGTAAGTTTGAAAATTTCAATAAAATAGTCACAAAATTTCAGTCTGAAGCTTATAAACAAGGAAATAAAATGTGATTCAATATGTTATTATCAAACCTTCCATTGTAATCATTTTAGTGATTACACTACCTATCACCAAGTCCTTCAGACCAAAAAAAAAAAAAGAGTTGATTTTTCTTCCTCAGTCCACACTTAGGGAAAGCTGGGGAAAAAAAATCCTTTGGTGTCCTGTCTTTCCTATATTCTATCAGGGTAACTTATGTCAGCCAGTTTAAGAAGGGTCATAACGAAGCTAACAGGATTTATCCTACTGATAGACTAGCTCCAAGGGAAAAAAAGAAATAAATTAAGTGGTCTGCTGTGTAAAACTCAGTGTAAAAAAGATGGGTAGAATTGGGCTTGACACAGACTGGTATAACTAGTCAAGGGGATAGATGTGGGTTTATCATAGCATAGTGTGACTTCGTAAGTTCCAATGGTGCTCAGAATCAGACAGGTAGCATCATCTTAGTTCCATTTTTATCCATTTTATCCAATAGGAGGATGATAGCTAGTAGAAAGGGGAAAGGTCGTCAATACCTAGCCTCAAACAAAATGGAACTATCAAGAGAATCTAGGACCCTCCGGGGAATCTAGAACCCTCTCAGTTAGTCTATGAGTTCCAGAAGAGCCCTGGTGTACGAATTAAGGAATCAAGACAGAAGTCATGTGATATTGATCTGCCCAAAGATTATGGGGGAATCAAGACAGAAGTCATGTGATATTGATCTGCCCAAAGATTATGGGGGAAGGCTACAGCTCAGGCACCCGGGAGTATCATAGTTGTTCATTGCCAGAATTATACATCTGGATAATGAACATGATCGTGAAAACGCCTGGTTGACTGGTCAGGTTTGGTATAAAAAATGGGTGGGTCTAAGCTCGCAGGCCAAAAGCTTTTAGTGCCTCCAGCTAAGCAGGATTGGGAGAGGCAGGCGCTAACTTACTGTGTTTCTTTCCGTGCTGTTAGCCCTGCCTATAATGAGTATTTTCCTGTTTTGAGGTGTCACAACTCATCTTTTAGAAATCAGGTCAAATATCATTTCTTCTAGGAAACATTTCCTGATCGAGATAGAGAAGACTGCTCCACCTTTAAACCCCAAAATATTCTGCCTGTAATTCTTAAATGACATTTATCTTACTTTGCCCTTTTCCTTTCCCTTGTATGCTCACCTTGCCCCGGTGAGATTATAAACTCCTCAAGGGCAGGGATATGTCTCCATCTTTTTACGTCCCTCATCACAGGATAAATACCTTAAAAGTATGTGTTTGATTGAAAGTTTAACTGTCTTCCAAGTTGAAAGGCTGATTCAGAACTTCAGGTTTAAACTGATACAAGCTAGCAGTTCCTGTTTCCCACTTGCCCATTTTCCAATAATACCTTTAAAGAGAGGAAAAAAGACAAGAAAAAAGTAACAAGGCCAAAAGAGAAAGAAATGACTGACAAGCAAGCAATTGCCAGAACCTGGAACAGTTTTTCTCTAATTATAGGACATACAGAATGAAATTGGCAATCACAATTGGAAGTTGGCATATGCTTTGCAAGTAGAAATGAAGAACACCTGTTGTTCTATAGTGCTGGGGAGAGGTGTCATCCCTCCCACACTGTCAGGCCCCTGGGGTACATATCATTCCGAAAAAAAGGCAGCCCAACTGATGAAATGCAGGTGTTTTTTTAAAGGTCACCAAGATACTTCTAGACTCTTGTATCAGTGCTTACCTTTGAAATTCATTCAGGGCCTGTAACTCAAGAAAGCAGTGTGGCAGAAAGCGTGAACTAAGATAAGAACTGCCAGTAATATACTGCATCCTGCAAGGAATAGACCCAAGTTCACTAGCGTGGTTTGATTTTGAAAAGACGCTCCCTCTTGGTGGATCCAGCCTCAAACACACATGTCTAGGAGAATGAAGTATATGCTGGATTGCATCCCCCACTACACCAGATGTCTTCGTGTAGAGCATAACCTGTACAGCCCTACTTGGCAGCTGTGAGGAGCCCCAGCAAGGAAAATGTTACAGTTGGAGGAAGAGATGGAAAAGTAACTGTCCCTGGTGGACTCTGGAACTTAGAGTTTTCCATGTTCTTCTTTAGTTCAATGTCAGAAATGAGCATGGAGACACAACTGAAACATAAATGTGATCCCAGATCAAAGTCTGCTTAGGTAAGTGGTTCTCAATCCAGGGGCAACTTTGACCCCTGAGAGGACAATAGTCCATGACTAAAGACATTTTTGGTGGTCACACTAGGGGAGGACACCATCTTTGATGATCACAGTGGCATCTTGTGGTGGAGGCCAGGGATACGGCTAAAATCCTATAATATAGAGGAAAGCTCCCCATAAGAACCAAACAAACTATCTGGCCCAAAGTGTCAATGGTGCCAAAGTTGGAAAACCCCGGATTAGATAAATGCTTGCTAGCACTGTAAACAGGACTAGGAAAGAGAAATATCAATCTAACTCGAGAATAAGATTCTATCTACATGTAAGTTGGAAAAGATCTGGGGAAAGATGTTGCCTCCGTGTATCTCCAATATTGGGACAGACTAGAGTTCTCCTTGTCCTAAGAGAAGGAAAGAGGATAAGTGATTACTATGGAGTCTAGGAAAGGATATTGCTGAACAAAGAAAAAGTGAGGTTTTTGAAGATTTAGTAAAGGAGCAGATTCCAATAATTATTTGTTCTAGGAAAAAGAAAAAAAAATTAAACTTCTTAGCATTCTATGTAGAATTCAACAAGACATGGTCTTTATGAAATAAGAACAGAGAAAGATGAGTAAGGATAAGAGAATGCTACACGAAGACATCCAGATGAGCTAAAAAAGAGATGTGTAGGGAAAGGATTTGGAAGAAACTAAACTAGCGAACCACAAATAAAACACACTCTACCAGCGCAAAACAGAACTGAAAGTAAGGGGGAGAAAAGAATGAAATGGAGGGCAAACTAAGAAACAATACCAGCAAGGAAGAGACAGACAAAAACAATGAGAAAAATAAAAAAAAAAGATGCGACCACAGAGAAGTGGCGTTCCTAAAACAAAAGACTAGAATAAGTGGAACAGATACAATAACAAAAGCTATAATAATTGGAAACTTTCCTGAGCTGAATAAATATCAGAGAACAAAATTCTCAGCAAAAAAATACTTTTTTGGGGAAAAAAAAGGCCTACAGCTACACACCTTCTCACAAATATTTGATTTAAATTAATTAATAATTAAGAAATAGCCTACAGAATTTGAGGCATGCACGGGTAGGCGCGAGATTTTCTACATAGAAATAAAAAATCAGACATTTTAGACTTCAGAAGTCCTCCTTGATGTGCTCAAAAGACATTGTTAATAATTGTACGATAGATACTGAATTCTACAGAAGAAACATTCTGCCCCAGGAATTTCGTACCTAAATGAGTTATCATTTATTCGTAACACATATGAAAGAGTCCTTAAAAGGACTGCCATTGCTCACTGAATTGAGTGAAATACAGAGCCCCAAAAAGATATGATTATAAAATTTGAATGCAAATGGTAAAAAGTTGTGTTATAAGAGATCTATGATGAGAAAAACATAATTGCATACCACAGAACTGGATCTCAAACTCTAATGGAGGTTGGGGAGATGGGCAATTAATAAATGATTGAGGACAGGCATAAATAAATAGATAAATAAACAAAAGAAATCATTGTAAATACTATCACTGCTATGAAGGAAGTACGGAGGATGATATGATGGAGAATACCTGGGGGACCCACTTTCAGAGAATAACGTTCTTAGGATGTTTCATTGAAGCCAAGACCTGAAGGAACAGAATGTGACCAGTTGGGGGAGAGAGGGGCAGAGTACACTATGGGTGAAGGTCACCGCAAGCACAGAGGTCTTGTGGAGGGAAGGAGCATGGCACACCGGAAGAAGCCAGCTAGAACCTTACTAGCTTCTTTCAGAGTGAGCCTGGGAACGTATGGTGGGACAGGATGTTAACGAGATTGGCAGGAACGGCCACATCCTGTAGGCTCTTACTGGCTATAGCAAGAGTTTGTGGGTTTATGCCAAAATCAAGACGTTTTAAATTGAGAAGGAATATAATCTGATTTACTTTTCAGAAGGAAAGGATAACTGCTCTGTGGAAATATACTGATGTTCTTTTAAATGACACAAAGACAAATATTCTGCAATTTACATAGATTGTTTCAAAGCACAGAAAGGTACGAACAGCTTCCCATATAATTTTTGGAAAAGAACATAGCCCTGATACTGAAACCTGACAAAAATAGCTCAAAGAAGAGCAAGCAAGAGATAAATCTCACTCATCATATAGATGAGTCCTAATTAAAATAATGATAAAACAAATTTATTGGTATAGTAAAAACAAAATGTACCATGACAATCCCAGGGAAATGTAGATCCCAAAGATTTCTCAGCATTAGGAAATCTATTGAAATCATCCATCAAATTAAAAAGTCAAGTGAGAGAAACCAGATAAATATCAACAAAGATGGAAAAACAAAAGTATTTGATAGACTTAAAGTCCTATCACTGATTTTGAAATTTCTAAATAAGCTAGGTATAGAGGCATGTTTCCTTAAGATAATGTAATTTATCCATTGTAAACATCCCCATAAAAGGGTAGCCCAATGTTTTCAATATTTGTCCTCCAGTAGCCAAAAAAATGTAACAACATCAACAAGAACAACAACGTTGCAGAGGATTTACCATGTGTAAAACAGTGATGTTATTTGTTTTAGGTGATTTATCCCTTTTGATTTTCATGGCAATCTTAACAATAAGTACTATTTTATCTCCATTTTACAAATGAAGAAATTGAGATCATAAAAAGAAATGACATATAGAAAAAAGGAGGCAATATTAACTTTCCTTGTGAATGATAGGATTAATGCCTAAAAAGCCAAGAAAATAAATTCCAAGTGGAATAGAATTCAGTTACATTGCCCAGATTTTTTTGGGGGGGTGCAGATATATATATTTTTTAAGTACATAATTGTATAGATAACAGCAGACAAATACATTGAGACATACAGTTTCTGTACCCAACATTGTGAATTTGTTCATTCTCCACAAACTAATGTATATCAACTCCAATCAAATGCAAAATCAATTATTGAGACTGGACAAAGGGAGACTGATATTCATAACAATGAATAAGAGGGCTTAATGGAAAATTTGGAGAAAGAATAGTAAGGAAAGACTCACTGTATCAGATAAACACACATCACAAATCTAAGAAATTAAAATTGTAACAGTACTGTAAGTAGAATATCTGGTCAATAGAACAAAGTAGAAAATCTTAACATATTTTAATAGAAAATAAAGTAAGGTAAATATGTTATTCCAAATAAGAGCAAAATGGATTCTTTGATAAATTTCCTGGTACAAGTGATTATTTGGAAAACAATATTATTCTAGGGCCCAATATTATTGGGGCCCCTGGGTGGCCCAGTCAGTTAAGTGTCTGCCTTCAGCTCAGGTCATGATACCAGGGTCCTGGGATTGAGTCCCTTATCCAGCTCTCTGCTCAGTGGGGAGCCTGCTTCTCCCTCTCCATCACCTGTGCTCTCTTGCATGCTCTCGCTCACTCTCTCTCTCTTAAGTAAATAAATAAAATCTTTTAAAAAAAAGAACCCAATATCATTTTATAACACTAAACTATACAATACATAAACTACAAAATAAAATATAAAACAACAAGTACGTAATAAAACCTGAAGGAAACAAGTGATTATTTCTCAAAACTTGTTTTTTTTTAAGATTTTGTTTATTTATTTGACAGAGATAGACAGCCAGCGAGAGAGGGAACACAAGCAGGGGGAGTGGGAGAGGAAGAAGCAGGCTCCTAGTGGAGAAGCCTGATGTGGGGCTCGATCCCATAAAGCCGGGATCACGCCCTGAGCCGAAGGCAGACGCTTAACGACTGCGCCACCCAGGCACCCCTCAAAACTTGATTTTTATCATTGAAAACTGTTATCATTTTGGAAATAAAAGTACTAAAAAGTGAGTGAGAGAAATAAATATCAATGCCCACTGGAAACAAGGCATAGCACCTAAAGAGACATTCAAAGGAAAATATAAATGGTAACTAAACATTAAAAATTCAACCAAATAAATGTATGACCTTGGACAAGATCATAATAGCCTCTAAGTCTCGAATCCTCATATGTAAAGTGATAAAATAAGGAAGGGAACTAGTTCGCCTTTAGTACCCACAGGTGTGTACAGATGACTGGTCATACACTGTGATTAACAGTGAGTTCCAGTCTTTGGATGGGGGGCTGCCTCCTTACTGAGGGTATGCTAATTTACCGTGCCCAGGAAAGGCTCGGATCTAGCAGATTCCCATATGGGTCACAGCGCCCTTTCAGCGTGGCTGAAGTGCAGTTCAGTCATCAACGTTTTGTAAAGAATCATTTTTCTACTTGATTTATATAGGTGATCCCAGCCAAGTCCATATTTCTCTGTTGCTGGGGAAAATGAAATTTGTTAGATGTTTTTGTCACTTGCAATCACACAAAACGCAGTGTGACTCATCTTTTCTCTTGGAAACATAATGTCTTAGGAAAAGGTTTCTAATTATGTTGACCCTGCACATCCTGCATAAAAGAATAATGATAATAATAATAATAAGTACTTTATGGAAAGAATTGCTCTCACAAGAGCAAAACAAATCCAGAAATGCAGTTTTAAAATCAGAGGAAAATTATTTTATAAAAAAGATATAAAAATATGGAGAGAGGAAATGCCACCAACTATAAACTTCTTGTTACAACCTTGCAATAAGTTTATAAACCATTTTTTAATGGAGAAGAAAAAAATGGAACACTTCACTTATATGGAGTTCAGATTTTGTGTTATCAAGAATTTTGAACAAACGTCTTCAGTAAATGAGTGTATGCACGAACTCAAAGTTTGGTTAGTTGGCATTCCACCTCAAGAAAGATTAGAAGCAGCACATTAAAAGGGCACGGGAGGGGAGGACAAATTGAGAAAACTGCTGGAGACTAATTGTAATAAAAGAAATAGTGGATAGCAAAATTGTTAAAACATGCGCGCACACACACAGCCTAGAGACATCTGCCACAGGGACAAGGAGCCCTACAAGCTTAATGGCCCCTGGGGTTGTCAAGACGTTCTAAGTCTGAGAGTAATTACAGACACAATAACAGCTACTATTGATCGAACATGTATTATGTAGACAGACACTAAAAGAAGGGTTTTATATGTGCTTTTTCACTTCATCCTCATAAGAATCCTATGAGATTGGCACCATTATTATCCCAACATTCCAGATGAGAAAACAGAAAGATTAAGCAATTGTCAAAGGTCACACAGACGATAAGCACCAAAACTTGTATTGAATTCTAGGCATCTCTAATTCTAAAAGCCCCCAAGGCTTATCCATTCTGCTGTGGGGTCTTCCCGAGTCAGGGTCACACACTACACGTTGGAGAGTCTGAATCTCCATTTCTTCTTCATATCACTTGTCCAGCGCTCATTTGGCAAACACGCTGAGCAATTCATGGGATTGCCACTACACCATAGGGATTGTCCTGAAGGAGCCTGTGCTCTAGCGAGAGAGCACATAAGTGAAATAATTACCAGCAATGCAATAACTAGCATTTTTCTTGGTTGGTGGAGGGGATGAATTATCATTAAGTGCTTGCAATTCTTTGCAATGGAATCGAATTTCAGTGCATATTTTATTTCACTTTTTTTCATCATTATCCAAACAAGGCTGCCTCCTAAAAGCCCGATGACATTTCTACCAGACCTTAATGAATGGTGGAAAAGGGGGAGGGAATTCGAAACGTAGAGAAGAGAATGCACAAATGCATGAAAGCAAGAGAGAATAACAATGAATTCAGTGACTGGAGTCTTCTGGATAGCTACCAGGGGTTCTCAAACTTAAGCCACCTGGAGCATCTTCCAAAAAAAATGAAAAAATCAGATTTCTGGTCCCCATTCCAATGGTTCTGATTCAGAATCTTGGGTGGGGCCCAAGAATCTGAATTCCAAGCAAGCCTCTCCATCTCACGCAGATGAATCTGATAAATGATGGGGAAGAAAGCCCGGTCTAGAGTTTTCTAAAGGGCAGGAAGCAATGAGAGGTCAGACTCCGGAAGTCTAATAGCCTCCTTCAACTTTGACGTCATGCCTGTGGCAGCCCTTGGGCTCCAGCTCTGGCTCCTCTGGGTGGTTACTTACTACTCTGGGGACAGCAGGCCACAGGCCGCTGAGTCATTTTGCTGGCGGGCTGCAGCCGTACATACAAACCCAACTGCCAGGGCTGCTTTTCTCTTAGCTCACGCTCTAGAGCGGTGTTCAGAACGAAGCTCAGGTAGCTTCTAGTGGGTTCTAGGTACCAGGGGAATGAACACAGCTCTTCATGGATGTTAGTTACTGGCCAAAGCTGTCCTTCAACCACCCCCCTCACACACACACACAGGCTCCCCTTCCTTCGCAGATGTCAGGTCAGCAAGATTTTTCATGTTCTACAATCAGTCCATAAACCAAACAGGAACTATGTATCTTTCAGGAATGATTTTGCAGACCCTCTGACCCCCAAGGTATGAAATGGGGCCGATTTCTGGCTATTCTTAAAAGTATGAAGCTATGGGCCTATATTTAAAACACCAATTTTAAACTCTCCCTCTGAGAGATTTCAAACAAGAAGGGGCAGAAAAACAATGACTACACCACAACGAAATTTAGAGCCAGCGTAATGCTTGACCAGTATTTGTTAAGCAACGGACTATTCTTGGAGCTAAAATGCTACCGGGAAGGGAAAGCTAGGATGCCCGTTCCCAGGCAGCTTTGTCTAAGCCTGAGAGAGAAAAGTAAAGCACATGAAAGCGTGTCTTTAGGTTACGCACCCAATTACGATTCGGACAGGGTGGGGGGCAGTTTCCCCCATACCTCCAACAAGCAATGGTCTAGACACCGGCTCGCGTTCTACGATTCCACTCAACTCTGACACTGTTTAGCAGAGAGAGCATCCGGTCCCACAGGTTAAGGGCTCAGTCCTACAAGACTGCCCCTCCCCCCACACACAAACACTTAAGATTTGTCAGTTGCAAGCCCAGGTTTTTTGTTACCTGTGTTTCTGACTGACCAGCTACAGATCAGAGGTTCCAACGACCCCCTCTTTGGGTTCCATGAATTTGCTAGAGTTCCATTCATTTGCTCACAGAATGAGAGAAACGTTTTGTTTACCGGATTATCGGTTTATGGTAATAGGATGTAACGCAGGTACAGCCAGATGGAAGAAATGCATGGGACAAGGTATGGGGAAGGGGCGCAGAGCTTCCGTTCTCTCTCCGAGAGCTCCATTCCCCCCAAATCTCTACATGTTCACCAACCTGGAAGCTCTCCACACCTGGGCTTTTATGGAGGCTTCGTTTACCTAGGCCTCATTGATTAAATCATTGGCCATTGTGATCCATTCAATCTCCAGCCCTTCTCCCTTCCCTGTAGGTCTGCGGGTGTGACTGAAAGTTTCAACCCTCTAAATGCAAGGCTGGCCCTCTGGGCAACCAGCCCCCATACTTAGATGCTTTTCCAAAGTTGCTTCATTAACATAGCAAAAATACCTTTTCTTTCTCACCATTTAGGAAATCCGAGGGTATAGTGTAGTATCAGTTTCAGAGGCAGAGTTTAGCGATTCATCACTCGTATATAACACCCAGTGTTCATTACAAGTGCCTTCCTTCATGCCCATCACCCAACCCCCCACCCAAGTATGTATTTATTATACATCACAAGATTACCACACACTGATTATACCGCTAACTACAGCAATACCACTCACACATACCCCATATTCACCACACAGACACCGCACGTTACCGACACCACATAAACACCCAACACGACACCGAAATACACGCACCCCACACAATAGACACCGCGCATACACAATGCATATATGCACGGAGCACACACATAGGGAAACAGACAATACACACACAACACATATAAAACACCCACACACTCAACACATACTGTGCCCACATGACACCAACATGCCATTTACACAAACACACACACACCACCACCACCACCACCACCAACAGCAAAAATCCACAATCGCAGTAGGTCATGTTGAACTGTAATGGTCAGTTTTCTCAGTGTCAGGACACTTCCTCCACTGTGATTCGCTTCGTATGCATGAATGTGGGCATCAGTAGTGCCTGTGTCGGGGAGGGCTTTGGCTCTCTGTGTATGGAGAGACCAACCAGGTGGTAAGGAAAGGGATCCGGAAGTCTGGGACAAAGACTTTCCCCTCAAGGTTGTTAGGTTAATAACCTTAATACGGTTGCAAAGACAGGACAAAATACTGAGAAAATGATTCAAATCACAAACCACAACAAAAAGTGAATCCATTTATAATCAGCAAGCTTCCATAGCTTTATACAATAAAATCTCAATTAACTAAGCAAATTACTTAATATTCAGGTGTTCCCCACATTCTATAATTAAAGAAAAGGCAATGACAAAAGAAGCAAATACAGAAAAGTTGAACATTTGTTAGGTATGTCCAAGAGACAAAAGAGATTTACCTCTTTCATTTGATCAATGGTCCTAATGGGGCACCCGTCTGGCTCAGTGGGGGGAGTGCATGAATCTTGATCTCAGGGTTATAAGTTTGAGCCCCACACTGGGTGTAGAGATTACTTAAAAATAAAATCTTTAAAAAAAAAAAGCCCTGCATAAGTTATTGAGAACAAGAAAATATATCTGCAGATCACTATACTGGTGGCAAAGTTCCACTCATACATATTATCTCATTTAATCCTTATACCACCCAGTGAAATCGATACTCTTACAAGTCATATATTACAAATGAGGGTATCGGAGTTCTAGTAACCCTAAATCAGTGAAAAGACCATCAATCAGCAAAAAAAAATTTCATTTTACTCAGTGTATTATTTTTACTAAGACGAAAAAGTCCCTCTAGACACTTTAAAAAGATTTTAAATAAGAATTGAAACATTCGGGTGCCTGCGTGGCTCAGTCGTTAAGCGTCTGCCTTCGGCTCAGGGCGTGATCCCAGCGTTATGGGATCGAGCCCCATATCAGGCTCCTCCACTGGGAGCCTGCTTCTTCCTCTCCCACTCCCCCTGCTTGTGTTCCCTTTCTCGCTGGCTGTCTCTATCTCAGTCAAATAAATAAATAAAATCTTTGAAAAAAAAAGAATTGAAACATTCGAGCATCGAGTAATATATGGAACTGTTGAATCACTGTATTGTACACCTGAAGCTAGTATAACACTCTATGCTACCTACACTGGAATTAAAAATTAAAATAAAATAATGAAAAATTAAAAAAACAAAAACAGTGACATTTATTCAGGTATAGGGAGAACAAACATGTTTTCGTATCTTTGAGAAATCAAACATTTACATTTGAAAAAAGAATTGAAACAAATCACAACCTTTTACAATTTTAAGCAGAATTTTTTAGTTAATTTGAAATTTCGAACTCTAAACACTCATGTTATACAACAAGCAAGCATTACGGATAATCAAATTCTTACTGGATACAATCTTGGGGAAGGATTTCGTCCTGTGGAATGGTCGGGAAGAGTTTGGAGTAGGTCTGACAGTAGGCGTGAGATGTGGAAGAGCAATCTCACAGACATGGAGGATGAAAGGAGGGTAAAATCCAGGAGTGGGAGACGACAGAAAGTCAAATATGGGGCTAAGAAAACCAAAGTTGAAAGTTGATAGGTTTGTTTGGCTGAGGACAAATATGAATTAGTGGAAAAGGGAGTGTAAAGTCAAGTGTAATTAAGTCTGCTTATAAAGGTCTAGCTAAGTGTTATCAACAAGGCCACAATTACTCTTTATTTTGTGTAAAAAGTCCACCGAGTTTTCATTTTGAGCTGTTCTATGAAGCTTTGTGCAACCTGTTCATTTTGTAGTGGTAAGAACATGGGATTTGGAACTTGACATACTTATGTAGAAAATGTAGGTCTGACACCATTCAAGTGGTCTTGGCCAAGTCACTGTACTTTTACAGGTTTCTGCAGAACCAGGTATGAATCCTAGATCTTGCACCTACCTATAAGCTGTCTGGGTTGGGGCAAGTTCAAGAACCTCTCTGTGCCTCCGTTTCCCCATCCATTAACTTCACAGGGTCATTATTATGAACAAGTAACATACTTTATGTATCCAACACAATACTGAGTACTTACAAGAATNCGTTTCCCCATCCATTAACTTCACAGGGTCATTATTATGAACAAGTAACATACTTTATGTATCCAACACAATACTGAGTACTTACAAGAACNGGGATTTGGAACTTGACATACTTATGTAGAAAATGTAGGTCTGACACCATTCAAGTGGTCTTGGCCAAGTCACTGTACTTTTACAGGTTTCTGCAGAACCAGGTATGAATCCTAGATCTTGCACCTACCTATAAGCTGTCTGGGTTGGGGCAAGTTCAAGAACCTCTCTGTGCCTCCGTTTCCCCATCCATTAACTTCACAGGGTCATTATTATGAACAAGTAACATACTTTATGTATCCAACACAATACTGAGTACTTTTACAAGAATCCAATAAACAGTAGTGATTATTATGTAGAAAATATAGGTCTGATACTATTCAAGTGGTCTTGGCCACTTAGTCTGAGACTGAATGGAAGTTGGAATTGTTAGGCAAAGATTGCTGACTTGGCTGGTAAATTCAACCAGCATACCTACTTTTATTGTGTCACTAATCCCTCCCAGAAAAGGCAAGATTCATACCACAATGCATAAACTGCCTCACTTCAACCTCAGTAAAAAGTATATTTTTACAAGGCCTTCTTAGTGAAGGTTCTTCCTGGAATAGTTGAGATTTGCTGATAAGGAACACCTCTCTTAGCCTAAAAAAATGGATCTGGCACTGTCCCTTCAAAAGTGTAGTACCAATTAAAAGCCCAGAATNAGGTTCTTCCTGGAATAGTTGAGATTTGCTGATAAGGAACACCTCTCTTAGCCTAAAAAAATGGATCTGGCAGTGTCCCTTCAAAAGTGTGGTACCAATTAAAAGCCCAGAATAGGGGCACGTGGGTGGCGCAGTCGTTAAGCGTCTGCCTTCGGCTCAGGGCATGGTCCCGGCGTTCTGGGATCGAGCCCCACATCAGGCTCCTCTGCTGTGAGCCTGCTTCTTCCTTTCCCACTCCCCTGCTTGTGTTCCCTCT
>NC_048238.1:81845505-81847173 GCF_002007445.2 Ailuropoda melanoleuca | reverse complement strand
TTGGCTGAGGACAAATATGAATTAGTGGAAAAGGGAGTGTAAAGTCAAGTGTAATTAAGTCTGCTTATAAAGGTCTAGCTAAGTGTTATCAACAAGGCCACAATTACTCTTTATTTTGTGTAAAAAGTCCACCGAGTTTTCATTTTGAGCTGTTCTATGAAGCTTTGTGCAACCTGTTCATTTTGTAGTGGTAAGAACATGGGATTTGGAACTTGACATACTTATGTAGAAAATGTAGGTCTGACACCATTCAAGTGGTCTTGGCCAAGTCACTGTACTTTTACAGGTTTCTGCAGAACCAGGTATGAATCCTAGATCTTGCACCTACCTATAAGCTGTCTGGGTTGGGGCAAGTTCAAGAACCTCTCTGTGCCTCCGTTTCCCCATCCATTAACTTCACAGGGTCATTATTATGAACAAGTAACATACTTTATGTATCCAACACAATACTGAGTACTTTTACAAGAATCCAATAAACAGTAGTGATTATTATGTAGAAAATATAGGTCTGATACTATTCAAGTGGTCTTGGCCACTTAGTCTGAGACTGAATGGAAGTTGGAATTGTTAGGCAAAGATTGCTGACTTGGCTGGTAAATTCAACCAGCATACCTACTTTTATTGTGTCACTAATCCCTCCCAGAAAAGGCAAGATTCATACCACAATGCATAAAATGCCTCACTTCAACCTCAGTAAAAAGTATATTTTTACAAGGCCTTCTTAGTGAAGGTTCTTCCTGGAATAGTTGAGATTTGCTGATAAGGAACACCTCTCTTAGCCTAAAAAAATGGATCTGGCAGTGTCCCTTCAAAAGTGTGGTACCAATTAAAAGCCCAGAATAGGGGCACGTGGGTGGCGCAGTCGTTAAGCGTCTGCCTTCGGCTCAGGGCATGGTCCCGGCGTTCTGGGATCGAGCCCCACATCAGGCTCCTCTGCTGTGAGCCTGCTTCTTCCTTTCCCACTCCCCTGCTTGTGTTCCCTCTCTCGCTGGCTGTCTCTCTCTCTCCATCAAATAAATAAATAAATAAATAAATAAATAAATAAATAAATAAAATCTTAAAAAAGGGGGAAAAAGCCCAGAATAAGTGAGTTTGACCTCAGCTGAACTCAGTAACTGGAGAGAGGCTACTGACCAACCACTTGCTGTCAGGTTAGCCTGGCAAACTAGCACACTGGAAAAGGTGTATGATTTGGGGCCACAGACTTGAGTGGGAGTGTTGGCTATCGGCTTGAATAATGTCTCCGAATCTCAGATTCCTCACCTGTAAAATATGGATAATAACATCTGGCATTCAGGAATTTTGGTGAAGAATAGGGATCTCTAAGGCACCTAGCTGGAACCAATAGGGGATGCTCTATGAAGGAATTCTTTACTACTACAAACTGTTTTTAACTCCTGGTCTCCAAGTTCACTGAGGTGATGGGTAGTTTGTTTTCTTTCTTTTTCCTTTTTTTTGTTTAAATTTTGTTAGTGAACATGCAGTGCAATATTGGTTTCTGGAGCAGCATTCAGTGATTCGTCACTTACATACCACACCCAGTGCTCATCACAAGTGCCCTCTTAATACCCATCACCCATCTAGCCCAACCCCCCACCCACCTCCCTCCATCAACCTTCAGTTTGTTCTCTATTGTTAAGAGTAAGTTATGGCTTGGTTTTTTTTTTT
>NC_048238.1:81835810-81845364 GCF_002007445.2 Ailuropoda melanoleuca | reverse complement strand
GCCCTGAGCTGAAGGCAGATGCTTAACGACTGAGCCACCCAGGCGCCCCAACTTATGGATTGTTTTATTTTTAATCACACTTTTTGATGTGCCCTTAGTGAGAACTGTTCCAACAGAGGATAGCCAGCCAACATTCAACCACCTTAGTTTAAGACAGTGTCAGGGGTAGATGGGCAAAATGGGTGAAGGGGATTAAGAGCTTCAAACTTACAGCTATAAAATAAGTCACAAGGATGTAATGTACAGCATGGGAAGCATAGTCAATAATACTGTAATAACGTTGTACTGTGACAGATGGTAACTAGACCCATTGTGATGATAATTCTGTAATGTATAAAAAATCAAATCACTATGTTGTGTATCTGAAACTAATGTAATACTGTATGTCAATTATAATTCAGTAAAAAATAAAGCATAGTAAAAGTAACTTTAAAAACAGAGCAATGTGTAATCACTTAAATAATAAAATAATAAAAGTATACATAATAGAATCGCTGATAATTCTTAAATTCATTTTAGCCAATGCTTTCAACTTCTTCACTAAGTCTCTTTATTTTTGCAACCAGGAAGCAAAAAAAATTGCTGTCAGTTTCTATCGTTGTACTTTTCGCCCCCTACAATATGGTAGTGGCGATGCTAACCAAAATTATTGGGGGATAATAGGAAAAATAAAGGAAAGGGACATTATTGAGCTCCAACTATGTGCCAGGCACTGTGCTAGGCATTTACATACATGATCTCATTCCCCAAAGCATAGGAATTCTTTTCATCCCCATTTTACAGATGGGGACCTGAGCTTAAATACCTTGCCCAAGTCACACAGCTAGTAAGTGGCTACAAAGGAAACTGACATGAACGCACCGCTCTTTTCATTACAAGAGCCTGGATTGGGATTGCTGACCACTCTTAGGTCTGCAATAATCAGCCTCAGGTTACCGTGAAACGGCACTGTCAATTTCTCTTCTAGAGCAAGGTGCATTCCGTGGTCAGCCATAGCATTAGCAGGCCTAACGCCAAAAGACACGGGCCCATTTCCTTCCCTAATTCCTGTTAACTTTCATAAGTCAGTTGGAGCTGTACTGCCCATTGTTCCCTTCAGCCTATTTGTCCGGAGGATTTGCTAATTCAATTATTTTATTCTTCCAGTATTGATCTTCACACCGTACTCTAAGCCTTTGCTGGTCCTGTTCCCTGAAGCACAATGATTTCCCATCAAGCTTTAATTCTGCAGTGCACTCGACTAGATCAACATCACCTTCTCCTTGGTATTCATCTGCCCAGATTTCCTTATTAGACTTTAAAATCAGATTTCTCTGCTGCCTGAAGCAGGGCCTTCTTCTTCTTTGAAACGGCGGAATGATTTCAGCACTTTTTCAAGAAAGCTGTGTATGGAGCTATAACTCAATTTTCATTTTTTTTGATGGATCTGTTTATTTATTTATTTTTTTAACAATAATGTTTTTTTATTATATTATGTTAGTCACCATACAGTACATCCCCGGATTCCGATGTAAAGTTCGATGATTCATTAGTTGCGTATAACACCCAGTGCACCATGCAATACGTGCCCTCCTTACTACCCATCACCGGCCTGTCCCATTCCCCCACCCCCTCCCCTCTGAAGCCCTCAGTTTGTATCACTCAATTTTCAAAGAAAGGGGACTACATGGCCCAAGTTTGATGCCGTTCAGTGGTTTCAAATGCAGACCTACCCCACAGAAAAAGAGTCATACTATAATGATTACTGATTCAAGAGTCCTCAACTTTTTGTAGAGTATTATGAAATAGTTTATTTTTAAAACTTCTTAGGAGAGCATAGAGTAGATGAAGGGTGATGAGATTGACAAGAGTGGGGGAGTGAGTTGAGAATGATTTGAAATCAGGTCAGAAGCATTGGATTATAGTACTTCAACAAATGACACTTGAGAAATTAAATGTCACTTTTTCTGTTGAAGGCCTATCTTGTCTTTTCTGACAACCTACATAATGACAAATGTAAGATCCATCTTTTAGATCCAGATAGATCATATATGATTGGAGAAACATGCCGGTGGAATCAGCCAATGTATTTGACAGGAGGCATTACGGTATAGGTGATTGAGCACTGGACTAGGACTAGAAAGATTCAGCTCCATCAGGAGAGCTGTGTTAGTCAAGCAGTGAGGAGAGAAAGCTGTGGTTAAGTAAAGAGGGGCTGGTGGGAATAGACCACATTTCTGTAGCCAGTTGTGATTAAAAGTAACGGGAGATAGCAGGGAAAAGGGAGAGTTGTTCCAGGATAGGGGAAAACTGAGCTTCATTTAGCATAATACCTAACAATTTAGTTCTTACCACATGCCAAGCATTCTGCTAAGCACTTTGTGTAGATTATTTCACTTAATTCTTTGAAACAATCCTGTTTATTTATAGATAGGAAAATTAAGCTCGGAAAGGCTAGATGACTTATTCAAACTCATGCAGCACTTAAGTAGCGGAATTGAGTTTGAATTGGGTTCAAACCTAAGTATTCCATCTCCAGAGTCTGTGCTTGTAGACATGAGGTGATATTGGCTTTCCAGTGTAAACAGGAGGAAAGAAACCAGAAAAGAAGAGCCTAAAATTGCTTGGAGAAGGTTATACTTGGTGGAGTATGGTCCCAGAAAAAGAGTGGATAGAAAGATGGGAGATATTTGCCTTGGAAATGAAAGGAAAACATCTTTCTGTCTTCTAGAACAAGAAGGAGACAAGCCAAGCAAAAAAGGAAGAGAGAGATTTTTCAAGTGGAGAAAATAGATCTTGATGGAGCACACAATGTTTAACTCAAGTAGGATGCCACAATCTAAAAAGTCTGGGACAGTAATTGGTTATTGGGATAGGGGCTCTATAAGAATATGAGTATTTTTTAAATATAATGAGGGCCCTCTAAGACAAGGGAAAATGGATTTTCAATGAACCCCATGAACACTGATAATTTTCTCAATGATAATTTCTCCATCAATGATTTTCCATATGAATTTCCCTATAGCCCATGAAGTAGCCTGTGAAAGGCAGCAGGCTTAAGCCAGGACAGGATAAAAAATGATAACAGTAAGGTCAAAAGGATGGGAGATTCCAGGAAGGGAACATGGGGGCAGCTATGGCATCTATAACTCAAGCCACTGCCTCTGTTCTCCCTTGGTGGCTACACTGTACCGGACCTAGCAGAACTTTAAGACCAGCAAGACAAATGGTAGTTCTGTGGGAAGCTCCTAAGATATTGGGACGCTAGACACATGGATCAACTTTTTTCCTCCCCCGGGGGGGGGGCAGAAGACAATGCCAGGATTTTTCATCTGCTCACACGGTGCTGAGCAGGGATAAAGATCAATGGCAGCTGCCAGCTTAAGGCTACCACCTCCATTCCTCCCTGGACAACTAGTCCATGCTGGACTCAAGAGTTCCAACTAGTGAGACAGAAGCTAATCCTCTTAGAGCCCCTTCCGAATAGTTGGGCCTCTAGGTGAGGTGGGGAGCTAGGGCATCTCTTCCCACTCTTATGGTGATGCACTGAGAGCAGCGTCTCCATGTTAGCATGTCCTGAAGCTCGCTACCAGCTTCGATGAGTTGTTTCATGTTCTGCTGGGGAGCCGGCATCCATTGGTTTCTGATTCTTCACGAATGGAATGTGCCTATAAATTATTGCTGAATCAACGTGTTTGTTGGGAACAGAAGGGTTTAGGACTTCCTACACTGTCATCTTGCTGATGTCATCTCCTTGCCAACTTTGTTCGTTTACTTGCTTTTGCTGGTATTCTTTGTTTTGCTGGAACATGTCTTTCAGCACATTGCCACAAAAAGGTGCATGAAAGTTAAATTTTTTGACTTGACATATCTAAACATGCTTATTCTCTTGCTTGATAGATATTTTTTGACTGGATGTGGAATTTTAAATGAAAAATAATTTTCTTTCAGAATTTTTAAGGAATGGTCTTACAACTGTCAGTGTTGCTGTTGAGAAGATAGATGTCATTTTGATTCTTGATCCTTTGTAAGTAACCTACTTTTTCCTACCTGGGAGCTCTTACCACTGTCTCTTTGTCCCTATTGTTCTGAAATTTCACTATGATGTGCCTTCTTGTGGATGTTTTTCCACCTTTTGTTCTCAGTGAGCCCATTCAATCTGGAAACTCATGCCCTTCTGTTCTGGGAAATGAAAATCATCTTGCATCACTTCTTTCAATTAATTCCTCTCCCTTTTACATTTTTCTCTCATTACAGAATTCATAGTATTCAAATATTTCACTTCCTAAAGAGATCCTCCAGTTTTCTTATATTTTCTGTCTTTATATCTTTGTAACCGGTTTGATTTTGTGTGCAAATTCCTCAGCTTGGTCTCCCATTCATTCATGAATTGTTTTATTTCTGCTAACATGCATTTAAGAGCTAGTTTTTTAAAAAGATTTTATTTATTTATGTGAGATAGAGAGCAAGAACAAGTGAGTGAGAGAGCACAAGCAGTGGGGGAAGGGGTAGAGGGAGAGAGACAAACAGGCTCCCCACTGAACAGGGAACCTAACATGGGGCTTGATCGCAGGACCCTGAGATCATGACCTGAGCCTAAGGCAGACCTTTAACCAATTGAGTCACCCAGGCGCCCCAAAAGCTAGTTTTTACAAACTTGATGTCAAAATTATACAAGGATGTAGTTCCAATAGTTTGTTTTGACTTTTACTTCCCTTTCATGAGGAGACATCTAGAAAAATGTTGCTACAGCTGATGTCAGAGACATTACTGCCTGTGCTCTCTTCTAGGGTTTTTATGGCTTCAGGTCTCACATTTAGTTCTTTAATCCATTTTGTGTTTATTTTTGTTTATGGTGTAAGAAAGTGGTCCAGTTTCAGTCTTTTGCATGTATCTGACCAGTTTTCTCAATATCATTTATTGAGGAGACTGTTTTTGTCCCCACATTGGCTATTCTTTCCTGCTTTGTTGAAGATTAGTTGGCCATATAATTGTGGGTTTATTTCTCGGTTCTCCATTCTGTTCTATTGCCCTATGTGTCCATTTTTGTGCCAATATCATACTGTTTTGATTACTACATCTTTGTAATATAGCTTGAAGTCTGGAATTGTGATACCTCAGTTTTGTTTTCCTTTTTCAAGATTTCTTTGGCTATTCAAGGTCTTCTGTGGTTCCATACAAATTTTAGGATTATTTGTTCTAGTTCTATGGAAAATGCTGTTGGTATTTTGGTAGGGACTGCATTCAATCTGTAGATTTCTCTGGGTAGTATAGACATTTTGACAATATTTGTTGTTTTAATCCATGACCGTGGAATGTGTTTCCATTTCTTTGTGTCATCTTCAATTACTTTCAGCAGTGTCANCTGTGGTTCCATACAAATTTTAGGATTATTTGTTCTAGTTCTATGGAAAATGCTGTTGGTATTTTGGTAGGGACTGCATTCAATCTGTAGATTTCTCGGGGTAGTATAGACATTTTGACAATATTTTTGTTTTAATCCATGACCGTGGAATGTGTTTCCATTTCTTTGTGTCATCTTCAATTACTTTCAGCAGTGTCATATAGTTTTCAGAGTACAGGTCTTTCACCTCTTTGGTTAGGTTTATTCCTGATTATTTTATTCTTTTTGGTGCAAATGGGATTGTTTTCCTAAGCTCATGAAAAGAAATTCTTAAGATACATTGTTAGAAATAATAAATTCAGGAAGTTTGGGCAGTATAATATCTGTATATAAGAATAAATAGCAGTCAAAATGAATTAGAAAGTATAAATGAAAAATAATCCTATTCAGAATACCATCAAAATATTTTAAGAATGTAACTTGCTGCTTTAGACTAAAACAAAAAAAGCGATAGACAGCCTTTAAGAAGAGAATTATGAAATGGGGTGCCTGGGTGGCTCAGTCAGTTAAGTGTCTGACTCTCGATTTCAGCTCAGGTCATGATCTCAGGGTTGTGGGATTGAGCCCCATGTCAGGCTCCATGCTAGGCATGGAGCCTGCTTAAGATTCTCTCTCTCTCTCCCTCTGCCCTTTCCTCCCTCCCCTTCTATAAATAAATAAATAAATAAATAAGATAAAATAAAGATGAGAATTATGAAATGAGACTAAAGAAGGTAAAAGAAGACTTGATAGAGAAACACAATGATCATGAATGGGAAGATGAAATTCTGTAAAGATGTGAGATAATCCCAAATTAAGCAATCCAGTGTACTTTCAATCCCAAAAGGATTTTAGTACAAAGTGATTAGAAAACTCACATGGCAGAATAAACATAAAGAAGAACAAAGATGATTCTTGAAGAAAAAGGAACACATAAGGACATTTGCCCTCTAGAGCACTAAACTTACTATTATGCTATAGTTTTAGTTATTCCATTTCTGGTTTATAGTGTACTAAAAGCTAAGCTACTACAAAATAATAAAATCATTCTTTAAAAAAATCTGCTATGTTACTGGTATTATAGGAAATGTGAAAAGCTATCTAAAAGAAAAAAATTAAAGAAAATTTCATTTCAATAAGCACTGAAATGGTAGCTATAAGGAGTAAGTATGTAAGAAGGATAGATTGCCCTGAGAGAAATGCATTTCAACACTCTAATCTGGAATTCAAAGTGTGGCCTAGATATGAAATAATTGGTAGGCTAAGTGAGTACCAAGTTAACTTGAAAAGTGGAAGAGGGCTGAAGTCCTTCTTGCTCCCAAGTCAGTAGTGCTCCTGAGACCACAGGCAGAAAAGAAAAATCAAATTTCCTATAAAAGAGAGAAGGGGGTGATGGGCGTTAAGGAGGGCACGTGATCTGATGAGCACTGGGTGTTATGTTCAACTAATGAATCATGGAAAACTACATCAAAAACTAATGATGTACTATATGTTGGATAATTGAACTTAATTAAAAAAAAAAAGGGAGAACCTTCAGTTTAGAACTTGAGTATTTCCCGAGATTAATATCAACTAAATTGGTTCACCATGAAAAATAATTAATTAATAAAAGGAAACGAGTCAGGTGAGATAGAAATATCAAATTTAGACAGCTTTCACCTAAGGACTTTACATCCTGAGATTATCTCTTTCAAAATATAAAATATCAATGACTTTTGGAACGAAGAAGTGTATCTGCCAGAGTTGAACCAGAGAACTAGTACCAATAGCATATACATTTTCTCTCTCTCTTCTCCATCCCCTCTACTGCTCCTGTTTCTGGAGTGTCTGTCCTACGGATTTTGGACTTTCTCAGTCAATCCCTGTGATGGAAAGTCCAATCCATAGACCAGATATTTAGGAAGCAGAGTTCATGGGCCGGCTCTAACTCCACAGGCATGGTTTGAAGCTGTTTTCTACAGAGAATATTTCTTTTCTTTCTCTCAAGGAAATCATAGCCCTGCTTTTAAGCCTTTTCAACAAATTCCATAAGGTCTACCAAGATTATCCTAGATGAATCTCCCTTACATAAAGTCAACTGATTAGATACTTTAGCTGTATCTGCAAGATACCTTCAACCCAACACCTAAATTATTGCTTTATTGAATAATTGGGTAGTGTATACTAGCCAAGTCGACATATCAATAAAGCCATTACATAAAATCTAGATAAAATACAAAATTCAACCAGNTCTGCAAGATACCTTCAACCCAACACCTAAATTATTGCTTAATTGAATAATTGGGTACTGTATACTAGCCAAGTCGACATATCAATAAAGCCATTACATAAAATCTAGATAAAATACAAAATTCAACCAGTTAAAGGCTCTGGGGAATGAACAAAAAACAGGCAGATTTTATACAGAAATTGAAATTTGAAAGAAGAGACCAACATGAATGAATTCCCTGCTTTTACAAATTTAGCCTAAGTATGAATCACAGTAGCGGTACATCCTGAGGTCACAGAAATTGTGTTTTTAAAGAAGTGCCTATTTTCTGTCCTACAGAACCAGAGAACATAGCCACTAAACCACAACAGCTACTGGGAAGTGAGGAGGGAATCCTGGACAGGAGAGAACTAATGAGAGGAAACCCTAAATTATTTATTTATTTATTTTTAGATTTTATTTATCTGATAGAGAGAGAGACAGCCAGCGAGAGAGGGAACACAAGCAGGAGGAGTGGGAGAGGAAGAAGCAGGCTCCCAGCGGAGGAGCCTGATGTGGGGCTCGATCCCAGGACCCTGGGATCACACCCTGAGCTGAAGGCAGATGCTTAACGACTGAGCCACCCAGGTGCCTCAAAACCCTAAATTCTGTATATAAACACTGCCTAAATTTCTGTCTGATGGGTGAACTAGACACATGTAGGACACTCTAAAAACAGTATAATTAGCACTTTAAAAAAAGACCTGGGATTAGAATTTCCATCCACTACAAGCAAGACAGAAATTTCAGTTTGAGCCTAAAGAAGGTAATTGCTTACTAAATTAAAAATGTCAACACTCTTCAGGGGCACCTGGGTGGTTCAGTTGGTTAAGCGTCCAACTCTTGATTTCAACTCAGGTCATGTTCTCATGGTCCAGGGATCAAGCCCCATGTCTGACTCCACGCTCAGCGGTGAGTGTGCTTGAGATTCTCTCTCTCCCTTTCCCTCTGCTTCTCCTCCTACTCATGCCCTCTCTCACTCTCTCTAAATAAATAAATAAATAAATAAATCTTTTTAAAAATGTCAACACTCTTTAAAAAATGTCATTGAGTTAACAGAAAAGATACTTGGAATTAATGAAAAGATAGGGCATCTAAACAGAAAAATATGAACAATTAAAAAAAATTACACAAGTTTCACTCCTTAACCTTGAGTCAAGTATCACACATTATACAAAAAACAACTCAAAATGGATCACTGGCATTAAATATAAAACGTAAAACTGTAACATTTTATTAAAAAGCAGGAGAAAATATTTAGAATATAGGGCTGGACAACAAGTTCTTAGACTCGATACCAATAGTATGAGTCATAAAAAGAAAAATTGATATTTGAATTTCATCAAAATTGAAAAGTTTTGTTCTGCATAAAACCCTGTGGAGAGGATGAAAAAACAAGCTACAGACTGGCAGAAAATATTTGCAAAACACATATCTAGCAAACGATTAGTATCAGGAAGATATAAGGAGCTCTCAATACTTGACAGTAAGAAAGCAAATAGTGCACTTAAAAAATGGGGAAAGTACATGAACAGATATTTCACCAAAGAGGATATATAAATGGCAAATAAGCACATGAAAAGACATTCAACATCAATATTATCAGCAAAATGCAAATTAAAACCACAGTGAAATATTACTACACACATCAGAATGGCAAAGATACAAAAAAATAAAAATACCAAATATTGGTGAGGATGTGGCAAAGCTGTGAATCATACATTCCTGGTGGGAGGGTAAAATACCCAGTCTGGAAAACATTTTGGCCATTTCTTTAAAAACTAAAATGCAACTACCATACAGAAAAGCGATTGCACTCCTTGACATTTATGACATAAAAGTGAAAACTTATATTTACATAAAATCTTTTTTTTTAAAGATTTTATTTATTTATTTGACAGAGATAGAGACAGCCAGCGAGAGAGGGAACACAAGCAGGGGGAG
>NC_048238.1:81792478-81835788 GCF_002007445.2 Ailuropoda melanoleuca | reverse complement strand
TGGGAGAGGAAGAAGCAGGCTCACAAAGGAGGAGCCTGATGTGGGGCTCTCCCAGAATGCTGGGATCATGCCCTGAGCTGAAGGCAGACGCTTAACCGCTGTGCCACCCAGGCGCCCCTATGTAAAATCTTATACATAAAGGTTGGTAGCAGATTTGTTTGTAATAGCCCCAAATTGGAGACAACTGAGACGTCCTTCAATGGGTAAATGGTTAAAAAAAACAAAAATCCCTGTTACATACGTACCATAGAATACTACTGAGCAATGAAAAGAAGGAGCAACGGGAGTGACATCAGCATCATGGTGGCATTCGACACCCTCCTTTATGCTCCCCCTTGTTAACAATTAATTTGACATCCATTCACAAACAAAAGTACCTCTGTGGGAGTTGTGGGATCCAGCACCATATGTCAAGGGACGTGGGGGGGCCTCATCCACCTGTGCATAGCGTAATAGGCAGACAGACTTCTACATGGGCTGTGGAACCAGCAGAAACTTGCAAAATGGCCACAGTTCTTCTTAGCCACAGTCAGGGAAAACCAGGAGAGCGCTAACTTGAGTAGACACCGAAAGGTTGAAATAGCCTTTGTGGAAGTCCAGCCTTCTGGAGGAGAGATCCTGCAATCCACTAGAGGGAGAAGAAAAAACAAAAAGCACAGGAATTTGGGTGTATTGGAGAGAGTAGGAGGAATTTTGCCAGCAGCGCCCCTCCCTCAAGGCAACAGAGCAGGAGGCTGGAGGTATGCCTGAACTAGCCAGCAGTGATCTCCTTTGTTGGGGGAAAAGGGAGAGCAGTGGATGAGCGCCCAGCATCCCAAGAGCTGGTTTTTCAAAAAGATAAGCAAAATTAACCAACCTTTAGTTAGACTAAGAGAAAAAAAAGGACTCAAAATCAGAAATGAAAGAGGACACATTATCACTGGGGATATTACAAAAATACATAGGATCTATAAGATGAACAATTATCTCTCGACAACTTGAATAACCTAGAAGAAATAGATAAATTCCTAGAGCTACAACCTACTAAGAATGAATCATGAAGAAATAGAAAATTTTAACAGACCAATAATAAGAAGAGTGCATGAGTAATCAAATTTTCCCCAGACAGAAAATCCCAGAACCAGATGGCTGTACTGGTGAATTCAACCCAACATTTAAAAAATTAATACTAATTCTTCTCAAGTTCTTCAAAAAAATTGAAGAGGAGAGAATACTTCCAAAATCATTTTACAAAGCCAGCATTACCCTGGCACCAAGTCAGATAAGGACACTAAAGAAAACTATAGATCAATAGCCCTTATGAATACAGATGCAAATATTCTCAACACACTATTAGCAAATGTAGTTGAGAACACATTAAAAGGATCATACACCATGATCAAGTGCGATTATCCCTGGATACAAGGATGGTTCAAGATATACAAACCAATAAATGTCATATACCACATTGATAAATATAAAAATCATATGATCATCTCAAAAGATACAGAAGAAACATTTGAAAATATATAACACCCTTTCATGATTAAAAACTCTCAACAAATTGGGTATAGGAGGAATACACTTCAACATAAAAAGCCATACGTGACAAATCTATAGTGAACATCAGACCCAATAGTGAAAGACTAAAAGCTTTTCCTGTAAGATAAGGAACAAAACAAGGGTACCCACTCTTACCACTCTTATTCCACAGTGCTTAAGTCCTAGTTAGAGCCATTAGGCAACGCAAAGAAATAAAAGGCATCCAAGTTGGAAAGGAAGAAGTAAAACTGTCATTATTTGTAATGATCTGATCTTATATGTAGAAAATCCTAAAAACTCAACCAAAAAACTATTGGAAATAATCAGTGAAATTGTAGGAGGCATAAAAGTCAACATACAGAAGTCAGTTGCATTTCTATACACTAACAATGAAATATCTGAAAAAGAAATAAAGAAAACTATTCTGTTCACAATAGCGTCAAAACAATAAAATACCAAGGACTACATTTAACCAAGGAAGTGAAAGATCTGTACCATGAAAACTACAAGACTTTGATGAAAGAAATTAAAGAAGACACAAACAAGTGGAAAGATGTACTGTGTTAATGGATCAGAAGAATTAATACTGTGAAAATGTCCACACTACCCAAAGCCACCTATAGATTCAATGCAATCTCTATTAAACTCTCAATGGCATTCTTCACAGAAATAAAAAGAACAATTCTAAAATTTGGATGTAACCACAAAAGATCCCAAATAGTCAGCATAATCCTGAGAAAAGTGACAAAGTTGATGACTTCACGCTTCCTGATTTCAACTGCATTACAAGGCTGGTATGGTACTGGCATAAAAATAGACACATAAACTAATGAAACAGAATAGAGACCCCAGATATAAACCACTTCATATATGATTGTTTAACATTTGACATGGAGCCAAGAACACTCAGTGGGGAAAAGAGAGTCTCTTCAACAAATGGGGAAAACTGGATAACCACAGGCAGAAAAATGAAATTGGACCCTTATCTTACACCACACACAAAAAATTAACTTGAAATAGATTAAGAGCTTAAACACAAGACCTGATACTATAAAACTCCTAGAAGAAAAGAGAGGATGAAGCTCCTTGACATTAGTCTTGGTAATGACTTTTTGTTTTTTTTTTTGTTTTTTTGTTTTTAAAGATTTTATTTATTTATTTGACAGAGAGAGAGACAGCCAGCGAGAGAGGGAACACAAGCAGGGGGGAGTGGGAGAGGAAGAAGCAGGCTCATAGCGGAGGAGCCTGATGTGGGGCTCGATCCCATAACGCCGGGATCACGCCCTGAGCCGAAGGCAGACGCTTAACCGCTGTGCCACCCAGGCGCCCCTTGGTAATGACTTTTTGGATGTGACACCAAAAGTAGATATGACACAAAATCAAAAGCAAAAAACCTTCTGTACAACAAAAGAAGTAATCAACAAATGAAAAGGCAACCCATGGAATGGGAAAAAATATTTGAAAACCATATATCAGATAAAGAGTTAATATCCAGAATGTCTAAAGAACTCATACTCAATTAACAATAACCAAAAAACCCCCAAACAATCCAATTTCAAAATGGGCAGAGGACCTCAACAGACATTTTTCCAAAGAAAACATCTAAATGGCTAACAGGTACATGAAAAGATGGCCAACATTACTAATCATAATTACAAATAGAACTACCATATGATTGAGCAATTTCACCTTTGGGTATCTATCCAAAGGAAATGAAATAAAATGAAATGAAAATAGGATATATATCTGCATTTCCATGTTTGCTACAGCATCATTCACGATAGCCAGATTATGGGAACAACCTTAGTGTCCACTGATGGATAAATGAATAAAGAAAATGTGATATACACACACACACACACAGGAATAATATTCAGCTGTGAGAGATAGGGAAATCCTATTTGTGACAACATGGCTGGACCTCGAGGGCATTATGCTTAGTGAGATAAGTAGACAGAGAAGACAAATCTTGTATGATATTGGGGCGCCTTGGCTCACTCAGTCAGTAGAGCATGTGACTCTTGATCTCAGGGGTGTGAGCTCAAGGCCCATGTTGGGCATAGAGCTTAGTTAATAAAAATGAAAATAAATATAAAATCTTCAAAAAAAACCACCCCAAGATGCTATTTTAGAAAAAAAGTCTATGAAAAAAAATTAAAAATTTAAAAAGTCTATGATATCACTTGTAAGTGAAATCTAAACAAGCCAAAGTCCTAGAAACAGAGTAGAATGGTGGTTATCAGGGGCTGTCAGGTGGGGGATTGGGGAGCTGTTGTTAAGGGGTACAAAGTTACAGCTGGAAGATAAATAAGTTCTGGAGACCTATAGCACAGTATAATGATTACAGTCAACAACACTGTATTATGTACTTCAAAATTGTTGAGAGACCAAATGTTAAATGTTCTCACCATAAAAAAAGAAATTCCAAGTATGTGATGTGACAGGGGTGTTAGCTAAAGGGTCGGTACGATCATATTGTGATACGTAAATGTATCAAATCAACAGGTACACCTCAAACTTAGATGATGTTATATGTAAATTATATCTCAATTACAAAAAAGGAGTGTGTCTTCACCAACCCTTTTTGGAAAGGAAAAATAGTGGTATGGTGTACCAAGTTCCCTTAACCATATTTCAAATGGTATTATTATTTTAAAGAAGTGTTTTTAGAAACAAATGCTTTTAGAAACACACAGCATAGGGGCACCTAGGTGACACAGTGGTTCACCGTCTGCCTTCGGCTCAGGGCGTGATCCCGGCGTTGTGGGATCGAGCCCCACATCAGGCTCTTCCGCTATGAGCCTGCTTCTTCCTCTCCCACTCCCCCTGCTTGTGTTCCCTCTCTCGCTGGCTGTCTCTATCTCTGTCAAATAAATAAGTAAAATCTTTAAAAAAAAAAAAAAAAGAAACACACAGCATAAAAAATGGGATGCGTATATAATCAACTGATTAAGAGAAATAGGACTTTCAGGGTAAATAGGATCATTTCCTAATTAAGGATAACACAGTCCTCTACCATAAATCATAGTTAGTTTATACAGACAACTAAGGGTCCTGTCCTGCGTGATACGTGTGCACCTGTGGACACGCACAGGTAAATCCTAACAGTCTAAGAGACCATATTGGATTAGATTTCTTTCTCATTTCTTTGATTCCAAAAGTTATTTCCATTGCTTCTCAAGCAAATTTAACTGCTTCTTTATAATTTAACTCTGTGGGAGTCTGGGGATTTGATGGTAAAGTCATTACTCATTAGATTTGTAAGGCATAATTTTTAATTATGTAGAACGGAAGTAGGAATGAAAACATTGCAAGCAGAACAGTGGACAAAATAAAATTACTTCGTATAGACTAATGGGAACAGTTGGAGATAAGGACCTTCCTCTCCCCCCTCCCCACCCACCCACACTTCCTAGAAATAAACAAACAGGAATTTACAAACATATCTACAGAACTTACAGAAATGAACAAAAAAAATCCAAACCAACTTGTAGTCTTTACAGATTTGCAAATATCAACTGAGGGGTTAAATATACGGTATGAACCATCCCTATAGTTTGCATGGAGTCGAGTGGTGATCATTTTTTAAAAACTCTCTTGGATGTGAACATTAGTTTCTTAGGAACAGGCCTGATTGCTCCAGAAGGACAAGGAGGTCTTGACATGACTCCAGAGAATTTCCCTTTGCAATCCCTCTTCTCTTTGCCCAACACATTCTCATCACCACTATCATACAAGAAAACAGCCAACAGATAGCACGATTTGATTGCTGTGTGGCTTAAGGAATCCCTGCGAAGTAGTCCAGCCTCAAGCCGGATCACATGAAAGCAGCTCGACGTTACCAATTGCATAGGATTCTATGCTGAACGGGGATTATTCCCAGGCTATGGGAACACGAGCAGGTTCAGGAGATCTTGGTACATTTAATTTGCCAGAAACCTGTCCAGCATGCCTGAAGGGTGCACCTCTGAAATTTGAAAGAGACACCTTTCCGAGTGGACTTCAAACCTTTAGAAGGGTCACCATACACCTTCAGAAGCCAAAATGGCTTCCGATGACTATTTCCCGAGTCCCGGAGTACTTTCTACCCAACATAACCCCTACTTGTGGCACATTGTTGCCTCCCAGCTCATCATTTAGAGCCCTGGGAATGGTTGACTATGTGTACTGAACTAATACCCAGAATTATATTTTTGATACACTCTCTATAGTGTCTCTCAAAGGAACAACTTCTAACATTTTTAGGATAAACAGGGAAAAAAAGAACATTCTGCTTCTTGGGCATTCTAAATGCCTAAGCTGAAGCAAAGCACTCTTTAGGCTCTCCGCCATCGGAATATCCTCAATTCTCTTTGTCTGTTTTAGTCTCTGTGGCTCTGAACAATCATACTTCGAGAAGAAATGGCCATTCTTTTGTCGAAACATTAGTGAGTGCATTTCTAAACGAAACAGCTCTTGTTTAGAAATTGTCCTTTCACCACAAACCACCCAATTAAGCCCTAGCTCTAAACTTATCCTTTAACACTTTTAAGTGAAGTTTAGCATAGTTTTAGATTTACAAAACAGTCGTGAAGGTAGTACACAGAGTGCCCATATCTTACATCCAGTTTCTCCTATTATTAACACCTTATATCAGATTGGTGTATTTGCCGTAATGAATGAAGCAATATCGATACATTATTATTACCTCAGTCCATACTTAAGATTTCCTTCATTTTTACCTAGTGTTCTTCTTCTGTTCCAGACTTCCCATCCAGGGTGTCGCTCAATTGTCATGTCTTCTTAGCTATTATAGTTTCCCAAATTTTCCTTTTTATGACCTTGACAGTTTTGAGAAGTACTGGTCAGGTATTTTGTAGAATGCCCATTGATTGTCATTTGTCCGATGTTTCCCTCTAGATCGGACTGGGTTATGGGTTTTGGGGAGGAAGACTACAGAAACAATGTGCCGTTTTCATCACACCATGTCAAGGGTCTACAGTATTAACATGACATCACTATTGATGCTAACTTTGATCACCTAGCTTGAGGTAGTGTTAGTTTTTCCACTATAAAGGTACTCGGTTCCCCCTGCCTTTCCCGTACTGGTAGAAAGTCACTATGCCTAGTGCACACTTATGAAGTGGAGAGTTACTCTATCTTCTCGCAAGTAAAACAGCTACATAAATTACTTGGAATTCTTCTCCGTGGGGATTTGTCTCTTTTCCTCCATTTATTTATTAATTAAATCATGTGGTTATATAAGCATGGACTCTACTCCAGGACACCATAAATCATTCTAGTCTTCTGCCATTGCTTGCCTGTCTATAAACTCTTACTCCAACTATGGGAACTTAATTCCTGCCGCGTGCCGTCCATGTATTTAATGATTCAATGTTTGTATATACTCATATAACATGGTTTCAAAATTGTCAACCCATACCACTGAGGGAGCAACAGTATCAACTAGGATATAATTCTTACACGTAATTTCTTTTGCCTTTAGTCTTATAGCCTTCATTCATTTCTAAAATTACTTAGGTCAGCACTTACTTCCCCTCACACCCCCCAGGGAGATTCTTTCATACATATGTAATACAGTAAGATTATTTGGTCATAGTCTTCATTCCATCCTGGGACTCGAACTTCCTAAATGATTTTTCCTTTTAAGTAAGCTCTACGCCTGACATGGGGCTTGAACTCATGACCCCAAGATCAAGAGTTGCACACTGCACTGCCTGAACCAGCCAGGGGGCTCCCTAAATGATTTTTTAATTTGCATATATTAATGGTCACTCTTTGTGCTGTAAAGTTCTACGGGTTTTGACAAATGAATAGTGTCTGTCACATATTCACAATTACAGTATCATACAAAATTCTTACATTGCCTTAAAATATAGCCTGTGCTATGCCTATTTAACCACTCTCTTCTCTTCCCCAAACCCTAACAATCACGGATCTGTTTACTATCTCGATAGTTTTGCTTTGCCAGAATGTCACGGAAATGAAATTATACAGTATGTAGCCTTTCAGACTGGCTTCTTGCACTCAACATGAATCCCTGAAGATTCATCCAGGCTGTTGCATATATCAGTAATTTGTTCATTTCATTGCTAGGTAATATTCCATGGTATGGATGTACCACAGTTTTATTTTTTTAATTAATACTATAGGTTTGTTACTAATTTAAAAATTTAGGGCCCCTGGGTGGCTCAGCCAGTTAAGCATCTGCCTTCGGCCCCGGAGTCCCAGGATCAAGTCCCACATCAGGCTCCCTGCTCAGTGGGGAGTCTGCTTCTCTCTCTGCCCTTCTCCTGCTCGTGCTCTCTCTCTCTCGCTCTCTGTCAAATAAATAAAATCTTTAAAAAAATCTAATATTAAAGTTGTGATTAAACAATTCAAACAAACAAATGTAGTAGAGAATAAACCCTTTTTATTCAAATTCTTATTGTAAAAGCTCCATAAACACCATTTCTTTAATCATTCATCTGTTGAAGGACTTCTGGGTTGTTTTTAGTTTTTAACTATTACCAAAAACAAACAAACAAACAAAAAACTACCATAAACCTTCATTTACAGCTTTTTTGTAGGAAAGTGAATTTTTATTTCTCTGGGCTGGGTCTGCAATTATTAGTTCATATGGTAGTTGCGTATATAGTTTGTTTAGAAACTGCCAAACTACTCCAGAAGAGCTGTACCATTTCACATTCCCACCTAAAGAAAAAAAAATTCTGGGATTTTGATAGGAATTGAGTTCAACCTGCATATAAATTTGGGGGAAATTAACATCTTTATTATGCTGATCTTCCAATTCTTGAACATGGCAGGTCTCTCTATTTATTCACATATTCTTTGATTTCTCCATCAGTACTTTGCAGTTTTCATCATTGGTCTCTACATGTTTTGTTACATTTATACCTAAGTAACTCACCTTTCTTTTTGAATGACTTCAAATGCTGTTGTATTTTTAATTTTAGGGTCTATGTGTTCATTCTTAGTATATAGAAACACAACTGATATTTGTATATTTGTGTGTATCTTACAGCCTTGCTGAATTCACTTGTTAGTTCCAGAAGGGTTTTTTGTAGACTCCTTGGGAATTTTTACATAGATGATCTTTTCATCCGAAAATAAGGACAGTTTTATTTCTTCTTCTTTGAAATGCATGCCTTTTCTTTTTCTTTTCTTTTCTTTTCTTTTCCTTTTCCTTTCCTTTCCTTCCCTTCCCTTCCCTTCCCTTCCCTTCCCTTCCCTTCCCTTCCCTTCCCTTTCCTTTCCTTTCCTTTCCTTTCCTGTCTTGCTTTCACTGACTTTCAACAGTATTTTGAACCAGGGCAATGACAGCAGACACCCTTGCTTTGTGTCCCATCTTAGCAGAGAGCATTCTATGTTTTACAATTAAGTATAATGATAACTGCAGTTTCTTTATGGATGCTATTTTTTCAAGTTTAGCAAGTTTCCCTGTATTCCTATTTAATCTGAGAGTTTTTTTTATCATAAAAGTGAAAATTTTAAAAAAGATTTTATTTATTTATTTATTTGAGAGAGACAGAGAGAGAGAGAGAGCGGGAGGGACAGAGAGTGAGAATCTCAAGTAGACTCTGTGCTGAATGCAGAGACCAATGCAGGGCTCGATCCCACGACCACAAGACCATGATCTGAGCTGAAACTAAGAGTCAGATGCTTAACAGACAGAGCCACCCAGAATGGAAAAATCCAAAATGAATTTTTTTTAGTGCTTTTTCTTCATTGATTGGCATGATCACTTGACTGTTCTTTAGCCTGTTAATATAGTGTATTACATTGAATATTTTTTAATATTGATATAGCCTTTCATCCCTGGAATAAACAACATTTGGTCACGCTATAAAATCCTTTTTGTATAGAGTTGATTTATTTTTGCTAATATTATTCTTATTATTTTATTTATTTGACAGAGAGAGACACAGTGAGAGAGGAACACAAGCAGGGGTAGTGGGAGAGGGAGAAGCAGGCCTCCCGCTGAGCAGGGAGCCTGATGCAGGGCTCGATCCCAGGACCCTGGGATCATGACCTGAGCTGAAAGCAGACGCCTAACAACTGAGCCACCCAGGCACCCCTATTTTTGCTAATATTATTAAGGACTTTTGCATCTATACTCATAAAGGACTTGGCTTGTAGCTTCCTTTTTTGGCCTGTTTTTTTCAAGTTGGCCATATGTTAATATAGTCTCCATGAAATGAGTTGAAAAGCGGTCATTCCTTTTCTATTTCTTGGAAGAGATTGCTCACCATTGGCGTTAATCTCTTTTGATAGAATTCTCCCATCAAATCATCCAGGATTACTGATATCATTTTGGCAGTTTTTAAATTACAAAATCAACTCCTTAAATAGCAATAGAGCTTCAGATTATCTATTTCATATTCAGTGAGTTGGAGTAGTTTATATTTTTTAAAGGATTGATCCATTTTTTCTAATCCAATGTCTGTGTATAGAGTTGTTTGTAGCATTCACTGCACCTTTTTTGTGCCTGGAAGGTCTGTAGTTAAATCTTCTGTTCATCCCTAATATTAGCAATCTGTGGGGGTTTTTTCTTCTGTTTTTTTTGTCAATATTGCTAGATGTTTGCCAATTTTATTGTTTTTTTAATTGAAGGACCTGCTTTTTTTTTTTGAGAATTAAGCATCTCCACTATGTTTCTATGATCATTCCCATTGATTTACACTTATGTTTATTATTTCCTTCTTTCTGCTTGTGTTAGAATATATTTTCCTCTCCTTTTTCTAGTTTCTTAAGGAAGGCTATTGACTTGAGATCTATATAGCCTTCTCATTCAGGTTTTCCATCACATTGTACAACTCCGGGGAGCACCAAAGTATTCAATGAGAAAAGTGCTCATTGAAGGGGTGCTACGCAGTGGCCCTACTCTGAACAGTATAAAAAACCCAAATACCCACAAATGTGTTCAACAACAGAATTGTATACCAGTAACCTAACGATGACTTCATTTTGACCTTTTCTCCTTGAAACTGAATAACTCTATTCACAGGCAGGAGTTACCATGGTGTCACTAAAAATATTTCAATAAAAAGTAGTACATCTTTTTTTTTCCTTGGTAGATATTGCTGTAGCTGCCATTTATATCTTTGTCCAATTGCTAAAGAAACTAAATTTTGCCTTTTAACATTTCTCCTCCAGATTTGATGAAACCTCTGGTGTTTCATAGAAAAAATGTAATTGATATATTGAAATTAGGTGTGCTAAACCCTTGTCTTGCCCGCGTCTGTGCCTAAAGTACAGATTGACAGTCATGGCAAATTAAAAACCATTTTTTCGGTCTTTTTACAAACCCTTACAACTATTGGTTTAAAAGACAGAATGAGAGGGATAACTTCTTTAATAGTTGGCTTCCAGGAAACTAAAAGCTGCAAGACTAGTTACTAGGTCATTTCCTATACATTACCTGGAGTTAGGGTTTGACTCAACCTACAGATGATTGGCTATGTAGGCAGGAGGGTGTGAGAAGTCAAAGATGATTTCAATTTTGTAAATCTGTGCAGCTGAGAGGTGGTTGTACTATTAAAAGAAATAGGAAACAGGGCGGGGGGGGGATCCCTGAAGTTGTGGAGGTGAGCAGAACATCCAGATAGAGATCTCTAACTCTGCAGGCCTTTGTGAAACTGGGGAGAGGTAAGGGTCAAAATTACACAATTCATACCTTCCACAAAAGTTTACTGACTGGCTATCGGGTGCCAGATTCTGTTCTCCACTGTGGGGTGCATGTGCCCAGAAAGTAGACTTGCAATCCTTAAACCCTGGATGAGACGTGAAGGATGTAGGCGTGAAGAAAGGTGGAGAGCTGAAGCCACATGCTGCTGTCACTCTTACACTTAGGTTATGGGAAAAGGGAAGCGGGGGAAGGGAAAATCAAAGAGGTAACAGAAAAAGCAGAATACATTAAACAGAAGCCAGAGGAGACAACTGCAAGGCACGGGTGATAAGCAACGAGAAAGGGCTTAGAGAGCTAAAAGAAACTGGGAAAAAGTATATTGGAGATATGTTGGAGATATAACTTGTAATAATAATTGTTAATATTTATGAAACACTAAGTGCTTCGCATGAATGGTGTCGCTTTATCCTCACCACAATTCTGTAAGAAGGGGCTTTCTTTTTTTTTTTTTTTTAAAGATTTTATTTATTTATTTGACAGAGATAGAGACAGCCAGCGATAGAGGGAACACAAGGCAAGGGGAGTGGGAGAGTAAGAAGCAGGCTCAGCAGAGGAGCCTGATGTGGGGCTCGATCCCATAAGGCCGGGATCACGCCCTGAGCCGAAGGCATACGCTTAACCGCTGTGCCACCCAGGCGCCCCAAGAAGGGGCTTTCTACTTCTATTTTACAGATTGAGGAAACTGAGGCTTATTGCTGAAAACCAGAGCTTCGCAGTAGTTAAAGGGGTAAAACAGATTTTATTCAGGAACTATTATGAAAGGGGAAAAGAGATGTTAATATAGAACCAGGCTCAATGTTGAATACAGCAAAGACAGTGAAGGTTTATAGCTGGGGGTGTGTGGTGAGGTGAGTAAAGGAAGCATCAAGGGTAGGGGGCTCTAGCTAAATCAACTTAAGTAGATTACTGCTGAAGGCAGGTCAAGGTGATCAGATATCAAGACTAATCAGATATCAAGAGTAGGGGATTTTGGGGATGCCTGGATGGCTCAGTTGGTTAAGCTTCTTCCTTGGCTTAGGTCATGATCCTGGGGTTCTGGGATCGAGTCCCGAGATGGGCTCCCTGCTCAATGGGGAACCTGCTTCTCCCTCTACCTGCCTCTCCCCCTGCTTGTGTATTCTCTCTCTCTGACAAATGGATAAATAAAATATTTTTTTAAAAAGAAAGTGGGGGATTCTTGCAAAATGAACCTAGCAGGATTCCTGCTCCAAATGGACAAGGCAGGTCAAAGACAAGCCCCAAACGAGGCCTAATCAAAAAGAGGGCTTAGAAGAGCCTATCTCAAGTTCGGTCAAGGAGACAGTTTTTGTCAGGCCCAGTTAACTTTCTTGCTGAAGGGAAATAGTAGAGCAGAAGTTTCATCTCAGTTCTATTCGGCCCTAGATTCCTGTACTTTTTATCCTCAGGATAAAGAGTTTCACTCAGTGTAAGCAGAAGCCAGTGGTTCCCAAACTTGGCTGCACGTTAGAAGCAACTGGCAGCCTTTGAAAGTCTTGATGTGCAAGTCATAATGCCCATACCAATGAAATCAGTATGTCTGGTACTAGTAGTTTTTAAAGATTCCCCAGGTGATTGCAGTGCGCAGCTAAGACTGGGAACCACTGGGCTAATGAGTAAGTAGGCCAAGAGGAAGCAGAAAGCAGTGTAGATTATGCCTTCAAGCAATTTGCTGCTAAAAAGAAGGGAATTAAGCTAGACAAGTTAGGAGTGTTGAAGAAATATAATTAAAAGAAACAATATCTCCTAACCTAGAAATCCTCTCCACAGAGATAGTAGAGACAGACAACAGTTTCATCATTGAATAAGCATTAAACCAGGATTAGATGCATATCACAAGCACTCTGCCGTGAGATCACAGACACAGAAAGAAATTTCACCTTTGCATATAGCTAAACAAGTAAAATCCATTATAGATACGTTTCAAAATAAACAATACAGTCCTTAAGTAAGAACATTGGACAGCACCTTCTGTCACACATAATTCATCCTAACTTCATCATGGAAATTGGGAAGATCATCTATATTAGTTGGTCGGCTTTCTCCAGTAGGAAAACAAATTTCTCATGTCTCAATGCAGGTGGCAGTTTTGCTAATTGGAGCAAAGTGCCCACTGAAGTTGGGGTCTTACCCTCCCACAGTAATGGGGTGCTATCTCCCTTGATGTTGCATCTCAAAAAAATGGCTCCCAGGTCCTTGAGGAAATATTCCTGAGTTGTGAGACTGAAGAGCCGCCGATTCAGTCAATATTAAGATTTATATACATTTGAAAAGGATAGAGAAAGATATTCTGAAACAAAAGGGGAGGGAGGAAATCTCTTCCTTTATTTTTAACAGGGAGAATTTAGCCTCTTCTTTTTCATTTGTATCCGTCCTTACAGGGGATATCAGAATTAAGGAGACTTTCTTTCCTTAAAAGAAGGAGAAGGAAAAATAATTTCCCCTCTACCCTTCTAAGGTCCTTGGCTGAGACACCCCCGAAAAAGACAGATTGACAGGAGAAAACCAAACAGAAGGCTGACGACAGGTATACCTCATGTATGCCAAGAAAATGAACTCCCTGAAAATGGCCTGAGCCACCACCTTAAACCCACCTCCAGCTAAAGACAAAAGGAGATGATGCAGTGGGAGCATTATAAGGAAAAGCAAGGTCAAGGAGGATATGACTGTTATGCACATTTGAGTCACTGTGTCCTCCATTGGTGAGCTTCTAGAGATCCGGTCATCCTTCTCTTCCTGGTACAGAGAGGGAGACACCCTTACTAATGAAACTTTCCTTTGTAAATATAAATTTCTCTTACAAAAGGGCAACTTCCTTTGGGTTTTCAGAGCTTCTCCAGTGTCTGCTGTTTCTTAAAAATGACCGGCTCAAGACAATCCTTAGGTCAAAGTGGCATACTCTGGGGTGGCATAGTCTGCTCGCCTTCCCTATTCTTACACAGACAAATGTAAAAATTTGCAAGCTGAGAGTAAAAAAACCCATGCAAGAAGAGGACATTAAATCTGCAAGAGAACAGAGGTATTGATGAAGAAAGCCTCCAGAACAGGAGAGAACTACTGACATAAAAAAATCTAAGCAAAGTGCAAATTTGGGCCAGGAGAAATGATACTTCTTCCTGTGAAATGAGAGGGTGAAGGTACAGACGTGATTTTATGGAGGAAGGGGACTTACCCAACTTCCTCCTCTGGGATCTACGGTGTTTCTCCATTAGCACCATCTCTAGGGAT
Organism: Ailuropoda melanoleuca; assembly: GCF_002007445.2. Taxonomy (NCBI): domain Eukaryota; kingdom Metazoa; phylum Chordata; class Mammalia; order Carnivora; family Ursidae; genus Ailuropoda; species Ailuropoda melanoleuca. The sequence continues at coordinate 81,821,354 of NC_048238.1, read as the reverse complement.
CAAACCCACTCTCAAAGGTCGCAGTCCAGGGCTGGTCCATTTCAGAAGGGTGCAGCTAACAGCAGTGTTCCTCCAAATCGTCATCCTCTGATGAACAAGACGGTAACAGTGACAATGTATTTGAATTTGCTCTGACTCATATTACCAAAATAAACTTCAGTCTTTATCAGAGCTCCTCCATTTTCAAGCCACCCAAGGTTCCATCCATATAGCTGACAAAGGGAGCTCTGGAGGATGTGTGAAAGCCAAGGAGTTTTTGACAGAGACCTTTCGATTTTATCTAAGACTTCTTGTATAAACGTGACAGATCAAACAGGGTTATCTCTGAAAAACACAAAGAAGAAAATAAGTTCAATCCAACTCAAAGAGGGTTTTTTTGGGGGGGTGGTTTTTTGTTTTTGTTTCTTGGGGTTTTTTTTTCTGCTGCCACTCCAGGTTTTCATCAAGTGTCAGGTGCCCCGCATCCAAGGTCACTTGACTCATCCTTGTAAGTACTCCATGAGATATTTGTATTTTCATCTATTTAAGTTAATTGATTGAAGACAGAAAAGGTAAAATCTCAGATGAAAAGAGCAGATTTGTGTAGAATTAAATGCTAATGTGGACACGGTACATTGAAGGGCAGAAGCCACGAGGCCTACCAGGAGTCTGCAGTGACAGCTCGAAGCAAGAGAAAAAGCAAAGAGCTAAAGATTCTAACTTCAGTCTTTTCAATTCTGTTAACTGGGTGACCTAGAGTAATGCCCTGAGTTACCCCCCCCCGGACCTCGGCTTCCTTATTTGTGTAACAAAATGGATTTTGCTTTGTGTTGGAAGGCAAAATTATGCTCAGAGACTGAATTTGTCTTTGCCAGCAATTTATTTAACACAGGTTCACTGTGGGAATTTCACAAGCCAGTAGCACGCAGGATAATATTTCTTAATAAGCCAGTAAAGAAATAACATACTCCAAACCAACGATAGATTAATCACACTATTGAAAGAGGGCTTTGGCTGCCTGCATTTTGACCTCAAACTTTCTAGCTGGGTTCTTCTTTCCAACTGTCTCTTGGCTCAGACATAAGATCCTGAGAGCAAATCATCCCCTGATAGGACCCGAGACTACCCCTCAAACAGTAAGGACTGTCCTGAGCCAGCAAGACACCACCCAAGACTGACTCCAGAACAATGATCGATTTGACCTCCACTGCCCACCTGCGTGTACCCACCACCTTTGCCCCACATTGTCCTTATAAACCTGGAAGGATTTTTGGCACTTTGGAGACAGTCTTTTGAGACACTAGTCTGCTGTCTTCCTGGTGCTGGCCTCACTGAAAGAAATCCTTTCTTATTTCACCACCACCCATTTCTCTGCCTTTGGATTTTGTCAGTGGCCAGTGGCCAAACCTGGTCTGTTTGGGACGCCCAGAGCCAGGTGCTCTGGCTCCCCTGTGCCCCTGTTACACTGGAGAAGTAGAGATGAGGGGAATAAAGCCCAAAGTTAGTTGAGGTATATTGTGGTGGCTAAATGTGGTACCTTGGGGCGCCTGGGTGGCTCAGTCAGTTAAGTGTCTGCCTTCAGCTCAGGTCATGGTCCCAGAGTCTTGGGATCGAGCCCCACTTTGGGCTCTCTGCTCAGTGGGGAGTCTGCTTCTCCCTTTCCCTCTGCCCCTCCCCCTGCTTGTGCGCTCTCTCCGTGTGTCAAATAAATAAATAAAATATTAAAAATAAATAATAATGTGGCATCTCTCCTGATGGGATGGGGGCCCCCGAATGTGGGGTGACGATTGGGTGGAGGCCAGTGGTGCAGGCGGGAAAAGAATTCACCTGAGGCAGAACAAAAGAGATAGAAGTTTATGGAATACACTGCAAGTGAGCGGGAGCAGAACAGTGGAGGAAAGGCTGTCTGCTAGGAGGCAGTGGGTGGGGGCTGTTTTTAAAGGGGAGGATGAGGAGGTATGGCCACGAATGGAATTATCCCTTTTTTGGTAACAGTGCCTGGTTGTACGTAGCCCCTTGGTCAGTTAGGGCCTATGGATATTTTGAGGTGGGTCGCTGCCTGGGCCAGTCTGGATTCAGCCAGGGGGTTGCCGGGGGCATCTTTCTCCATTCCAGCGCTCCAGCCTGTTGCCTAAGAGCATCCTCTGCATGTACATTTTTTTTTAAAGATTTTATTTATTTATTTGACCGAGGGAGACAGCCAGCGAGAGAGGGAACACAAGCCGGGGGAGTGGGAGAGGAAGAAGCAGGCTCCCAGCGGAGGAGCCTGATGTGGGGCCTCGATCCTGGAACGCCGGGATCACGCCCTGAGCAGAAGGCAGAAGCTTAACGACTGCGCTACCCAGGCGCCCCAAGACATACTTCATTCTTAGATCAAAACTTTTCTCTTAAAAATCTCATTTCTGTCATAACAGCTGGATGTGACAAGAACAACATCCAGCAGAGTCGTGAAATTAACAATACAAGGAGGCCATTGGACTAAGGTGGCTCTGATGGCACCAAAACAAAATCTAAGCCTGTAAATGCCTCCAAGTTAGAAACATTGAAATCTAAAGAGAACCAATCACAGAGAGTCAACGTGGTTTGAAGCTACGGCAGATCAGTATTGCTTTTTTTACTTCGTCTCTGCCTTTTTTTCTCTCTCTCTCTCTCTTTTTAAAGATTTTATTTATTCATTTGACAGAGATACAGCCAGCGAGAGAGGGAACACAAGCAGGGGGAGTGGGAGAGGAAGAAGCAGGCTCATAGCGGGAGCCTGATGTGGGGCTCGATTCCAGGACCCTGGGATCACGCCCTGAGCCAAAGGCAGAAGCTTAAGGACTGAGCCACCCAGGCGCCCCATCTGCCTTTTCTCTTTAAAAAAAAAAAAATGTCCCCAGTGCCCCAGTGCCCTTCAGTGGAGTAGTTCTAACCACTTCTTGTTTGGTACTGCCTGATTCAACCTGATGTTTGCTCATATAAATTCTTACAATTTGAATATGCCTCAGTTTATCTTTGATCAGGTTCCATGACTTAGCCTCCAACTTCTACCGAGAAGGGAACAAGATGAAAAAGGCTTTAAACTGCAGCATAAGGACTTGGTGTGAGGAAAAAAACTCAAAGTATTGCAGCTATAGTGAAAATCTTCCCTGGATACTTGTATTTATTTATTTTTTTAATAGTAAAACTCCCTATGTGTGAAACAGCTGTGAATAAAGTGATAATAAGGAAAGGGTCTCAAGAAAGGTCCTTCCTGGCCATGACTATAACTGGTTCTAAAAAAAAAAGTAAATTAAACGTTCTCCAGAAGTCAGCCTTACTGTGGAATCAGGCAACTGGCAATTGGAAATGTTTGATGAGCGCTCCATGGGTGTGAGCGGCTCCCACCGAGGTCCAAAGCAACCTGAGCGCTAGAAAGCTCTGGATTCGTCTCCAGAGCATTAGCACTTTTATTGCTTTAGGATCCATCCACATCCATATCAAAGTGACTTACTCCCTTGGTATGTGCAATATAATACTGAAGAATTAGTGCTGGAACAGCCTCCGGGGACAATTAACCCAAACCTGGAATTCGAAGCAGCAGAGATTAGTGTTTGCAATGTCCCCAGTCATTAAATCTAGCAATGAAGGTGAGTCCACCACTTTTCTAAATACCCTGTTTTCAATTCTTTAACTATCACTGAGTCTAATCTCCTCATGTATATAAAAATCACTGAGTGGGGCGCCTGGGTGGCACAGCGGTTAAGCGTCTGCCTTCGGCTCAGGGCGTGATCCCGGCGTTATGGGTTCGAGCCCCACATCAGGCTCCTCTGCTATGAGCCTGCTTCTTCCTCTCCCACTCCCCCTGCTTGTGTTCCCTCTCTCGCTGGCTGTCTCTATCTGTCGAATAAATAAATAAGATCTTTAAAAAAAATCACTGGGTATTTATATTATAGAACACCAGAATATGCCACCCCAAAATATGACTATAGGAGACCAGAATATGCCACCCTAATTATGTTTCTTTGGCACAAGGATTATTTTTAGCTGCTTATTCTGAGAAATGGCAGATATGAGAGAAGCTCTGAAAATAGAGGAGAATTTACCCTTTTGTGAAGGAAATTTACATTTATAAAGGAAATCTCCATTTGTAAGGGTGTCTCTCTCTCTGTACCAGGAAGAGGGGAATGACTCTCACTCACAAGAGAATCTTATCAATGGAGAAGGCCCAACTTAACTCTGCCTAACAAACCTTACCTTTGTTTACCTAGCTTTTCTGGCTCACCTTCCCAAAACCAGCCTTCCCCACACCCTTCTTCTGTTTTAGCTGAAGATTTTTTTTTCCAGAGGCAAATTGCTTTATTACTTACAATACAGCAAACAGAACGTGGCCATCAACGGATGCCTCAGTCCCTTACCCCCATGTTCTCCAGGGGTGGTGCAGAAGTCCCTGATGAATGCGCATACAGGCAGCCATGTTGCTGGAATCCAGGTGGCTGAACCAGAATTATCTTTGAATCTCCTAGCATTCCTTTTGGCCAGGCTACCACCCAGAGGGTGTATCAATGAGGCCTACCTGAGGTTCTTGGTAGGAGAAAAAGACACATAATGCCAGGGAAGAATCCTGAATTTTGCAAATAGTTTTTATATTTTCTCTCCCCTTTTTCTCTGATTCTAACCCAGGAGGAAGCCAACAGATCAACCCATTCTGGAATGGCCTCTGAAGGAGAGCAGAATTTACCACCCTAAAATATGTCACTTTGGCATGGGGATTATTTGGAGCTAAAGCCAATCAAAACCCACCAGATCAGGAAAAGCTTTTTACCTCTCCCCAACTGCCTAAATTTACATTGGAAAGGGGGGTGCTATATCAGGAAGAGAGATATTACTAGAGATATCTTTTTACTTGAGAAACTTACCTGCATAACAGGGCAACCTTTGCTTTCCAGACATCTGTTCTTACCTTCTTGCTAATGGCCTTCCTTCCCTTTGTGTCCCCATACCCCTACTTGTTTCCGTAGCTCAGGGTGTTATAGAAACCTCAATTGCCTGACTGCCTTATGGTCTCGTATTTTTATGGGTCTACCATAATTTGTTTTTTCTCCTGTTAATCTGTATCAATCTAATTACTAGACCAAAGAACCTAGAATAGAGGAAGGGAGACCTTTTCTGCCCCTACACCACATTCTGCAAACAAACAGTCTTATTAAAAGGTATGGACCAGGAAGAGATAAGATAGGCCAAGTCAGAAATAATCTTTAGATGATTTTTAAAAAATACATTCCACTTCTCAATGATGCCATCAGCCTGAAGATGTTAATGGACATGAATGTCCATCAAATACCATGATCACCAGCGCGTTTTGGGGTGACTTTTATGACAAGAAGCAAACTATTGTCAGACCGTAGATGGTTTGGAAAGTGGAACATGGTACTGTTTTGATTTAAGGGTCACAAATGGGTGGCCAAAGTTATCTGATTGGACTAAAACAGCAAAACCATGACCAGAAACAGTGTTGACAGTAATGAAGAACCCCAGACAGCCTTAAAAAAGGAATCAAGATTCCGTTCAGTCAATTTGCCAAAAGAAGGAAGGAGCAATGACTCTTACGACATGTCCTCCCGCTGTGAGTCAAATGGGTCAACTTTTGGCAAGTCACAAGTGATAACTTCTACACCAGAAACACGTAGTCCTTTAATTTATGCCCAGTCTACACAAGTGAGATTGTTGCCACGTTCAGTACAATGATAAATTAAGCTAGTGATGACGGACATCTGAGCAGGCTTGATCAGCAGCTCGATTCCCTTTGGTCTCATCAGAGAATAGCCCCTTACTATAGACATTTACATTAGTGACTCAGTCTGTCTGATTGCCAGCTGAAATTTGCTTCCACGGTTTATGGCTCCAAAGAGGGGCATGTTTTCATCCACCAGTCTGTAGTCTTCTAGGTGGTAGATCAGATACTTGGGATATTGGCAGCAGCCCAAAATGTTAAAAAAGATTCATTAAGGGACATATTGGCCAGAGCTGTTAAGACTACTTTGAGTTCTGTCCACTGAGTGGAGTAACCACACCCACTTTTGTTTGCAAGTAGCTGGAACTAAGACTGAACATCAGTAGTGCCTCGATGGACGCCATAATGTTTTGATTTAGTTGAGCCCTCAGTAAATCAAGCCTAGAAATTTAGGAGAACAGCTGTGAATCAAGAACCCCATTGAGCTAGCAATATTGCTTCATGAAGGCAGTGGAATTGAGGATAATTATCCCTCCAAGGGTGTAGCTGACTTTTTTAAAAATTTTACTTATTTATTTGGCAGAGAGAGAGGCTTTTTTGTTATAAAGCCAAGTCTACCTGTGCTCTTGACTATGTCATTTCCCTTCAACTACTGAGGCCTGTTGGGTTCTTAACTTGTTAATGAGCCTGTACATATTTTAATGTGTTTATTGGCTAATTCTGTTTATATGCTTTTTTTTTAAAAGATTTTATTTATTTATTTGACAGAGAGACAGCCAGTGAGAGAGGGAACACAAGCAGGGGGAGTGGGAGAGGAAGAAGCAGGCTCCCAGTGGAGCAGGGAGCCCGATGCAGGGCTCGATCCCAGGACCCCAGGATCACGCCCTGAGCTGAAGGCAGACGCTTAACAACTGAGCCACTCAGGCGCCCCAAATTCTATTTCTATTCTGTAGTTTGTTTGTTTGCATTATTTGCCCACCTTTCTATTCAGTTGTTCATACGTGTATTGATTTGTTGAAGTTCTTTTTACGTTTTCCAGCAAAGATGATACGTAAGCCCAAATTTTAAGCCACCTCCTTTTCCTGGCTGTCTCCCATGTATATATGAGATATATGTGTTAATAAACTTTTTTTCTCTAGTTGCTCTGTCTCGTGTTATAGGATTCCCATCTAAGAATTTAGCAAAGTATAAGAAAAATTATTTTTTTTCCTCCCTTACAATATACATAGCAGTGTCATCAGGGACTAATTGTCTCTGTGTTTCTCTAAGATTCTCAGGAGAAACTGTTACCTACACAAAGATTATTACCTTTGGTTGTGAAGCTCAGGTAAGCACCCTCCACCTTACATAGAAGATAAAACATTTTAATCAGAAAAAAAGTGCTTATAGCCCAGTTTTAGTTTGTGTGTGAATGTGTGTATGCTAATGGCCAACAATAGGGGCCTATTGACTATGGAAATAAACACAGATGTTTTAATCAGGCTGAGAAGAAAGAAGTCAAGGTAATAAAGGAACAGTACAGTTTTTATAAGTCCTGGCGGACCAGAGGACCTAAAATGTAGAGAGACAGGGATTGGAGGCTAGAAAACAGTCTCTAACATCCCAGTCCTTTGATCATTTATTACCTAGGGTGACATGCACTTTTCCAAAGCTAATACCTTCCTGTCATAAGCACTTGGTATTTCTGAGGAGAACTCTTTCTGCAAAGTTGAAGAGACAAAGTCTCTCAAAGAAAGATGAATCATAATTAGATTGGTCAATTAGGAGAGTCCCAGCATCAAAGACTTAGAAAGGGAACTAAGAAATTCAACCAGGCTTCTCATCCAAGGAAGCACTCCTTCTACAACATCTGGACCGGGTGAGCATTCAGGTTCTGCTTGAATACTTTGAGTGATTGGAAGTTCTTTGGAGAAGGAAAATGTAATTATCTTCCTTTCGTTGAGCTGAAGTTTGCCTCCCATAACTCCTATGCATTGACTTTACTTCCACCGACAGAAACTATAAGATACGTAATTGAACCCAAGTCCATCTGCCCCATGTGCAGCAAAGCTAATCATTGAGACATCAATATGCAGCAAGAAAAGGGTTTATGTGAGCCGCAGCCAAAGGAGAAGATGAGAGCAAAGCCTCAACTATGCCTCCCTGAAGGGAGAGAAAACAAGTTTTTTATAACCATAGGGGTTGAGATTACATACACATTGATGAAAAGGGCGGGAAAACTTATGATTATTCATGAGGAAAAATGGAGCATGCACACCGAGCAAACATACATGTAACATATATTCCATGTTCACTTTGGGGTGAAGACTTAACAACAGAATGAGAAAGAATTCAGCCCCTGACTTTAGGAGGTTATTTTAGGACAAGGAGAAGAGGCTATGGGCATATTCTGAGAGCTGTTTATAAACTGGATGGAGTCTTGGCCTTGTTATCTTGAGTAAGGAATGCAAGACCTTGCTTATTCGTAGGGTGGAACCCTATCAGCTGACCTTAAATCCAGGCTTCTACAGAGGCAGCTAGTGAGTTTGTTAGTGGGTCTGAAAAGACACAATAGCTGGAGGCGCCTGGGTGGCTCAGTCGTTAAGCATCTGCCCTCGGCTCAGAGCGTGATCCCAGAGTCCTGGGATCAAGCCCCATATTGGGCTCCTCTGCAGGGAGCCTGCTTCTTCCTCTCCCACTCCCCCTGCTTGTGTTCCCTCTCCTGCTGGCTCTCTCTGTCGAATAAATAAACAAAATCTTAAAAAAAAAAAGACAATAGCTGGGGCACCTGGGTGGCTCAGTTGGTTAAGCAGCCGACTCTTGATTTTGGCTCAGGCCATGATCTCAGGGGCCTGAGACAGAGCCCCTCATTAGGCTCCACACTAAGCAGGGAGTCTGCTTGAGGATTCTCTCTCTCCTTCTGCCCCTGCCCCTGCCCTCTCAGATAAATAAATAAATCTTTAAAAAAAAAAGACACAATACCTGATTGGAGGAAATAGTTCTCTGAAAATCAAGCTTTAAATTTTCTGCTAGTTTCTGCCTCATTAACTCTGTGGGGCACAGTTTCAATTTCCCCTGAGTTATGATCATTCCTCAATCTTGAGGAATAGGGATGATGACTGCTGTGGCTACTTCCTTATCTCCTCAGGTAAGGTAGATTTGGGGTAAAAAACAGTTTTTGTAAATCTTAGCTGTAAGCAAAATTCCTTCGATGATTAATATCCCTACCTGCAAGGCTAAACAGAAGTTTCTAATCTATAGGTCACAGCAGCAAGGGAAATAGAGGCAATATACAGTTTTTCCCTGTTACAGATATACATATAATCCCACTTTAATATGACAGTTCTTCAAATATTTGTAGATAGTCCTATTTACTTTAGAAAGAGATCATGCGAGAATTAGGTTTAGAGTCTGTGTAAAACACCGCAACATGCGCATAGAGAGCTGGATATTGTTCTACGTGCATTTTGATGTGCGTAAACTCCACAGTAGACTATTAGTCCTCCCACTTGATAGACTTCTATTAATGTGACCTAAAATCCCACCCCCACATCCTGCCAAAGGCTGACACTTAACCAACCGACCAAGCTACCCAGGCACCCCAATTGCTATTATTTTCAAGAGACTCAGAATCTTTTATAACTCTAAAGGGGAAGAGAAGAGCACTAGACAGGTCTCTCTCATCCTTTTTCTTTCTCTTTCAAGAAAAAGGAACTGAGATTTAGAATTACGTGTGCCAAAATAATATTACTGATAAGGGCCAATTCACAAACTACCTAGACTATCTCTGTCATTCAGGAAAACCTAATAGTTTAGCTTGTTTTCTCTCCAGGGCTGATTCTGTCTAAGGACGGGCATGTGACTTTTACAACCAACACCATACATTTGTCTATGGTTTTGCTAGTTTCTGATATTTGTCTTGAGCAATTCTAGCAAAATAGCTGTCTTTACCTTTTCTTATATCCTCTTATTGAGCAAGAATGGCTAGAAGTTTGTGACATGGCAGACAGTGTTGATACTTTAAGAAAATGTTTCCTTTCAACCAAATATTTCCATAGATTTTCCTGCCTCCATTTTTTTAAAGTAAACTCTATGCCCAACATGGGGCTCGAAATCACAACCGTGAGATCAAGAGTCACATGCTGTACTGACTGAAAGCCAGGTGTCTTTCCTGCCTCCACTCTTATCCCCTTGATATATGCTTGTGTTGGGAAGAAATATTTTTTCTATTGTTTGAGGTTCTTCTGGCTGGTCTAAAAAATAAATCGACATGAGATAGATCAACAGAAAAAAAATCAAATTTAATTACTTAACTATGGGGAATCCACATAAACACGAATGGTTCCAAAGATAGGAAAAAAGAGGTGTGTCACCCTGAACTAAGAAGAAGGGGTTAGGAGTCTGGAACTTCAAAGGGAAAGAAAGCAATTCACAGGAAGATGAAAAATAATAAATGCTTGGTAAACAAATGATTGGTTGGCCACACAGAAACAATGAAACACAGAGAGGAATTTTAACAAACAGACTTTGTTAAATTCCTGTCTGCCATCCCTAGTTCATATTATAATGTAGTTATCGACAGTGATTGCTCTCTTTCTGGAGCAAGTCTTCCATCTAAATTCTCTGAGGCAGTTAGTGGGGGAGATCGAAGTTTCTTCCTGAGTCTTTTGGGCCTTAATTTTTTCAGTTTGAAATAATCTGCATGCCAAAGTGGCACATCTTGGGGCAACTCATTTTGAGGCAATGCCTACACTTGTGAGTGAATGCCTGAAAGGCGAACACAGGAATTAGATCTTCTTAGTAATGTGAACAGTTATTAGTTGAGAAGAACTAAATCCTCAGCAGAACCACATATACTTTAACAGATAAATTTTATAAATAGTAAACACATATGAATATACTTAAACAATTTAAAAAATCATAAATGACAGATGTAGATTGTAAGAGTGAAATGATGAAATTTTCTTTGAAGATCCTTCTGTCCTTAGGATATCTCATGAAAGTTGAAATGTCTGAAGAGGAGGCCCACCCTTTTGATTTTATAATTCGATTCACATAGCTTCTGCCCCTTGGGAATATAAGTAAGTGTCTCAGGAGAAATACGAGCCACACCACGGAGCATCTCCGTGTCTCTCAAGGAGATAAGAGAAGTCTTCATTGTTCTTTCTTCTATTTTAAGTTATGTGTTTATATGAAATTCTGTCCAGATTTTGTAAGTCTGTCCAGACTGTTGTGCCATCTTATACACATATGAATGTGATCATGCTTATGCAGTATTACATTGTGTTAAATTTCTCCTTTCTCTATTCATACAGAGGGGTCTATTGCTGGCAGGATTTTTTAAATTTCCTTACAGGTTGTAACTAGAATATCTAATCCCTCCTTACTAAAGCATCAATAAAGGATTTTGTTATTTTGACTATAGTAGTCCTGAATCTCATTACTCCTACATCACCTCCTCATTTTCTGCTTTTGGTTCTACGGCCATGAGGGAGGAAGAATAATTTTCCTTCTACTCTTTTAGGTTCTTGGCTGAGGAACTCTCCTCCCCTATAGCAAGAGACAGATTAATAGGAGAAAAGCAAATGGAAGATTAAAAACATGTATACCTCCTGTATACACGGCAGAAACCCAGGAAAAAAGAATAACTTCCTAAAATGGTCCAAGCCACCACCTTGAATCTACTTCCAACTAAAGACCAAGGAAGATGATAGGGGTGGGGACCCAGTTATGGGAAGTTACCAGGAAAAGCACAGTAAAGGAGAAAATGGTTGTTATGCAGATTTAAGTTGTTGCCTTCTCCATTGGTAAGCATTTCTAGAGATTTAGTCATCCTTCTCGGTACAGAGAGGAACACACACTGACAATTGCAGATTTCCTTTATAAATAGAAATGTCTCAGTCAACCAAGAAGATTTCTCAAAGAAGAAATCAAAACCTGTCTTACCACTATCCCCGCTTTTATTCCACATAGCACTGGACATCCTAGCTACAGCAATCAGACAACGTAAAGAAATAAAAGGCATCCAAATCGGTAAGGAAGATGTAAAACTCTCACTATTTGCGGATAACATGATACTATATAATGAACCCAAAGACTCCACCAAAAACTACTAGAACTGATAAACGAATTCAGTAAAGTCACAGGATACAAAATCAATGCACAGAAATCGGTTGCATTCCTATACAATAATAATGAAGCAGCAGAAAGTGAAATTAAGAAAATAATTTCATTTACAATTGCACCAAAAACAAAATATTCAGCTCTCTGAGGAAGACATGGTCACAGCTATAGCAGAGCTCTGGTCACCCCACTCTTGCTCTTCACTCACTGCTGTTTGCTGTCACTGAGGACCAAGTCGGTCAGGAAGCTATGCCACAGCCAGGGCTTTTGAAGACACTGGGAAGACACCCAGGGAACCAGAGATGGCGATTCACAGAATTAGAATTACTCTAACCAGCTGCAACAGAAAATCTGTGGAGAAGGTGGGTGCTGACTAGATCAGAGGTGCAAAGGAAAGGAATCTCAAAGTGAAAGAACCAGTTTGGATGCCTACCAAGACTCTGAGAATCACTACAAAAAACCAAACCAAAACAAAACAAAAAACCTCCTTGTGGTGAAGTTTCTAAGACTTGGGATCATTTTTCAGATGAGAATCCACAAGTGACTCATTGATTTGCACATTCCTTCTGAGATTGTTAAGCAGATTACTTCCATCAGTATTGAGCCAGGAGTCAAGATTGAAGTCACCATTGCAGATGCTTAAATCAAACTTTTTAGTAAATTGATTATCAGTTGTTAAAAAAAATAAATAAATAAAATATTCAGGAATAAACTTGACCAAGGAGGTGAAAGACCTGTACTCTAAAAGCTATAAAACACCAACAAAAGAAATTCAAGACAACACGACGAAGTGGAAAGACATTCCATGCTCATGGATTGGAAGAAAAAATATTATTAAAATAGCCAACAGAATATTATTGAGCCATAAAAAAGAATGAAATCTTGCTATTTGCAGCAACATGGATAGGCCTAGAAAGTATAACGCTAAGTGAAATAAGTCAGTGAGAGAGAGACAAATATCATATGATTTCACTCTTATGTGGAACTTAAGAAACAAACAAAAAAAATGAGCAACGAGAAAAAGAGAAACAAAGAAACAGACTCTTAGCTATAGGGAACAAACTGATGGTTACCGGAGGGGAGGTGGGGGAAATAGGGGTTGGGGGTAAAGAGTATATTTATCATGACGAAAAAAATTTTTTTAAAATGGTTAAGATGATAAAATTGAAAAAAAAACTGAATTTGCAAAAAAATTAAAAATATATAAATTTGTCTTATAAAAGGGTAACTTCTACCAGGTTTTCAGAGCTTCTCCTATGTCTTCCTATGTTTCCTAAAAATAACCTAAAATAATCCTATGTCAAAGAGGTGTATTTTCGGGAAGCAAATTCTGTTCCTCTTCAGGCCCCAATTCCTTCAATTGTATACCGATCTGATAATACTCCGTTACTGGCGAAGTATTCGCAAACCATCTGTCCCTAAACTCACTCCGCATCCATGTATACATGGATACACAAAGGCTGTTAATTTAAAACACAGCTAAACTGTCACCAATTCCTATTTGCAAGAGAACATTTTCAAAAGTAGTAATACTATGCATTGAAGTTTCCAGGTGGATTACCAAAGTAATAGATTCATTTTTCTCTGTGGTTTTTAGGTCTTTGAAAATTACTGTTTGAAGCTGAACTTTCCTGGCACTCAGATACCGAAAGCCACTGATTTACGTGGGCACTAAGATGATAATAAGGGAAAAATGCTTTAGCGATCTTTCCTTATGTGTCACTGTTTAAAACAAAACAGCATTTTCAAAAAGTGAATATAGTATCCAGGTACAATTACATTTACTTACCCTTATCCTGACCCTATAGTTCCTTCAGTTGTTTATCCAGTTTTGGGGTTAAAAAAAAATGCTTTGGTGCCGTGGATCAATGTCTACAAGTACGGAGTCCATTTTTTCCAATTAAGAGTGTAACAGAATGAGCCATGATAGACAAAAAAGCAATTTGATTCCAGCATGATTATCGTTAATGGAATTAAGAAGTGTTCACTGTGTTAGAATATAAAAATGGAATTTTATTTTCCAAGCTCAAACTGAATCATTTTATGGGATTTACATGGTATCTAGATAAGTGGCCAAACAGGAATTTCCAGAACTTCAATCTCTTTATATTAAAAGTGATGTAGTGCCAGTTTCCTGCTCTGGACGTTCCTGCCCGGGATAAGGCCAATAATAAAATGCACGTCTGATGAATAGACAAAATTCTTTGCCTCTCCCATGTCTACTTAGTAAGGAAATGAGGTGTGATGTCGAATGACTCCCTACATCCCAAATTTCCACCAGTTTGAAACTTGCCACCTCAAACTTTTGTGACTTTGAGCAACACGCAGGACAGCTGGTTATCTGGATAAAAAGGTGAATGGTATAGTAGTTTCAAGCAATTAAAAATGTTTGGCTACATTAGCATGGATTTTATTTAATGCAAGAGGTCTGGAATGGTAAAGCTTAAATCAAAGGTGTGCTCAATTAATTAAATGAGGAGTCCATTAGACTGAGGTGGTTTTAGTGCCAGGACAGCCTACTTAAGCAAACCAAAATCGAATGCCTCAGAGTTACAAGGTCAACACGCTAAGGACAACCAATCACAAACAGTTAACTAGGCTTCAAGCTACAGCCAATCAAGTCACTTCCTGTTTTGCTTCCTTACTTTCCCTATCTAAGCCTTTCCCCTGGCTGCTGTCGGTGAGTGCTCCTGAAGCAGGCGTCCATCTTGTCAGTTCAAATGAAAGAATGAACCCTGAAGGTCATATTGCCCCCAGGCACAGCTGGACTAGCCGAAGAACCTTGTAGATATGCAACCCCACTAGCTTAGAAGGAAAGGTATTTTTCAGATTCCAAGTCTCCTGAGATGGCAGAGACCTTCTGGAGACCAGACAAGGTGGCACCCGAGCTCCTGCTTAGCGTGACCTCATGGGTCTCCGATCAATGGTGTCGGCCTTCTCAGGAAACCCCTGCTGGCAGGACCTCCTGGGCCTCTAATCAACAACATGCATCTCCTTGAGAGCCCACTGCCCCCAATTCTGCCCTCAAAAGCCCTCACTTGCAGGCCACTGGGGAGTTTGGGACTTTTGATCGTTAGCACCCCATTGCCCTGGGTGGCACACCACACACCAAGAAATAGCCTTTCTTTCTTTACTGCAAAAGCTCAGTGTCAGTTTTTATTGGCTTGCTGTGCACCCGGGGGGTGAACTCCTTGGTTCAGTTACACTCCTAACCACCGATGGTTTGGCATAGCCCTATTTGAATGGATTTTTGCTCAAATAAACTCTTAAAAAAATCAAATGTGCCTCAGTTTATCTTTTAACAGATGTGGGTATTTGGTGATGGGGGAGAGGATTGCTTCATTTTGATTAAACAGAAGGAAAGAGCCTTGTTTTAAAGGCATTTAAAATTTGCATCACATCTTATCCAACACGTTCTTGGGTATAAAAAGTTACTATCTCCATTGAAGTTCTTAAGTAAATTGTTGGGATGGATCCTGTTCTCCAGCCTGGTAGCAATACAAGACATATTTATGTTCTAATGCCCGAGACAAAGAGTCGACGGTAGAACAAAGAGCTGATTCGTGTTGCTTTTCTGAGTTAAATATGGCCACTTTCTTTTTTTCTCTGTTGAGCACAGACGCACAAATAGTGGCTAGAGAAGACTGCAAATACATAAGCTTACTTTAGAAATACACAAATTGAAAGATTTAAAATAAAATCTGTTCCAACCTTTTTCATTCTTCAGCTTTGTCCTCTTGTGATGTGTTATTTATAGCCAACGCTTCCGGGGGGAAAATTTCAAGTCAACTCACAGTGTAGATTAAGCCCCTGAAAAATGGCGATGTGAGACGTATTCAATAGTGTTCTGTAAAAGAACTCATTTCACTACCATAACGTGGAAACGCTGATATTCGGCAAAGCGATTCCAGAGATTTATAGCTTCATCATCTGCTTTGTTGATTGCTAGTCTCTCAAGGACAAATGGGCTCTGAGATACAATTGTAAATATCCAGGATAAAGCAATGTTATGTCTACTCTGAACGGTTATGCCATCATTAGGAAAAGTTGCTAAATAAACTTAATTGAGCATTTAGAGGGCTATATAAAACATTTCTTTTTATTTCTTCCCTAGAGGACCATGCTGGATTTTTGTTTCAAAACATCATCCACTCTTTCATTGGCCACCTCTCCTTCTGATATGTTAATTGCTTGGGTAGTGTTTGGTGAGGTGTTACTATTTTCACAGAGGACTGAAACACCACTTCGCCAAAGCCACCCAGGTTGTTTTCTTCTTCTTCTTCTTCTTTTAATACTGGAGGAATTTGACAATGACTAAGCCGTTCAGGTGTGAGATGAAGGACAGTCAGAGTTTAAAGAAACACAAGAAACTTCAGAGAGAAAAATCTGTTTGGAAAATAAGACATGATTCTGCTAAACCCTTAGGGTAGGAAAAATAGCCTAGAAATGAGAGTGAGCAATGATTAAACACTAAAACTGGTTCCTTTCAATCACCTCTTGACATTTATGTGGTATCATAACACCTCCGGTAACTCTTCTCGGGTTTATGAAAACATTAATAGAACCACTGAAATTACTCGGCGATTTATTCGAAAAGCAATAGACAAGTCCATTGGATAGGAAGCATTTTTTTTTTTTAGTTACTAAAGCAGAGAAATTTAGCTGTAAGGATGCCTGTTAGGAAAGCACTGCATATATTCATAGCAGCATTGAGGGCTTGATGGATATTTAAGCTCTTCCTAGTTTTTTTTGTTTTTGTTTTTGTTTTTTAACAAATATTAACAATGCTGCAAACAGCCCTGTGCGTGCCTCTTTGGTCAATTGGATAAGCATTGCTGTAAGATACATTTCTAGGCATGGGATAGCTGGGTTAAAGGGGACATGCATTAAAAATATTGATAGATACTGTTAAATTGTTCACCAAAGAGGTCACATGTGTATGAGTATGCTTGTAACTAGGAATTGTGAGTGGTTTAGTCAGCTTCAATCTGATAGGGAAAAATGGTAGCTGGTTGTTGCTTTATTTTGCACTTCTTAACTAATGAGTGAAATTTATCCATTTCATATTCTTATTGCTCTTGAAAAATATATATTTTAAAAGATTTTTAAAGCATCTCATAAGGGTAAGTTTTAAATAAAACTAAATATAACACAGAGTTCTTAATTTTCATCAATTTATTCTAAGCCTAATTTAATATGGAGCCACTGATTAGACCAATGAGAGCATTTCTGTGACTCACCTTGGCACGTCCCTAGTTTGGGGTTGAAGTCCTTCCTCCCAATGTTCAGACAGGCTTCATTTTAAAGGACCTCTGGCTACTCCTCTCTTGGAGGTAAGTTATGGATCCCATCTAATAATCTACTTTCATCTGTCAGTGATGGAAAGGACAGGAATGGGAAAGACAAAAATGACGATGTCATCGTAAACACCCCCACTAATAATAGTAATAGTGGCTAGCATACAGAGCGCTAGCTGTGTCTGGCATCACTTGAAGTTCTTTGCCTGTAACATCTTATTTAATCCTTGTAACAATATAATTGACTATTGAAGAAACTCTGATTCAAAGAAGTTAAGCAGCCTGCCTAAATACTCATAACTAATATTTTTAAGACTCATAACTATTAAGTAGCAGATCCAGGACCAAAATCCAGAAGAAGAAGATAGTATTAAAAATATATAATCTAGAGGTCAATTACCTAAGATTTACTGGCTGTGTGACCTTAGTTAAGTTGCCTAACCTCCCTGTGCTTCAGTTTCCTAATATGAATATTGGGATAATGGTAGTACTCACCTCATGGGATTGTTACTAAGATTAAATTAGTTGAGATATGTATAAGGTGTAGATTACCCGTTTGTAAACATATACAATGTTTATAGTAAACATCATGGAGGTGTTAGTCATTATTATCCAGAACCCATGCCTCCCAAAGAAACATTCCAGCGCACTCATTAGCTTTTCTTACCCTCCATTCTAGGACTGCTTGAACTCTCTGTTACGGGCAAATGAATCTTCACTTAGCATGTTCATATAAACTGTGTATCACTCTTGCCTCTGGTTCCAAAGAATACTCCTCTCCCTTTATGTCCCAATCCTTGCTTCATTCTTTCTATCAAACTCCATCTGTCTCTAAGTATACCCATAATCAGATAGGTGCCAAGGAATCATTTGAACCTTCCTACATGACACCACCTGTTTTCCCAATCATGCAATCGTCGTGAAGGCAGAACCGCTGATACTACCAGTCAGCAGCAAATCAGAAGCACAGAATCAATTGACTGCAACCCAGTTAATATCCTGCTTAGAATTTAAGTTCTTCATCAGTACCTTTTAGGGAAGCAGTAAATATTTTCATTCTGGGAAGTAAAACCTGTATTACATCAGCAGCTGCCATCAGAATTCTTGGGAATAAAACTTCGTAGTAAAAATAACTTGCAAGGCCTTAAGAATGGAAGGTAATGGGGCACCTGGGGGGATCAGTCGGTGAAGCGTCTGCCTTCGGCTCAGGTCATGACACCAGGGTCCTGGGATTGAGTCCCACATCAGGCTTCTTGCTCAGCGGGAGTCTGCTTCTCTCTCTCCCTCTGTTCCCTCTCTCGCTGGCTGTCTCTCTCTCTCTCTCTCTGTCAAATAAATAAATAGAAAATCTTAAAAAAAAAAGGATGGAAGGTGAGTTACAGACAGAGCCAAGACAATGAAAGATAATGGCCAATGTTTTTCTATATGTTACAAAGAAATAAGTGGTTTTGTTGTGGTTGTTCTTCCTTTTCTATTCTGAAAAGGAGAAGAAGGGAAGGGAAAAGAAGGAAAAAGTGAGGTGCCATCAAAATGTTGGAATATTGGGTACTATGGGGGGGGGTGAATGACCAGATGAAAATCCTCAGTGGCAAAGTTGTCTGACATTTTTTCCTTAATTTTTAAAAAAGATTTATTTATTTTTATTTGAGGGGAGGAGGGGCAGAGAAAGAGAGGGAGAGAATCTCAAGCAGACCCCCTGCTGAGCACAGAGACCAGCGCAGGGCTCGACCTCACGACCCTGAGATCATGACCTGAGCCGAAATCAAGAGTTGGAGGCTTAACTGACTGAGCCACCCAGGCGCCCCACTTTTTCCGTACTTTTAAAAAGTTGAGATAATTATAGGCTCATGGGCAACTGTAAAAAGTAATACAGAGAGATCCCTTGCGTACTTTGCCCAATTTTCCCCAATGATAAAGTCTGGAAAGCTATAGGACAATATCACAACCAAGATACGGACATTGATCAGATTTCCCCAGTTTTATTTGTATTCATTTGTGTGCATGTGAAAGACTTCTTAAAAACAGGGTATCTAATATTCAATTTGAAAATAGTTTCGTTAATGCAATGTAAACCTTCTTACCAAGTATCCACAGTTTTTCATGTTAATAGTTTTTTGTTTTGTCTGAGTTTTTCTGGTCGGAGTCAGAACAGTATAAAAATGGACAGCACACATAAGAATAAGAGTTCGGAAATAAAGGGAACCATGAGAATATATAGTACATAACATTCATAGAAATCTTTAGAAGGTATTTGAAGTTCCATATGGTCTGGAAAGGAGTTCGAGTGAATCTTACATAGCTGGAAGAACCCAGTTAATAGGGGGCTACGTATGTCATTGCAGGGTTCACCTTCGAAGAAGGTGGTTGTTTACATGTTATGGTGTCAGGAACCCCATAGAGACTCTTCCCCTAAATCCCTAACCACAAGCCATACTCCTTGAAGAGCCACTGTTATGAACGTATTCATTTATATTCCCTTTTTTAAAAGATTTTATTTATTTATCTGATAGAGAGACAGCCAGCAAGAGAGGGAACACAAGCAGGGGGAGTGGGAGAGGAAGAAGCAGGCTCCCAGTGGAACAGGGAGCCTGATGTGGGGCTCAATCCCATGACCCTGGGATCACACCCAGAGCCAAAGGCAGACACTTAACGACAGAGTGACCCAGTCACCCCTCATAAATATTCCTGAAGGCATTTATTCTTAAATAATCTCTATCAAGTACAAATACTTCTGGAAAGAGACCTTTGGTTAGGAGGGTATAGCGAGTTCATGTTTTAATTACCTCTCTGCTCCAAACACCAAGTTATGATTTATAAAATATACAAAGAGAAAACCCAAAAAGATGTAGCGGGAATAAAAAATGTCTGAGAAATAAACTGAGGGCTTCAGAGGGGAGGGGGGTGGGGGAATGGGATAGACCGGTGATGGGTAGTAAGGAGGGCACGTATTGCATGGAGCACTGGGTGTTATACACAACTAATGAATCATCGAACTTTACATCAGTAAATAAATAAATAAATAAATAAATAAATAAATAAATAACATGGCTATCACTGAGAACCAGAAATAGGATAAAAGCATAAAATAATGGGCGCGCCTGAAGCCACTTGTAGGTCGTCTCCTCAGACGCTAGAAGTCCCGCTGCTATAAGGAAAAGAAACTAAAAGTAATTCTTGAGAGGTGTGCAGCCAGATCCAGGCTTGAGCCTAGGAGCTTAGAGGGATTTCACCCCTTTTATTATTCACTGAAATAAAAGGTGGCCTCAGCTTGACAGAGTTGAATGAAGAATTAAGGAATTTGAAATTATTTCTGAGAAAATCAACCCAGGACATGGCACTAAGGGACAGAGATTTCAAATTATATGAAGGATAAATTCAAGAGATACAGACAGCACAAGAGTTTCTAATATGTGTCTCATCAAAGTCTGAGAAAGGGGAATGGATGGAATGACAGACAAAACTCTTTGAGGATATAATGGTTGAGAATGTTCCAGAACTGCAGACATAATTCCTCAAATTGAAAGCACACTCCAAATACCAAACAGACTAAATAATCATAAATTTATATCTAGGCACATCTTATAAGACTTCAGAACATCAAGGTTAAAGAGAGAATTTTAAAAGATACCACAAATAAAAAACCAGTGATACACCAAAACACTGAGCTGATTTCTCGGGTAAAAAAAGAAAGAAAGAATGAAAGACAAAAAGAGTCCACAGACAATGAAATAATACCTTTAAAGTACAGAGAGTGGGAGAATACTGTAATCCTGAAATTTTATACTCAATTAATTTCTCATGTATAAGCAAGGGCAAAACAAAGTCATTTCAGATACATAAAGACCAAGAAAGGAATTACTGAAATACATATTTTGGAAAGAAGGAAAGTAAACATAGAGGGAAGGTGATAGTTCTAAAAACGGTGGTGAAGTATAGAAATTAATTAAATACATTTGCAAATGTAATTTTCCAGTATCAAAAGGAATAATAATAATTTTTTTAAAGATTTTATTTTTTTATTTGACAGAGGGAGAGAGCACAAGCAAGGGGAGTGGCAGGCAGAGGGAGAGGGAGAAGCAGGCTTCCTGTGAGCAGGGAACCCGACCCAAGGCTCCATCCCAGGACCCTGGGTTCACAACCTGAGCCGAAGGCAGATGCTTAACCACCCAGACGCTAAGCCACCCAGGCGCCAAAGGAATAATTACTTTTAAGGGTAAATCCATGGTTCTAAACTAGGTGTTGGTAAACTTTTTCAGTGAAGGCCTGATAAAAACTATTTTAGGTTCAAAAGTCATATGATTTCTCTGGCAACTACTTAGCTCTGCCATTAGAGAGCAAAAGCAGCCACAGACAACACGTAAATGAATGAACACGGCTATATGCCAAAAGAACCTTATTCATAAAAATATGTGGCTGATCAGCAGGCTGTCATTTGCCAACTTCTCTAAATAATGAGGTCAGCATGTTATTATTAAAACATGCTAAGTTCCTTTTTATGGCTGGGAGAAGGATACAAAGGTTGGGTAATTGTAGGCTTGTTTAGAACATCTTCGAAAAAAGAAATGCCTTGAGCTTTTATCAACTACTATTTGTGGGGCTGAGTAGAGAGTGAGGTCCTTTGGAAATAGAACACAAGGTAGAAACCTGTCAGAGACTCTAGGAAAAAAGGTGGGTATGGGAAAGGCATTTTATTTACACTATCATTTTACCTAGGGCTGATTCTGGGGTTTTATTACAGTAGTGATTAAGCATAAGCTTTTTTTCGGGGCGCCTGGGTGGCTCAGTCGGTGAAGCGTCTGCCTTCGGCTCAAGTCATGATCCCAGGGTCCTGGGATCAAGCCTCATGTTAGGCTCTCTGCTCAGTGGGGAGGCTGCTTCTCCCTCACCCTCTGCCTGCCGTGCCCCAGCTTGTACTCTCTTTCTCACTCTGTCAAATAAATAAATAATATTTTTTTTAAAAAAGCATAAGCTGTTTTCCACTAATTAACTGCCATTCATTTTTCAGGTAAAAGTCTTTCAGGTTCAAGTCTGGGTGAAGTGTTCTCCCTATATGTTCCCACAGCACCTTAATACTTATACCTGATGTAGCACTTAACACATTCAATCCTATTTGCCAGTCTGTATTTGTTCCTCATAGCAAATGACTTCTGTGAGGGGAGATATCATGTTTGTCTCATTCACTATTGTACCTTTCACGCCAAGTCAGTGTCTGCCATGTGGTAATTCTGCACAAATGGTTTTAAGTGAATGAATGAATGAATGAATGAATGAATGAATAATTCCTTCCGTTGAATTAAGGACACATAAGCATATGCCAAGAGAGATAACCTTTATTCCTGGGGCTGCAGTAGCCTCTTGATCTTTCAAATTCATTTAATCAACAAATAATAAATTAGCCGTCACTGTAGGCAAGGCGCCATTCTATGTGCTGACGATATAGCAGTGAACAAAATGGACCAAGTCCCTGCTGCCCGTAGCTCATATCCTAACGGAGGTGGAAGGTAATAAAGATACAAAAATGTTTGCTGGAGAAAAACCTTGATTATTGGCAAAAGAATTGCTCTTTGATGATTCAGGACTTCAGAGTTTCAGAGTTAACGTGTTAACATGTCAGCTTAACTATTTGTCATCGAAAGCAAGATGTTCTAAACTATCCAGGTAATGGAGGCTACTTCTTAAATAGTAAAGTAGGGGAAAAAAACCTTTGTAATGAGCACTGGAAGAAGTAGGTTCTAGACTCAGGTTTTCCATTCACTTACTAAGTGACCTTACACAAACATCCCCCCCGCCCCCCGACCCAACCTCAGTTCTTTCCATAAGAGAATTGGCTTCAATCAGTGTTTTCACAACTTCAGTCATTTTCCTCTCAGCTCGGTGATTTTTGCCATATTTGTATACCACCTCTGTTTTCGTTTACATGACAACTTTCTTTAAAGTAAAACATAACTCTTGGGTAAGCTTTGTTTTTAGCAGGAAAGAATATTGCTGAAATCATGAGTGTGATGTACTAGTTACAGCATTTCTTAATGAAACTTATTACATTCGTAACTACTAAAATGTCCTGTACCATCCAAAGGCATTCACATACGGGAAGTGGTATGTCTATTTCATTTAGAAACCTTGGACTAGATGATTTTCAAGTCCTCTTTGAGCTCTAAATATTATTGTTTTATGAGGTTCTGCTGTATGATCATTTTTTCTCTAAGGCTCCAGATATTTTCTTCTTTCAAGATGCAAAACACCTGCATTTAAATAACAAATATATAAGACAATGCTTTAATGTTTGAAGGCATAAAGCCTGTGCTTTGCTTGAACACCTTTCCCCCCCCCCACCCCGGCCTCATTAAACAGAACATTTGCCAGGGTAAATTTCTGGTTCTTCCTCAGACACATTTGTAAAGCTTGTTTTTTGCATGTTGTATCTTTTTCCATCCTTCTACTTTCAGCTTATCTGTGTCTTTAAAGTTAAAGTATAACTCTTGGAAATAGCATCAAGTTGGGGCTTGCTTCTTTAATTCAGTCTGGCAAATCTCTGCCTTTTATGTGGAGTGCTTAGCTAAATTAATATTTAAATTAATTATTGATGTGGTTGGTTTTAAGTCTACCATCATTTTCATTATTTTTCTGTGTGTCGGTTGCTCCAGAGCTTGCAATATACAACCTTGACTTACTAGATATATTTCTAAGTGAAAGCTACATAGGCAGAATGTCATTTAACAAGCTGCAGAGCAAAATGGAATTTTCGCATCACATCCAACTTTCAAAAAAGCAAAACACCAGGGCTGCCTTTTGCCCATGCTATATTGTTTATAGAAAATAGATGTTTAGCACCACTTATATTTGCAAGCAAAGATAGGTAGTAGGGTTGCTTCTGGAAGGGCTGCAAGAAAGACGCTGTATCAATCAGGATGGTTTAAGTTATGGTGCAGTGAAAAAAAAAACACCCAAATTTCAGGGGCTTGAAACAATTAAGGTTTCACTCTTCCTCGTGCTACATGTTCCTCAAGGGTCAGTCTGGGGGTCTGTCCAATGTTGTCTTTTCTTAGGACGCAGGATGATGGAACAGCCATTCTCTGGAGCATGGCTTGTTGTCGCGGCAGAGGGAAAGTGAGCTCTAATTGATACATTCATTAAGTGCTTGGCCAGAAGTGACACATGTTTCTACTACTTACAATTTATTGGCCAGAGCTGGTCACACAGCCCTACCCAACTGGAAGGGCCCGGATGGAGCCTTCTCCCAGAAGGAGAAGAGAATTGCAATATTTGGCAAATATCATGAATGATTACCACATGGGATTTTTTTTTTCAGGTTCTAGAGTCTTAGCTCCTCAAGGGTTAATGCTGCTTGGTCCTTATGCTTTCATTGGGTTCAACCTTAGCAATAAATATTGCTAACAAAATGAAAAGCATTTATAAAACGACGGTAAGTAAATGGCTTCGGGAAGTGCTATTAGATGTTGGGAAGGACAGGGCTAGGTGTTAAAGGTTGGTAATACTTTCTGCCACTGGACTTCAAAACGCTCTGAGCTAGAATGGATTTCTATCCACAAAACTGTTTCTAGTGTGAGGGGTGAAACCCAGGAGTAGAGTCTATTGGTTTAATGAGGCAGGTCAGTTTTACCCAGTGCTAAAGAATTTGGAGGCAAAGGTTTGAAACAAAGGTGAGGAGATTCTCTGAGGGAAAGGGAAGGCAGACGTAACCAAACTACTCATGTGCTTGTAGGCTGCTTCAGATCTTGACCCTTCCTATGCAAGACTGCGAAACCAGAGTTTTAAGCCTAGATGTACGCTCCTCACACAGAAAGCAAGAAGTAGGGAAGAAGGGCAGATAATCCTCATTAATGTGGTGCTGGTAAAACTATAGGTGCTCTTCTAAGTGTTTGAAACACCTCTATGAAGTAAAGATTCAGAAATTCAGTATCATAGGAGGCATTGACCCCAGTTCCTTAGGGACAAGGCAGAAGATAAAACCAGGTGATATACAAATCTGTGCAGCATTAGAAACAAAGCTATGACTTTTCTCTTTGTCACATGCTCTCCATTTCACTTTCATTCACTGCTATTTTATTTTAATGTTGAGCAGATAATGGCATGCAGATGGCCAACAGGCACTTGAAAAGCTGCTCACCATCACTCATCATCGGGGAAATGCAGATCAAAACCACAGTGAGATGTCATCTCACACCTGTCAGAATGCCTGGTATGAAAATACAAGAAATAACAAGTGTTGGTGAGGATGTGGAGGAAAAGAACCCCTCGTGTACCATTGGTGGGAATGTAGATTGGTTCAGCCACTGTGGGAAACAGTATGGAAATTCCTCAAAAGATTAAAAATAGAAACACCACATGATCCAGTAATTCCACTACTGGGTATTTACCCAAAGATACATGCACTTCCGTATTTAGCACAGCGTTATTTACAATAGCCAAGATATGGAAGAACCCACATGTCCAAAAATAGATGAATGGATAAAGAAACGGTGATATCTATGTATATTTCTATTTACATCTCTATCTATCTATCCATCATCTATCTATCTATGCATTACTCAGCCATAAAAAAGAATGAGATCTTGTCATTTGTGGCAACATGGATGGACCTGGAGGGTATTATGCTAAGTACAACCAGTCAGACAAACAGACGGATGCCATACGATTTCTCTTACATGTGAAATCTAAAAACCAAAACAAATGAACAAACAAGAAGTAGACACAGATCCATAAATACAGAAAATGAACTGGAGGTTGCCAGAGGGGAGGCAATAGGAGATGGGCAAAATGGGTGAAGGGGAGTGAGAGGTACAGGCTTTCGGTTTTGGAATAAGTAAGTCATGGGGAAGACAGGTACAGCATAAGGAATATAGTCAGTGGTATTGGAATAGCGGTGTATGGTGACAGAGGGTAGCTACACTTGTGATGGGCACAGCATAGCGTACAGAGTTGTCAAATCACTATGTTGATTTGGCAACATTGTGTGTCAACTATACAATAAACAGAATATTGGACAGATATTGAAATAAAAATGGTAGTGATTAATACCACTTTAATAAAGTCATAAGTAAAAATGTTATAGATTCTTTTGCCAGAAGAACTATTTTGCCATTATCAGAGAAGGCAAATCAATGGAATTTTCCAGGAAGACTGAATTATATGAGTGATGTCCTGATAGGACATTTGATAGGAATGGACCTATCAGGCAAGTCACCGACTTTTCTATGTTAGATTACATTATGTACCCTCAAGGAAATGGAAGAAAGTTTAGGTGGGTGCCATGTCATTTTGATAGAGCCAATGAAATTAGAAAAGGAGTGTGTTGCTAGAACCTCCTAAAGTCATGGTCTAGGTCAGTGCTAATCAAAATGTGGTGTGAGGGCCAATGCTAGTCAACAGATCAGTGCCATTCTGTGAAATCTTTACTGGTCAATCTAGAGAATTGGAGAGTTGTGCCAGACTGTGAATCAACGCACTCCTTCCAACATCAAGAAAGTCTTGCTGCAAATGTATGCATATATATAATGTATGTATATATATCCACGTGTGTGTGTGTATATATACAAATTCCTTTATGTAGATCATTTATATCCTTTTATATAGATCTCTGTGGCAATACACATGCATTAATTTAAAACGTAGGAGAAATAGAAACAAAGCGTAATTAGTTTAAGAACTGTGTAGAAGCAGGGGCGCCTGGGTGGCACAGCGGTTAAGCGTCTGCCTTCGGCTCAGGGCGTGATTCCCAGAGTCCTGGGATCGAGCCCCGCATCAGGCTCCTCTGCTATGAGCCTGCTTCTTCCTCTCCCACTCCCCCTGCTTGTGTTCCCTCTCTCGCTGGCTGTCTCTATCTCTGTCAAATAAATAAACAAAATCTTTTTTTTTTTAAAAGAAGAACTGTGTAGAAGCAGGAATGCTCCTTTTCTGACATCAGGTATGTCTTGAGAGACCAGAGGTAGCCATGATGATTTTAGACTTTAGGGGAGGGGTTAAGATGGCGGAGGAGTAGGGGACCCCTTTTTCAGCCGGTCCCCTGAGTCAAGTTGGATAGGTACCAGACCAGCCTGAACATCCACAGAATCAGCCTGAGACGCAGGAAGATACATCTGGATCTCTACAAATGAACATCTCCAGCACTGAGTATTGAGGTACGAAGTGGGGAGCCGTGAAACCGCACACAGATATCGGAAGATAAACGGAAGGGGGAGGGAGCCGCCACATTCGGGCGCTGGGAAGTGGTAGCCACCTGCACGGGGAGCGGGGGACTTGTGGACCGGCACCCGTGAGAGAGCAGACTGAGACCAGGAGCCAGGAGCGCGTGCCACCAGGCATCTCACGGAACTCCAGAATCCCAGTGTGCTCACTGGATCCAGACTGAGACCGGGAGCTCTGGAGCGCATGGGGGCAGCTGGCGGCGTTAGAAACACAAAGGACAGAGACACGCTGGCCCTGGAAGTGAGGGCTGGGACGCCGGGTGTGGGGCGCACATCCCGGGATGCTGCAGGGTTGAGCAGCACCAACAGAAACAGAGTTAAGGTGGCCAGAACATCAGTGGAGAACGGTCTGTGACCCCTCTGTTCTGAGACAGAGGCTGAGATTAGGCCACTGCTGCTCTGACTCTCAGAAGAGGCAGAGCAAACCACCAGGGAAAGCCGCCAGAGAACAAAAGCCTGGAAATACTGGCTCACAGTGTGCCCACTCCCATCCCCCCTTGCAGGGGACACGGAGACTCTAAACAAACAGGGTTGCCTGAGTATCAGCACAGCAGGCCCCTCCCCCAGAAGGCAGGCTGAAAAATCAAGAAGCCCACATCCCTAAGATCCCTATAAAACAAGGGTGCACGGCCTGGGTCCCAGTCAACAACTTGGGCTCTGGACAACCCCGCAACCTCTCCTCATCAGAATGACGAGAAGGAGAAGTCCCCCCCAGCAAAGAAAAGACAATGAGTCTGTGGCCTCTGCCACAGAACTAATGGATATGGATGTAACCAAATTATCAGAAATGGAATTCAGAGTTACAATGGTCAAGATGAAGTGTAGACTTGAAAAAGTATTAACGAAAATGTTACTGAGAATATAGAATCTCTAAGGGCGGAAATGAGAGCGTATCTGGCAGAAATTAAAAATTCTATGAGTCAAATGCAGTCAAAACTAGAGGCTCTGACGGCCAGGGTCACTGAGGCAGAGGAACGTATTAGCGAATTGGAGGATGGGTTAGTAGAAGAAAAAGCGAAAATAGAAGCTGGACTTAAAAAAATCCATGCCCACGAATGTAGGTTACGGGAGATTACTGACTCTATGAAACGACCCAATGTCAGAATCATCGGCATCCCCAACGGTGGTGGAGAAAAACAGAGGTCTAGAAGAGATATTTGAAAAAATTGTAGCTGAAAACTTCCCCAATCTAGTGAGGGAAACAAACATTCATGTCCAAGAGGCAGAGAGGACCCCTCCCAAGCTCAACCACGACAAACCTATGCCATGTCACGTCATAGTGCAATTCACAAATATTAGATCCAAGGATACGGTATTGAAAGCGGTCAGGGCAAAGAAATTTCTCACNAGAGGACCCCTCCCAAGCTCAACCACGACAAACCTATGCCATGTCACGTCATAGTGCAATTCACAAATATTAGATCCAAGGATACGGTATTGAAAGCGGTCAGGGCAAAGAAATTTCTCACGTACTAAGGCAAAGGTATCAGGATTACGTCAGACCTGTCTACACAGACCTGGAATGAGAAAAGGGTTGAGGGGGCATTTTTAAAGTTCTTTCAGAGCAAAACATGCAGCCAAGGATACTTTATCCAGCAAGG
>NC_048238.1:81683254-81792378 GCF_002007445.2 Ailuropoda melanoleuca | reverse complement strand
ATGCCGGATTTCGAGCTGTACTACAAAGCTGTGATCACAAAGACAGCATGGTACTGGCACAGAAACAGACCTATAGACCAATGGAACAGAATAGGGAACCCAGAAATGGACCCTCGGCTCTTTGGGCAATNGGGCAACTAATCTTTGATAAAGCAGGAAAAAACATCCGGTGGAAAAAAGACAGTCTCTTCAATAAATGGTGCTGGGAAAATTGGACAGCTACATGCAAAAGAATGAAACTTGACCACTCTCTCACACCATACACAAAAATAAACTCCAAATGGATGAAAGACCTCAATGTGAGACAGGAATCCATCAAAATTCTAGAGGAGAACATAGGCAACAACTTCTATGACATCGGCCAGAGCAACCTTTTTCACGACACATCTCCAAAGGCAAGAGAAATAAAAGATAAAATGAACTTATGGGACTTTATCAGGATAAAGAGCTTCTGCACAGCCAAGGAAACAGTCAAAAAAACTAAGAGACAGCCCACGGAATGGGAGAATATATTTGCAGATGATGCTACAGATAAAAGACTGGTATCCAAGATCTACAAAGAACTTCTCCAACTCAATACGTGAGAAACAAATAAACAAATCATAAAATGGACAGAGGATATGAACAGACACGTTTCTAATGAGGACATACAAATGGCTAACAGACACATGAAAAAAATGTTCAAAATCATTAGCCATCAGGGAAATTCAAATCAAAACCACACTGAGATACCACCTTACGCCAGTTAGAATGGCAAAGATAGACAAGGCAAGAAACAACAATTGTTGGAGAGGATGTGGAGAAAGGGGATCCCTCCTACATTGTTGGTGGGAATGCAAGTTGGTACAGCCACTCTGGAAAACAGTGTGGAGGTCCCTTAAAAAGTTAAAAATTGAACTACCCTATGACCCAGCCATTGCACTACTGGGTGTTTACCCCAAAGATACAGACGTAGTAAAGAGAAGGGCCATATGCACCCCAATGTTCATAGCTGCATTGTCCACAATAGCTAAATCATGGAAAGAGCCAAGATGCCCTTCAACAGATGACTGGATTAAGAAGCTGTGGTCCATATATACAATGGAATATTACTCAGCTATCAGAAAGAACGANNGGTGGCACAGTGGTTAAGCATCTGCCTTCGGCTCAGGGCGTGATCCCGGCGTTATGGGATCGAGCCCCACATCAGGCTCCTCCGCTATGATCCTGTTTCTTCCTCTCCCACTTCCCCTGCTTGTGTTCCCTCTCTCACTGGCTGTCTATCTCTGTCAAATAAATAAATAAAATCTTTAAAAAAAAAAGAAGCTGTGGTCCATATATACAATGGAATATTACTCAGCTATCAGAAAGAACGAGTTCTCGGGGGCGCCTGCGTGGCGCAGTCGTTAAGCGTCTGCCTTCGGCTCAGGGTGTGATCCCAGCGTTCTGGGATTGAACCCCACATCAGGCTACTCCGCTATGAGCCTGCTTCTTCCTCTCCCACTCCCCTGCTTGTGCTCCCTCTCTCGCTGGCTTTCTCTGTCAAATAAATAAATAAAACCTTAAAGAAAAAAAGTTTTAAAAAAAAGAAAGAACGAGTTCTCAACATTTGCTGCAACATGGATGGCACTGGAGGAGATAATGCTAAGTGAAATAAGTCAAGCAGAGAAAGACAATTATCATATGATTTCTCTCATCTATGGAACATAAGAACTGGGAAGATCGGTAGGGGAAGAAAGGGATAAAGAAAGGGGGGTAATCAGAAAGGGGAGTGAAGCATGGGAGACTATGGACTATGAGAAAGAAACTGAGGGCTTCAGAGGGGAGGGGGTGGGGGAATGGGAGACTGGTGATGGGTAGTAAGGAGGGCACGTATTGCATGGTGCACTGGGTGTTATACGCAACTAATGAATCATTGAACCTTCCATCAGAAACCAGGGATGTACTGTATGGTGACTAACATAATGTAATAAAAAAAACATTAAAAAAAAAGAAACGCTAAAAAAAAAAGATTTTAGACTTTACATAATGGAGTTCTGCCAATACACTGGGCCTTTTTTTTTTTTTAATCTCTTCTGTCGACATTTCCATTGATTCTTTCCTTCTCAGCTGTTTCCAAATATCATGTATTATTCTTAAATATCTTACCAAAAAAGGCTGTCTTGATTAAACCAATCACCTTAA
The DNA here is from genome assembly GCF_002007445.2 of Ailuropoda melanoleuca. NCBI lineage: Eukaryota > Metazoa > Chordata > Mammalia > Carnivora > Ursidae > Ailuropoda > Ailuropoda melanoleuca. The sequence goes on along the minus strand of NC_048238.1, from coordinate 81,790,215 downwards.
TAGTGTAATAAGAAAACACTATCACGCGTTTTTGACAGCTTACTATGTGCCGGGCACCTTCCTAAGTGCTTTACATTATTTGAGGCACTCAATCCTAACAACAATCGTTAGAAATAAGCACTGTTATTATCTCCATCTTACAATGAGAAAAATGAGAATCCAAGGTTAAGTGATTTGTCCTAAATGACACATCCAGAAGGAGAGCGAATAAGGCGTCCAATTCATGTATCTGAACTCTCAAGCCAATATTCCTAACAACCATGGGGTATTTCCTTTGTAAGGGAAGAGAGGCAACATACATTCAGTGAAAAGACTCTGCGACTAAGAATCAAAAGACCTTGATTTTAATCTCAGCCCTCCCACTGGCTACCCGTGTAACCATGGGCAACTCCTTTTCCTATTTGGGCTTTGGTTTCCTAACCTAGAAATACGAGCAGGGTGGACTGGATGTTTTCTCAGATCCTTTTCAGTTTTAAGGTTTTATGAGTCTGTAAACATAGATGTCTTACTAAAAGCAGAGGCTTATGAATGTATCTTTTAAAGAGAATTTCTTGTTCAAATAGAATTCTTTGTTTCTAATTCAGCAGAGCAGTATTGCTCCAGGCTATCTGCCTGGATGTAGAAAGAGCCTTCCAATACAGAACTGGATGTTAGCGTGAGGGTCATTGAAATACGATCCCATCCCTTTGCTTTCTGCTAAAGACAGGATGTAACAATTACACACAAGTAATAAGCATGACATTTAATATTTTGATTTTTCTTACTGCTCTCCTCTAGGAATAAGGCTACGCTACCTTGTGACTTGACTTGGCTTCATAAGGAATGAATTTTTCTTCATGTCTAAAGTCTTGTCAGACTGGAAATGTTTAAATATTTAGGTATTTTGTTTCTGACATACAGCAAATTTTGCCAAGTTTCATAGCTCAACAGTCCGCCATTTCTGGTACTAAGCCATCATGAACAATGAATACGGTGTTAGCATAGTCTTCTCCTGCTCAGTGAGATGGTGTGATTTGTGATGAATGGTGAGTATTAATGCTTACAGATTTAGATCCATTTGTACCACAAATAATCAATTTGGAAAGAAAAACATTTCTGGTCTCCCATTTGAAGAAAAAACAAACTAAATATAAGTAAGCAGCTATGTTCCCTCAAATATGTATTTAAGGACACAATGATGGCTCTGTGCTTCTGTCTGCTGAGAAGTAAATGGCAAGAGGGCAGTTTTCAAAAATATCAGAGAGTTTTTAAATGTCAGGTTTACCACCTTTCATTCTCATTTTGCTTTGCCTCTTGAGCGATCTTAGATTGAAGTTCGCAGGGGTAACCTTCAACACCATCTCCCTGGGTGTCAAGTGCTTTTGTCCAGTAATACTGATAGTCACAGGGAGTAGTGAGTTGTTTTGTTCTTTTTGTTTTTGTTTTTAGCTGATAATTAGCTTAGTTGAGCAGAATGGGTGTTTTCTAAGGTTTTTATATACATGATTACAGATCATGAGGCTGGAGTAGGCTAGGCCAGGAGGAAAGCCCAGGCCAGGAGCCCGGTGGAAAACTGAAAGACACAATTCTCACAAGTATGACTTTTTAGTAGCTATGGATGTTTCTGTGTGTTAAGGGAGATGACGGGTCAACACTTAGGCTAGTCAGATCCTGAGAGCATAAAAATGCATGATCATTACCAGGCTGGGTCCAAATGATATTTACTGCCGTAGATATCCTGATCCAGAGAGACGGTAGACCTCATCTCAGAAATACGTGGTCATTTAGATCTCAAACTTGTTCTTTTTTTTTTAAGATTTTATTTATTTATTTGACAGAGATAGAGACAGCCCGCGAGAGAGGGAACACAAGCAGGGGGAGTGGGAGAGGAAGAAGCAGGCTCATAGAGGACGAGCCTGATGTGGGGCTCGATCCCAGAACACCGGGATCACATCCTGAGCTGAAGGCAGATGCTTAACTGCTGTGCCACCCAGGCGCCCCTAGATCTCAAACTTGTTCTAAGGCAACTCGTGCCAGAAAGTTGAAAGCTGAAATTTTCTAGTAGCCTAACTTTTAATAAAAAGTCATTTATGGTCACTTTCTGGTCTGCATAGTACAATGGAAAGAATCTGAATTCTCTGCTAGTGTCTGTAGGACTTGAAGGAAATCTCTTAAATTATGTTGGCTTCAAGTATTCCTTCCATACAATGAGGTATTGGACCAGATGATTCAACTTTCTCTGCCTGAAAACAAATTATGATTTCCAGGCATTAGGATATAAAGATTAATTCCTCTTAACATATCCTAGTTTCCCCTCAAACCCTTGTCCACTGTTTTCTCAAAGCTTGTATAGACTTAATAAGAACCAAGATTAATAGAATAACACATTCTATTTCCATGATGCTTCATCCAAGGGAACATGGCAACATTTACATTAAGTTCAATGAAAGAGTACTGCCTACCCATAATTACCTGAATGATTCGGAAATACCATTTATTGGTCACCTACTATACGTGGGGCACTTTACTAACATTTTACTTATATTATTTAATTTAATTCTTATGACAACCTGTTGGGGTACACGAAGGCAGCCTGGAAATAACATCTCTTTCCCCTGCCTCAGTTGTGATCTAATGGAGAACTAAGACCATAGAGATCAGCATATGGAGAGCAAACTTTTACCTTTACTAATGAAACAATTAGAAATAAATGAGAAGGGGGGAGCCTGAGCATCTGCCTTCGGCTCAGGGCATGATCTCGGTGTTCTGGGATAGAGCCCCACATCAGGCTCCCTGCTCCACTGGGAGCCTGCTTCTTCCTCTCCCACTCCCCCTGCTTGTGTTCCCTCTCTCTCTGTCTGTCTCTCTCTCTCTGTCAAATAAATAAATAAATAAACCTTTAAAAAAAAAAAAGAAAGAAAGAAAGAAATGAGAAGGTGTGGCTTAGAGCCCTGGCCCAATAGGATTCATAATACTGAACAAGAGAACTGAACTGGCTCAGCACCCGAACTGGGCATATGAGAAGGGCAACCAGTCTCAGGAGTCACTGGATCACTGCGAGTTTGTCCTGCCGCTTGTCAGCACGGAGGAGCAGAGCAGAATGGGTACTCGCAGCCAAACTATCCCCCAAGCTAAAGGGCGAGAGAATCAATGATGGTGCAAACATTCCATCTTTCCTGAGAAAAGAGTCTGAAAAGATTGGAACACGCTGAAATTACCCAAAAGTAAATTTGTTTTTAAATCTTAAAAAGATACACAGGGAGTTCTGGAACACACCATAATGAAAATGCTCGTTAAATACATCCCTAAATCATGTAAAATGCAGTAGGTAGTCACAAACTCACAGGTTGCATTTCATTCTCTGATAGACAAAGCATCTCCTTATTCCTAACCAGAGCTGGGAAGCCGTTGAGGAAAGCATTACTCTTAATAAGGTTATTTATTTATTTTCTTCTTGATGGTAACAAGAGCTAGTATGAGAAGGTTGGGGGTGAGGGGGAGCATTACCGAGTACCCATACGCTGGTTTGAAGAAAGCTATTATTATTTGTGTAAATTAGGAGTGATAGATGAGAAAACATCAAATAATAAGCAGCTGATTCTCCAGCCAAACTATCTAAATTTAAATCTAAACCCTGGCCTATTAAGGATGTCTATAAGGAAATATCACTCACCCATATTAAAAGTTTTTCAAGATTAAAATTAACGCTGGCTATTTCGGCATATAATATTTCCACAGTATTTACCCTCCAGGAATCTACTTGACCATCACGTAAATGAATAACAAAAATGTCTTTTTGTTGGGCGCCATTGTTTAGGTTTTGTCAGAAAAGAAGCATAGCAGAAGGTTGTGAGCCAGAACCAAATCTCTGGCTTTCTTCTCTGGTTATCACAGGTTTGCACTTTGCTCTTCATATGTATTTGACAGATGTGGAAATGAATGGATTTTCCTTTGTTAGGTATGCTTGACATATAGCAGTGAACAAGAAAGACGTGTTCTCCAATGACCCCATCATTTTTAAAGGAAAAAAAAAAAAAGAGGGACTAGCGTCTCATTCACTGAGCAAATATTTACTGAAAACCTACTATGTGCCAAGTGGTCTGATAGGCCCTGGACGTGTAAAAAATAAATGAAGTCGACATGGTCCCTAGCTCATAAGGTACTTCAAAGCAGTCAGGGAACACAGACATTAAATAATTAAGCAACTCGAATATGATCGTGTCGTATTAGTCGGCCTGGGCTGTCATAACAACAAATCACAGATTAGGTGACTTAAACACCAGAAATTTATTTTCTCACCATTCTAGAGACTAGAAGGCCGCCGAGATCAAGAGTCCAGCAGAGTTGGTTTCTGGTGAGAGCTCCCTCCTTGGCTTCTCTTCAGCTGCCTTCTTGCTGGGTCCTCACATGGCCTTTTTTCTGTGCACGTGGTGAGAGAGAAAGAGAGAAAACACCGAGAGAAAGAGATGGATCTCTGGTGTCTCTTCCTATAAGGACACCAGTCCTATCAGAATAGGGCCTCACCTTTATGACCTTCTTTAACCTTAATTACCTTCTTAAAGGCCTTCCAAACACAATTCAGTTCATAGTAAGTTTTGATACACGTTATAAAAGATAGAGGTATACATTATGCTATCATAGCATATCTATGAATGTGATACACTAGCCTAGGGCATCAAGAAAACTTCTCCTGAAGAAGTCAGGGAAGTGGAGTTTAAAGCCTGAGTAATAGCTCAGTCAAGAACAGGGGCAGAGTAGTTAAAGCAGCAATGGCGTATACGAAGGTGACAAAATACGGCACATTCTGTAAAATCACTTAAGAGCAATAAAAAGCAGCTGGGCAAAGAAAGACCAGAATGGGGGCGCCTGGGTGGCACAGCGATTAGGCGTCTGCCTTTGGCTCAGGGCATGATCCCGGCGTTATGGGATCGAGCCCCGCATTGGGCTCTCTGCTCCGCTGGGAGCCTGCCTCTTCCTCTCCCACTCCCCCTGCTTGTGTTCCATCTCTCGCTGGCTGTCTCTACCTCTGTCAAATAAATAAATAAAATCTTTAAAAAAAAGAAAGAAAGAAAGAAAGACCAGAATGGTAGGAGACAGAAGAGGTAGACAGAAGACAGATCACCTTATGAGTCTCGTGAACCGGTTCCACTGCCATCCTAAGGGTAATGGGATGCCATTATATGGTCTCACATAGGGGTCAGGTTTACTCTTTATAAAAAGGACTCTTATTACAGCTTGCAAATATGAGTGTGTGTGTGTGCGTCTGCATGTGTGTGTGCACACACACGCCCCAGTGCCTACATACTCTTATTTTACACACAGTTTTAGAGGACCTTGGTGCATGGGCACACATTGTCAAGACTGCCCACTTTTGCCATTCACCAACGCTTCCGCTATGCTGCTCTGCGAGACCGCAAACACCGCCCCTTCCTTCCATGGGGGAACATATGAAATGACAGGGCAGGGAGATGGTGCGTTTGGTTTAATAACCCTTTCCACTTCTCTTCCTCCTTCATTGAAAATACGTTTAGTATTTATAATAGTAATTGATATTTATTGACCACATACTATATGTCAAACTTTGTGGTTACGTAGGTTACGAACGTGGGTTACTTTATTTAATCCTCAAAACAATCCTATGAGAGGTACTATTATTTTTCTATTTAACAAACTATGAATCTATGGCTTGGAAAAATGTTCTAGCACTCGCTACAGATAGCAAACCTGGGAAGTGAGAGAGCTGCGATTTCATCGTTCAATGCTGCAGCCCACATTCTTCCCAAGTAGGCTGTTTTGCCTACCAGTGATGGGTGTCTGGGTTCAGTCTTAGAAGCAGTGCCCAGCGAGGGGATACAAAGAAGAGAATCATCCCCTTCCCTGCTTACATCACTGCATTCACTTTACTGCCTCTGCCTTGAAAAGTTTCAACGGGTTATAGAAATGCCTGATCATTATCAACTTGAGAGAGGATATCCTCTTTATTTCATCACCCTGTGGAAATAATGCACAGACCCAAAGTGTAAGATCCCCAAACTTCAGAGAAGCGAAGGGAATAGGGGATGGGGATGGATTTTTCCATCGAGTGTCTATTACTTAACCTAGTTTCTCATCTCACCAAGAAGGACATCTGATCCCATATGTCAACTGCATACTGGTTAAAAGAAAATACCAGGAAATTGGAGAGTGGCTTTGCAATGTTTATTTCCGAGTTAAAGTGCAGATTGAATCTTCTAATTTCCTTAATGGGCATAATGCTAGTCTGGCAAATTATTAACAGTTTGGATTGGATTCAAAAATTTGGTTATATATTTCATTAAGCTCGTATTTACTGAAGCACGAGGCAACCTACAGTAACAAGCATCAAAAGTCTATTTTACTGCCCATATTATGAGCAGATGGAGCATAGACATTTAAAAATGCCAAGCCTTTTGATTAAGAGCCTGATTATAGTCAGATCAGGATGAAGAACAATGGCCTTACACAAAGGTTCTGTGAATTTTAAAATACTACTGGACCTTTACTTGACTTTTTTGAAATCAGATATTAGAGTTTTATAAAATTTGGAGTTTGAAAAAACAAAAACAAACCCCAACCTAACTAAAATGAACACAGAGAGGAAAGGGCTTGTTTTCAGCAGATCAAGGACAGACTTTGCCCCGGTGTTGCCAAATCAATGAGTTATTACCGTTATCACACAACAGGGAGTAAACTTTCCGAAGTAATAGCTTATAAAGGTAGTATAGGCTGAAAATAGATGTGTGCATAGGCTCAGAATGTGTTTTCGGTTAGTGAGATAGTAAAGAAAATCAAGATGATTTGGGGGGGACATGATATACTCCAGCACAATAAAAGACCAGATGCTGAAAGTATGAGAGCCCCTGCTCTTAGGAACCAGGTCCTACTTATTCCCACAACGGTTAGGCTTAGGGTCTTGTTATCCACGTCCCTAGAGAATAAACATTCCCTTAGGATCCCTCCAATCATTTCAAGAATGTACTGCAGTAAGAGACTACTGAATGAGAGCAAACCTGATCAAAACATAGTGAGCATCCTTCAAATACACAAGCACTAAGGAGGCAGATCTGAAATGTTTCCACCTAAAAAGCAGCATGAGATGGTCCTGCATAGGTTCTGAAGTCTAGAAAATTTAGGCTGAAACCCCAGTCACACAACTTCCTTAGCTGCATAATCTTGAGCAAGTTAGTTATTCCTTATGGTCTCAGTTTTGTCATCCGTAAAATAGGTCAAAATACCACCAGCCTGGGATGCCTGGGTAGCTCGGTCAGTTAAGCATCTGCCTTCAGCTCAGATCATGATCCCAGGGTCCTGGGATCGAGTCCTGCATTGGGCTCCCTGCTCAGCGAGGAGTCTGCTTCTCCCTCTCCCTCTGCCTGTCACTTCTCCTGCTTGCGCTCTCTCTTAAAATCTTTAAAAAAAAAAACTTAAAAAAAAATATCGTCAGCCTCCTAGGGCAGTTGTGAGGATTAAGAAAAGTATGTGAAGGGGGCGCCTGGGTGGCACAGCGGTTAAGCGTCTGCCTTCGGCTCAGGGCGTGATCCCGGCGTTATGGGATCGAGCCCCCCATCAGGGCTCTTCCGCTATGAGCCTGCTTCTTCCTCTCCCTCTCCCCCTGTTTGTGTTCCCTCTCTCGCTGGCTGTCTCTATCTCTGTCGAATAAATAAATAAAATCTTTAAAAAAAAAAAAAGAAAAGTATGTGAAGAATCAGGCATCTCATCAGCACTTGAGTTTTGAAGACATCAGACTCACTCCCTCAAATATTAGAACAACAATTAACAATTGTTAACAATCTTTTTGGATTGCTACTTTCACATTTTACTATATGCTGTCCCGCCTTCTTTCTTCAACATTAGCTCCTAACACCGCTTTGCAGATGTCTCTGACACTACCTGGGGTTCCTGGACTCATATATCGCCTCCCTTCAAAACGGATTTGAAGTGACTTGAATGGAACTACAACGCGTCTTTGTCTTTTCCCTGGCATCTGGCATCTGACTACCCATGCTTCAGAGAGGGAGTATTGGACAGCGCCGAAGAGGTGGGCCAGGTTGCCTGAGTTCTCATCTCACCTTTTCCCACTTACTGGCTATGTGACAGTTACTTGATTTCTTTGTGCCTCAGTTCCCATGTGTGAAAAAAAAAAGTGGGGATGATAAAAAGAGTACTTCTGTACTTCTCTCATGGGATTGTTGTGAGGGCAAAGAGGTGAATACACGCAAAATAGCCGACATAAAATAAGCACCGAATAAATGTTAGCTATTATTATTTTTCCTTCTGCTTAACAATTCATGACCCAGTCTCACTACCAAATGGTTGAACAGTCTTCTGTTGGCAACAGCGAGGAGCAAGCTCAGGTGCAATATGTGATCCGTACATGACCTTTAGCATGGCAATGGTCCCAGGCCGTGAGCACCGGCTTCCCCAGGAGGCGCAGAGTTAGCGCAGGTGCTCTGTAAAACCATATGTACAACCATCTTTTCTCAAAGAGCTGAGGTGAAAAAAATAAGATACTGGAAGTGTAGACTTCAATTTATTCAAATGTGAAAAAGGGGTCCCGGACATCTATACAATTCTTGTGTTCCTTCGAGTTGTGAAAACAGAGAATGCCGAAAGATGAGAGCTCTAAACAACATCTTGATTTCTGTATCGCCATCCCACGTTCCTCAAAACTACAATTCATCAAATAATTGGAAATATATTCATTGCTGATTATATTAAATAAATAACAGCAGTGTAGTTCTATTTTTTTCAAGAAGATTGTTAATATTGCCTCTTTTATTAAATGAGTACATCTGTCGTTAATTCCATCCAAGCTTCCAAGAGACACAGAAGTCCAAAAACAACCTGGTAGTTACAAATGTCCTAAGTTAGCTAAAATAGGAGTTTTAGTACACTAAGAATAAAGTTAACAACACTGAAAAAAATCAACCAGATAAACCTCTGTCTTTGGTGTTATACAGTTTCATTAGAATGTGTTTATGTGTAGATGTCTTATATTTCTCTTGCTTGGAAATTTTTATCTTCCTGAATCCAAAGATCCATGTCTTTTATCCATTCTGGAAAATTCTCAGTCATCGTCTCTCTATATTATCCTCCCCCCCCCATACATGCGTTTCTTTACTTTTCTGCTGCACTTCAGTTATATGTATATTGGACCTCACAGTCTATCCTTCATGTCTCTGGACCCCTGTGTTTCTTTCTTTGTGTTTCTCTGCTGCTCTCTCTACTTTCTTCAGCTGATATCAGTGTGCTATTTAGTCATGGCACTGCATTTCATTTTCAGTGATTATATTTCAAATTTCTCAAAGTTCTATTTGGTTCTTATTCAGATTTCTTGGTCTTTTTTGAATTTCTTATTCTTGCTGTTTTTTTTTTAAATTTTATCTTTTGTTCTTTAAGATTTAAGACACTTATTTTACATTCTGTATTTTATAATTCCAGTGTCTGAAGTACTTGAATGCCTAATTGTACTTCCGCAGGTTGCTTCCATTTCTTGTTATTTTCCTGGGGAATTCTACCAAACATTCAAAGAAGAAATAATACCTATTCTCCTAAAGCTATTTCAAAAAATAGAAACAGAAGGAAAGCTACCAAACTCATTCTATGAGGCTAATATTACCTTGATCCCCAAACCAGGCAAAGACCCCCTCAAAAAGGAGAATTACAGACCGATTTCTCTAATGAATATGGATGCCAAAATCCTCAACAAGATCCTTGCTAATAGAATCCAACAGTACATTAAAAGGATTATCCATCATGACCAAGTGGGATTCATACCTGGGATGCAAGCATGGTTCAACACTCGCAAATCAATCAATGTGATACATCATATCAACAAGAAAAGACTCAAGAACCATATGATCCTCTCAATTGATGCAGAAAAAGCATTTGACAAAATACAGCATCCTTTCCTGATTAAAACCCTTCAGAGTGTAGGAATAGAGGGTACATTTCTCAATCTCATAAAAGCCATCTATGAAAAGCCTACTGCAAGCATTATTCTCAATGGGGAAAAGCTGGAAGCCTTTCCCTTAAGATCAGGAACACGACAAGGATGCCCACTCTCGCCACTATTATTCAACATAGTACTAGAAGTCCTTGCAACAGCAATCAGAAGACAAAAAGGGATCAAAGGTATCCAAATCGGCAAAGAAGAAGTCAAACTGTCTCTCTTTGCAGATGACATGATACTCTATATGGAAAACCCAAAGGAATCCACTCCCAAACTATTAGAAGTTATAGAACAATTCAGTAAGGTGGCAGGATACAAAATCAATGCCCAGAAATCAGTTGCATTTCTATACACGAATAACGAGACTGAAGAAAGAGAAATTAGGGAATCCATCCCATTTACAATAACACCAAAAACCATACGTTACCTTGGAATTAACTTAACCAGAGACGTAAAGGACCTATATCCTAGAAACTATAGATCACTTTTGAAAGATATTGAGGAAGACATAAAAAGATGGAAAAATATTCCATGCTCATGGATTGGAAGAATTAACATAGTTAAAATGTCCATACTACCCAGAGCAATCTACACTTTCAATGCTATCCCGATCAAAATACCGAGGACATTTTTCAAAGAACTGGAACAAATAGTCCTTAAATTTGTATGGAAACAGAAAAGGCCCAGAATCTCCAAGGAACTGTTGAAAAGGAAAAACAAAGCTGGGGGCATCACAATGCCGGATTTCGAGCTGTACTACAAAGCTGTGATCACAAAGACAGCATGGTACTGGCACAAAAACAGACACATCGACCAATGGAACAGAATAGAGAACCCAGAAATGGACCCTCGGCTCTTTGGGCAACTAATCTTTGATAAAGCAGGAAAAAACATCCGGTGGAAAAAAGACAGTCTCTTCAATAAATGGTGCTGGGAAAATTGGACAGCTACATGCAAAAGAATGAAACTTGACCACTCTCTCACACCATACACAAAAATAAACTCCAAATGGATGAAAGACCTCAATGTGAGACAGGAATCCATCAAAATTCTAGAGGAGAACATAGGCAACAACTTCTATGACATCGGCCAGAGCAACCTTTTTCACGACACATCGCCAAAGGCAAGAGAAATAAAAGATAAAATGAACTTATGGGACTTTATCAGGATAAAGAGCTTCTGCACAGCCAAGGAAACAGTCAAAAAAACTAAGAGACAGCCCACAGAATGGGAGAATATATTTGCAAAGGACACCACAGATAAAGGACTGGTATCCAAGATCTACAAAGAACTTCTCAAACTCAATACACGAGAAACAAATAAACAAATCATAAAATGGGCAGAAGATATGAACAGACACTTTTCCAATGAAGACATACAAATGGCTAACAGACACATGAAAAAATGTTCAAAATCATTAGCCATCAGGGAAATTCAAATCAAAACCACACTGAGATACCACCTTACGCCAGTTAGAATGGCAAAGATAGACAAGGCAAGAAACAACAATTGTTGGAGAGGATGTGGAGAAAGGGGATCCCTCCTACATTGTTGGTGGGAATGCAAGTTGGTACAGCCACTCTGGAAAACAGTGTGGAGGTCCCTTAAAAAGTTAAAAATTGAACTACCCTATGACCCAGCCATTGCACTACTGGGTGTTTACCCCAAAGATACAGACGTAGTAAAGAGAAGGGCCATATGCACCCCAATGTTCATAGCTGCATTGTCCACAATAGCCAAATCATGGAAGGAGCCGAGATGCCCTTCAACAGATGACTGGATTAAGAAGCTGTGGTCCATATATACAATGGAATATTACTCAGCTATCAGAAAGAACGAATTCTCAACATTTGCTGCAACATGGACGGCACTGGAGGAGATAATGCTAAGTGAAATAAGTCAAGCAGAGAAAGACAATTATCATATGATTTCTCTCATCTATGGAACATAAGAACTAGGAGGATCGGTAGGGGAAGAAAGGGATAAAGAAAAGGGGGGTAATCAGAAGGGGGAATGAAACATGAGAGACTATGGACTATGAGAAACAAACTGAAGACTTCAGAGGGGAGGGGGTGGGGGAATGGGATAGACTGGTGATGGGTAGTAAGGAGGGCACGTATTGCATGGTGCACTGGGTGTTATACGCAACTAATGAAGCATCAAACTTTACATCGGAATCTGGGGATGTACTGTATGGTGATTAACATAATATAATAAAATAAAACTAAAAAAAGACACTGGAAACCACTTAAAAAAAATAAAGTATACAAAAATAAAAAGTAGATTATCTTCAATGGAACAAAAGAAGAATTCTCAGTTGTACTGGCAGAAGGCAGATGACAGCTGGGCAATAACTCCATAGGGATGGGGGAACATATAACTTTTCATATAGAAATGATCATTCAAGGGTAAAATCAAAAAGGCACATTTTCAGAAAATCAAAATGGGGAGAGTTTGTCACCAACAGACTCCAACTGAAGGAACTTCGCAAAGATGTATTACAGAAAGAAGGAAACAAAATGCAGAGGCAAACACCAAGATGTACGAGAAAGGAAAACAAAGAAAGTGGTAAATATGTGGCTACAACATAAGAAATAGAGATTAAATATTTATAATAATAATGATTAATTTGGGATGAAAGCTAAGGTAAAATGAAGCTAGAATTCTGGGCTAAAAATAAAATGGAAGAAGGGACAGGTGATCAAATTCAAAGAGGTCTGAAGTCCTCAGTTTTCAGGAAGATGTTAAAGATGCTGATGAACTTAAGAATGTATTTAAGACTTCAAAGTAATCAAATAAAGATTAGAAATAGAATATGTAATTTCAAAATGAGAAAAACATCATGGAGAAAAAAAAACAATGACCTCAATTAAAAAAAAACAGGAAAGAAGAAAAAACAGAAAAACCAGGGCAAATAGCACAAAAAATGATAGTAGAAATATATAAAAATACAACAGCAATCACAATAAGTGTAAATTGGCCAAACTTTTCAGTTAAGAGTTTGTAAGATTAGGGGCGCCTGGGTGGCTCAGTTGGTTAAGCGTCTGCCTTCCAGTTCATGTCATGATCCCAGGGTCCTGGGATCTGTCAGGCTCTCTGCTCAGCAGGGAGTTTGCTTCTCCCTCTCCCTCTGCCCCTCCAGCACCCCCTCATTCTTGCTCCCTCTTTCTCTCTTGCTCACTCTATCTTAAATAAGTAAATAAAATCTTAAAAAAAAAAGAGTTTGTAAGATTGGATGACAATATGCAATCTAGCTACATGCTGTTGACAAGAGACATAAATAAAATACGAATGCAGAAAAATTAAAAGGACAGAAAAAGTTACACTACAAAAATAACTTCAAAAAGCAGATATAGGTGTATTAGATAAATTACTTTAAACAAAAAAAAACGATTACAAATAAAGACAGTAGAGTGATTAAAGATACATTGAACCAGGTGGCGGGAGGCAAAAAAAGAAAGGGGGGGGAAGATACATTGTACCAGGAAAATATCCCAGTTCTAAACTTGTGTGCATCTAATGACATAGCCTCAAAATATGTAAAACAGAATGAACAAAATAATAAGAAAAAATCCATCATTACAGTGGGAGATTTTACTGTACCTCTCTTTGTATGCAGAAGATTAAGGAGACCAAAAATTAATAAAACAGATTTAAACAGCTCATTTCCAATTTTGATCTAATGTATTGAGATTTTATCTTTCTGTATTTATATCCATCTAACCTGTATGCTTCCAGTACATGCCATTTTTCATAAATATTCAATGTGTGCCTATAAAAAAATGGTCATTGTCTATTTTTTGAGGTACAGGGTATACATACACACATATTTCAGAAATATTCAATGTGTGCTTATATAAAATGTGAATTCTCTATTTGTTGAGTGCCCATTTTTTTACAAGCACACATTGAACATTACAAAATTTGACAATGTACTTGGCCCAAAAGTATGGCTCAACGGACTCAGAATTTATGCTAAACAGATCATGTCTTTTGTTACGTGCAATTAATCTGGAAATCAATATAAAAATACATTTAAAAAATTCTCATTTGAAAATTTAAAACATATTTCTAAATAATTTAGAGTTCAAAAAAACCCCTTAAAATGGAAATTAGAAAATAACTATAAAGGAGTGAAAATTAAAATACTATATTACATACCCAAATTTGTGAGCTATAGAGGTAAAGAGGGATTTAGATATAAACCTGGCTCAGTTTAGATATGAAGAAATGTTGAGTGTCTGTGAACAAAGCATCCAATTTAAGAAATTAGAAATACAAAAATGAGTTAAACCCAAATAAATTCGATGAGGAAAAAAATAAAGATAAGCACAAAAAATAATGAAATAAAAAATAAAAATACAATAGGAAAGATCAATAAAGTAAAAAGTTGGTTCCATGAAAAGACTAATGAGATTGACAAACTTCTATCAAAATTGAATACAAGAGAAGGGATCAACAATATTAGGAAATATACACACACTGGTGAATTTTTTAATGTCCCAAGATAATTCTACAGAAACTTTATGTCAATTTATTTAAATATTGAAATAAACTAAACAATTTCCTGTATCAAACCTGATTCAAGAAGAAACAGAAAACTCAAATAGATCCAAAATCATTGAAAACACCAAATTATTACTTAAAAATCTTTTTGCATAGAAGCTACCAGACTCAAACACTTCTAAAGAGGATTCCTTACAAGTTGGTTTTTTTGCATGACGACCAGGTTGGTTTTGTCTTAAAAAGTTAATTAATTTATAGATTTATGGATTAAAAGAGCAAATTTATATGTCAATGAAGCAAGACGGACCAACTTTTAAAACACGAATGCTCCTAGCAGGTATAGAAACGCTGAACTAATTTAACTCAGGATATTAGGAACTACTTAGAAGCCATCTTGAGAAGAATAGCAGCAGATAGAAGCTTAAATGATGGGGTTTGGGCTGAAGAAACAGGGCGGGAAAGGAATGAAGAAAAGGGAACAGAAAGCCTCCCACCAAACGCTGCCTCCTTCCTGCTTTGGCTAAGGTACAAATTTGACCATGTGGCTCTCAGGGTCTGGCCATTCCGAGACTGCCCATCCCTGTGATACCAGCTGAGATCAAAGAGAGTTGGTGGCAAACACCTGACCTCTGGGAAGAACATATGGCATGGTATTGAGTAGGAGACATGAAGTTATATATTTGCCTGTAGGACTTGGGCTGCGGTAGCAACCTTGATTTGCATCCGGCAGAGATGCTTTGGCATTTGCTAAAGTATTTCTGTATAGCCATCCAGTGGCGGTACAAGAATAAAGAGGAAGAATGAAAAGCAATAAAAAAAATACTGTCAAACAACTGTTGGAAGGAAGAGAGCTAGTATAACAAACCAGCCCGAGACACATCCTCTAATTGTTCCAGACAGTTAGCAGTCTTCTGGGTAGATTAAGGCAGCAATAAATACTGAGGACAGGCTTCCCTGAATCTAACCTCCCCACACCTTGGCCAACTTAGACTTTTCTTTAAACAATGCAAGATGGTTCGTGACGGAAACTTCTAGAAACCCCAAATCAATGGTTGTTTCCTATTCTCATCATCATATTCCACACCCTACCCCCTCTTCTTGTACGTGCTTTTGGGAAGACCTAGAACACCGTAAGACTATTTTTCAGTTGTTGATTTATAAGGTGGTATTGGAAAATCTGTACTTTATTGAATCATAACTTGGGTATGATTCTTGGATCCAATAGCTACTCCCAGCTCCCTGAAGCCCATTAAGCTTCAATTATCTTATGTGTAAAATATTTCTCTCATGTTGTGTCAGAATCTACCTAGCTGCTAACCAATCCTATTTCTTTTGCATGACCATACGGAAAGACTATTTCCCAGACTCCCTTGAAATTGGGTTGTGGCGCTTGACTGGGTTCTGGCAATGCAATATGGGCAGAAATTATCTATCTATCTGTCATCTATCTATCTTTCTCACATCCAGGTCTGGCCGTGAAACAGCCCCTGCAATCCTCACGCTCTCTCCTTCAGCTTGTTGGCTAGTGGAATGCACAGAATCTAGCCCAGAATTCTGAGGAATCCCTATCTAATGGGGAATCCCTAAACCTACGAGGCTTATGTCCCTGAGTCACTACTTGGAGAACTCTATGGAAAGCCATCTACTAGTATCGGAATCGATTGAGACATGAATGGAAAAAAAAATTATATCATGCCAGGAAGATTATGGAATTCTTTATTATAATAGTTCATATCACTTTCCCTGATTAATACATACTTATTTCTATTATTCAATAAGATATGATTGGTAAAGCACGTAGCATAGTGCCTGGCACATAGTAGGGGCTTAACATTGGCTGAGGTATTATAAACACAGTCTGACCTGAAATACAGACTTGCAGAGAAATGAAAATTAGTTCAAAGTTTCTTTCTTGAGCAAGGACAATGAAACTACATTCCTTAGGTCTTTCCCCTGCATCTTATTTCTCATGATTTGACATGTGAAGATTTTTAAAATTTCTCAATTATTTTGTTTTGCCTTTGTATATTTAGATTTCCAGGTTCAGTGCTTAAATTGACATTTTTTCCTATTTTATATTTATGTGATTGCCTGAAATTGGGGGGAATGCTTTGAAGATAGAGGCTTGTTTTTTGCCTGAACCTCAGGTGAATTTCAACTCACCCTAGGTCACGTCAGGTACTTTTCCCTCTACCTCTTAAGCGGTATCAATCACGGCTTTATCTAACCCTGGTTTGATCTCCAGCCTTTGGGTAGAAACGTCTTTGCTACTTGCCCTAGATTATCATATAGTGAAAACTGACTGGGGTGGGTATATCATTCTAATATTTTGGATTGGTTTGGCTGCAAAAGGCCTCGAAGTTTCTCTCAGCCACTGATCATAAGCACTCCAGTTTCAAATCATTTGTGTAACTGTCTTTGTTTATAGAGTGTTTCAGAAGCCATCCCCCATATATTTCAGCTCCTTTAAAGAGATTTTCCTCTCTATTAGGAGGAAGGAAGAGAAAGCAAGCCAGCAAGTCGGCTCTACTTTACAACTGAAAAGTTTCTTCACAGAGCATTTGAAGCTTCTGTCATTTGTGTTTTTAGCTGGGATACATGACTGCACCCACTTAAAATTTTTCTGTGTAGGCAATTCTCTCCTCAGTGCCAAAGCATTGGCTCAGAAACCTTAATATTTGACAAATTGCTCCATTGAGAATGTTTTGAAAGTCTACATCTGCTCAGGTTTTCATCCACAAGAAAGGGAAGCTCTTTCACCACTGAATACATATTAAAGCAACAGAAGGAGGAAAAATAAAGATGCTTTCAGATGATATGCCATGAGTTCTGATTGTTCGATGCACACTTATATTGATGTACCCATTTATAAAAGAGGTACATTGAAACTTGCTCTGAATACCTTAGAACAGTGGTTCTCAAAGTGCGTTCCCTGGACCAGCAGCATGAGCTGCCCCCGGAAATTGGGAGAAATGTAATTTCTTGGGCTCCCCCACCAGCCTTCTCAGTCAAATCCCTTTTGAGTGGGGTCCAGCAAGCTGTGGTTTAGCAAAGCGTCCAAGTGATTCGGAGGTAGGCTAAAGTTTGAAAGTTACAGCCTTAGAAAGCACCCTGAAGTTAAGGCAAGGAATGTATCTAAAAGTGATGATGATGAAGATGATAATAAAAGTAATAATATCTAATAGGTATTAAGTGGTTACTATGGGCCAGGCTAAGCACTTCAAATGGATTAGATCATTTAATCATCATGGCTGCCGGAAGTGTTTATTATTATTATTATTATTATTATTATTGTCCCACATTACAGATGAAGAAACTTAGGGTTGAGGTAATTTGCCCAAGTTCAGATAGTTAAAAATCTGGGTTCCAAAACCGAGTATGCTTTTCAGGTCCATTCTTCTGCTGCTTCTTTTTTTAAAGCTTTTATTTATTTGTTTATTTGTGAGAGAGGTAGAGAGCACGCACGAGTGCACAAGCAGGGGGAGCAGCAGGCAGAGGGAGAAGCAGGCTCCCTGCTGAGCAGGAAGCCTGATGCGGGGCTCCATCCCAGGACCCTGGGATCATGACCTGAGCTGAAGGTAGTCACTTAACCGACTGAGCCACCCAGCTTCCTGCAGGTCCATTCTTTTAACCATTATAATATATACCATGAGATTGGTCTGTGCAATTCCTAGAGATGTTTAATCGTTATTCCAAGTTGTCATCTGTCATCAGGGCTTGGCGGTGCCAAAGCATCTCACCTGGACATGGGTTCTCTGTAACACAGGAGTTGAATTTCTCAAAAGTTATGTAAAAATCAGTATTTTCAAATTGAGTGTAATCTTCTGTTGACTTTTTTAAATTAACTCTCTTATGTGTTGTTTTCTATTCTTCAGCTAATAGTGATTCCTAATACATTTTCAATTTTTCGATCTATCAGTCTTTCTGTCAGACATTTAATATTCTGTAAATAAATGCAGAGATGCACTACAGAGTTCGAGAAACTTTCTATAATTCTTTAGTCAAGTGAAGAAGGCTTTTGAAATGCAAATAATGACCTCTTGTCTAATATCTGCTGTTCTTAAAGCTGGGCATGGCTTTATAATATTTTTGACTAATTATATAAGGTTGAAAAACAACATTGCAAGGCAGATTAATTTTGCTCATTCTGACACAACACAGCTACATGAAAATACCTCAGAAATAAAGTTTCTGCTCATCCTATAACAGTTTACAAGCTTTTAGCCATTCTGGAAGTGAGAAGTGTGAGGAAAACTTCACTCTTTTAATGGTTTAGCTTATTGTGGCTTGAGTGAGATTTTGCCTTTCAGAGAACGAGGAGCCAGATGAATTCCCTAATTACTCCAGGAAAAAAAAAAAGGTACATCTATTTCTTCTATTTTTTTTCTGCCTTAATCCCATCAGTACCCTAAATGTCTATGCTGATGTAGACATCAACTTACAACACTGGGTTTGTCATCATAATTACACTACCAAGGAGTCCTTCTCTCGGGGAAGGTCATACAGGCTACAGAGCATACGAGAAAGGGCAGGCACAGCTCCTGAGAGACCCCATTCATAAAGCAGGAGTAAGCATGAATGAAGCATTATTCTTTGGGGGAAGTTCTGAAAAGCTTGACCTCAGTGGAATGAGTGCAAATTTGCATAATGCTTCATTTCCTTAGAGCAACTCAACGGTTGGTAACCATTACAGGAGGCCAGACAACATCGCGGGGAAGATTAATGGGACCTGGGTATCATTACTTCCAAATCGAGAGGAGTCATGCCAAGGTCACCGCAAGGTTGCTCGAGGAAAAGATGTTTGCTCATTGGAATGGGTGATTTGTCTCTCAGGCTGATGGGCTAAAAGGAAACCAATCTCCCCTCACTAAATATTCAGCTGCCCAGTAAGCTGCTTTGTGTTAAGCAGCATAACTGGACAAGCCATGGCATGGATGAGATTTGTACAGACTTGCTGGCTTACACTGTTTGGCAAGGACCATGGTATGAAAACCCTTCAGCCACTGAAGAGTATTTTTCTTTCTTGTCACCACAGAAAGGAAGAAAAAAGAAATGAAAGAAAAAAGTTCTAATATTCGCTTCAGAGTCCTGGCTCCTAGGCTCTGTGTGAGTCACATATTGATAAATCGGTTGATTTCGCTGATTTGAGGCAGCGTCAAAATGGCTTAGGTGGAAGCAAAATGGAAAACTTAACCCAAACAGCAACCATGAAGAACTGATGAGCAATTCCTTTATAATAAAGTCCAACCCCTCGAAGACATCACTGGCTTTCCACGGAGAGAATATTTCCTGATTATTGACTCCTCCATGTGCTGGCTTGGACCCAAAAGGACAGGCAATGGTGTGAGCTCCCAACCAAATTTAGAGACAACGAAGTTCAAGATTTGCCCCAGATAGGAGAAGAAACAAGAGGGTACCAAAAAATGTTTATTTTTAAATGGAGACAACATGCTGACTGACTATATTAACTATCTCAATATGAGGGAGCAGAAAAAGACCCATTTCTCCTGTTCATGATCAGCCATCCTAAAACAGTTCAGATGACTTCAAATTTCTCTGGTCAGATGCCCACGTCTGGGCTTATGACAGGGGACTGCTGATATAAGTGGCTTAGACACAAGTCACTGAAGTATGCAGGGTCACCAGATGGACAAGTACAAACATTGAGCTCATCTGAATGCAATTTGACTCAAAGGAGTCCGGTCTCCGGATGATGACTGAGGCAATATTTTCTAAATTTGAATTAATCTTAGGACAAGCTTTGGGCACCATTGTAGTTCAGACAGTAGTTAGGGTACTTTTTCATAAAGAAAACTTCTTATAAATATTTTGTGGTTTTCCATCTTTAATTTTAGAACAAACGGACTGCTTTGTTAATTGGGTTAGGCAGAGAATATGACACTGAAAGTTTTCAAGTCTGGGATCTAGAGAAGATTTTTATGAAGTAACCTCACTATAATTTTAAAATAGAAAAACAGGAAACCAAAACTCATCGCTAAACATTCATTTTGTTTACTGTCAGGTTTTGGAGTTTGCTTGCTATCTATCACTTGTGATTTCAAGGTGAACTCTCTTGAAGGTCCTCACATTTCAAAAAGAAAGGTTAACTGTGGTAGAGAAATAATATGGAAGACTAAAATTGTTTTATGGTACTTACATAGACTCTTAGAAGCAAAATTATTCTGAACAGATGATTATCACTTTGAAGGCAGGATCTGTATGGCATCGATCTCTCAATACCTAGAGAGAACCTGGAAAATAGAAGAAACCCAATCAACGATTCTGTATGAATGAATGAATGAATGAGTTGGTCCCTACAACATTGTAAGCATGTAGGGTAAATTCTGATCTTAATGCCAGAATGCTGTTTTAGCCAAACCCATTCATTTTTTAAAATTTCTTTTAACTTATTTTATTTAAATTCAATTAGTTAACATACAGTGTATCATTAGCTTCAGATGTAGAGTTCAGTTATTTATCCGTTGCATGTAACACCCAGTACTCATTACATCAAGTGTCCTCCTTAATGCCTATCACCCAGTTACCCCGTCCCCCCACCCACCACCCCTCCAGCAACCCTTAGTTTGTTCTCTACAGTTAAGAGTCTCTTACAGTTTGTCTCCCTCTCTGATGTCGTCTTACTTAATTTTTCGCTACCTTCCCCTATGATCCTCTGTTTTGTTTCTTAAATTCCACATATGAGCAAAGCCATATTATAATTGTTTTTGTCTGATTGACTTATTTCGCTTAGTATAATACCCTTCAGTTCCATCCATGTTGTTGTAAATGGTTAAGATTTCATCCTTTTTGATGGCTGAGTAATATTCCATTGCATATATTTGTATACGCAGCATCAATACACACACACACACACACACAGCCCACATCTTCTTTATCCATTCATCCGTCGATGGACATCTGGGCTTTTTCCATATTTTGGCTATTGTGGATGTTGCTGCTATAAATATTGGGGTGCAGATGCCCCTTCAGATCACAATGTTTGTATCCTTTGGGTAAATACCTAGTAGTGCAATTGCTGGGTCGTAGGGTAGCTCCATTTTTAACTTCTTGAAGAACCTCCACGCTCTTTTCCAGAGTGACCGTACCAGCTTGCATTCCCACCAACAGTGTAGGAGGGCTCCCCTTTCTCCGCATCCTCTCCAACATTTGAGGTTTCCTGACTTGTTAATTTTAGCCATTCTGACTGGTATAAGGTGTATCTCTTTGTGGTTTTGATTAGCCAAACCCATTTATGTGAATCTAAAATAATTTGCATGTTTATTCAATATCTGGGAAAGACGATCAACAACAATAACAACAAAATACCCCTAACCATAGCGACAGCTGAAACACAGGAACATTTCAAGGTTATTGGGTTTATGTGACTAAGTATGTAAAAGAAATTGACAAGGTGTTCCTGTAATACAGGAAATAATAACAAATAATAAATAATAAAACAGATAACAAAATCAAAGAGATGGAGGTTAAAGGACACAATATTTAAAAAAGAATTCTCTAATTATTTTAATTTTCCCTCTGGTATTTGTAAGAGCTAATCTGTCAGGAGCTTAAGAGGGAAACAAAATTTCTTTCACTTCTGTTTCTCTTCTCTAACTACTCGGTGTCTGTGTTGCCTCTGTGGGTTTTCCTTAATGTCTGACCTCGTTCTTTTGCAACGACATTTCCATTTTTTTCCCAGCCAAGGCCTAGGAAGAAACTTTGGCTAAGACAGCATAGACACCACACAGTTTTTACTCTGGCAGAGTGTAAAATCCTTAGCCTGATTTTTTTCTCAGAATATTGGCAAAGACAAGGTATTTACTTATCTCTCTGTTCTGTACTCTATTAAAGCTTATATGTGGCTCAGCCTATCCTGACACTGTTTCCCCAAATTTAATCTTCTGTAAAGTATCACCTTGCCTTGCATTCTTTTTGTTTCTCTTCTATAGATTAGGGATAACAATATTTACTGCCTGGGATTCATTGACTTTATGCTTTTGATGCATTTCCAGAGGTCACAGTTAAGATTAACTTCAATAGAAAAACCAGAACTTCAAAATCATGTCTCAATCTATAGATATGCCTTTATCACCCTCTGTGAGAATGGACAGAGGCAAGAACACTGTAAATGCTTCAAAGTAATAACCGCAGACAAGAAAATTAAATACTTAAGGGAAATAAGCAATTTGGTTAATATACTTCAAGCTCTCTAGTGTCATGATGAAATGACATGATAAAAATCCTCTACCATCACCTTAATATTGAATACTAATTAAAGAAAAGATTGGGCATTCTCTCCATGCTCACCGTCTATGGCCTTTCCACTGTGGTACCTTCTCCAGTTTGACTGTCCAATCTATAGCTCACTCCTCACTGTCTAAGGGACTTAAGAGACAATGAACTTCTCACAAAGAATGACCTAAAGAGAAACTTTAATGCAACCGCAAGACAAACAGGATTGAAAGTAAAGAGAGAAAAGGGTATATTGATTTTTGGCCTCCTGTACTCTCACTTCTCATCCTATTATCCAGAAGAAAACACTAAAGGTTTAGTTATAATTAGCAGTGATAATATAATCCTCTCCTTCTCCAAACCATTTTGTCAGTGTCCCTCATTACCAGTTACTTGATTTTCCGAAGGTGAGTCTGTCATGTTTTCCCTCGATCCTCCAAGTACCCTTCCCATCAACTGCTATAGTGACGTCTGAAGTTAGGCAGTGACTTTGCATGGCAAAGGCTGTACATATATACAGGCAGCCAAATAGCATTTTCATTAAATGAGGAAAAAGGGAATTGGAGGACCTTGTAGAACTTTCCTGAAACCCAATTCATATTCCTATGACCCAGTTCATAACTGTGTACCCTTAGCTTCCAATCTCAGCTTTCTCTCCACATTATGGCTTTGGAATGTCCTTGCTAGTTTCTCAGCGTCTTCTTTTGAAATTCCTCTCCCTCCCTTCCTTTGACATTGCTTCTTAGGATATGCTTTCCATAAATAGAATATTGCCCATAAATGGCTTTTGATGTGTAGCCAAACCTCATACAAAACAAAGAATGAAAGAAAATTTGTCAACGAATACTTTTTTGAAAATTTTTTCGATGTAAAGTTCCATGATTCATTACTTGCATATAACACCCAGTGCACCATGCAGTACGTGCCTTCCTTAATACCCATCACCAGCCTATCCCAATCCCCCACCCCCCTCCCCTCTGAAGCCCTCAGTTTGTCAACAAATACTCTTAAACATGGATCACAAGCCAATGTTTCCCTCCTGAGCTCTAGCCCCAAAAGTCTAATAGGACATCCTCATTTTGAATGTCTCCTAAGCAGTGAGGTAAACCTACCATATCCAAAACTGAAACTCTTCACCCTCTCCTCAGCTCAATCTTTTAGTGTTTCCTAACTCAGGGCGTGGCCATGCCATCCCCCGATATCCTATGTTCTATATATTCTAATATGCATACCTGATCTTTTCAACCCTCTGATGATATCCCTTTATTGTCTCCCCATTGACTCTGAGAACCACCTACCCATCCCCTCCACGCATACACACAACTAGTCCCGGGCAAGGTGGCATGATAGTAAATACACAGATTCTCGAATACTTGTTTGAATTAACAAGACAAAAACATGACAATTTTTGCTTTTTGGTGATTTTAAAAATCCACGTACTCCATAGTATTTGTTGAGTGAATACTACATGAAAGAATCCAAGCGCTAAAATCCATAGAACCTGACCAATTACAGAATATTCCATGTGGAAGTTATCTTCAAGTTTGGTGAAGCCGAACCCTTCATCTTCCATATGGGTAAGCTGAGGCTGAGAGAAATGAGTTAATTGCTCAAGGTCACATAGTAAATTAGGGAATGGTTTCATCCCCATATGCTTAGTATGTATAGTTGCTAATTTTTAGCAACCGCCAAAGATAACATTTAGATCTATGCCAGCTAGTGCAAAATTTGCATTTCTCTTTGGCAACCATACTCTCATATTTTGTCATTCCTTCTTAATTTGTAACTTCCAATTTAGCGTAACTGAAATAACTTACATTCATCAATACTGCTCTATTCTCGCATGATTGAAAGTTGAACCCTTAGCTTGGGTGTACCTTATGCTTACATCATTTAAATGAACTGGAAAATGCCAGAAACAGTACTAACCAGAAAATCGCTCACTTTTGGAATCATGCCATTTTGGGTTTGAATAAGCCCTCTGCCATTATCTTGTCCTGGACTCAGGATAAAGTAATTCTCTGAACTTCAGTTTTCTCATCTATGAAAGGAAGATAATAGTAACTACCCCATAGTGTAGTTCTAAGGATAAATTGAAAAAAGGTGTTAGGTTGAAGCATATGCAGCTGCTATTTCTGTAGAAGAACAATGGTCACATATGGTTATTTCACGCTTCAACCTAATAGCCTGAAGCGCCTGGCATCTAGCATAATGCAAGTTCAATGAACAGTGGTTATTACGATATCTTTTAAGAATAAGAGAGGATAAGACATTGGTTGTGAAGTACATGCGTGAAACACATCTAAGTTTTTTAAAAGATTTATTTATTTATTTATGTGACAGAGATAGAGACAGCCAGCGAGGGAGGGAACCCAAGCAGGGGGAGTGGGAGAGGAAGAAGCAGGCTCACAGCGGAAGAGCCTGATGTGGGGGTTCGATCCCATAACGCTGGGACCACGCCCTGAGCCGAAGGCAGACGCCCAACCGCTGTGCCACCCAGGCCCCGAAACACATCTAATTTTTTTTAAGTTCTTTATCACTCTGGTAAATAAGAAATGTTGAACTCACATGAGTCATTTCGGAAATTTTACACGGACAGTAGAATTATACGGAATTTTTGAAGGACAAGGGTTTGTGGGAATTGGAAGATGCCTTCAGGTCAGCGTTTTGGTTTTTTTTTTTCAGTTCCCTCTAGCCTTACTTATGGATTGGGATCGTACCAGTTTCTCACTGGTAGTTCTTAACGGCTATCATGAAATTCATTAACACCGCTTTAACATTCTTACTTGCACTAATAGAGAATGAGGTCAGCAGCAGCACCAAGAGCATAAGGATACCAGCCTCACCAGTGGACTTGAGGATTCTTTGGGGTTCACCATCCATAGATATGGAGGATTTCCACAGTGATGGGTTTTGTTTGTTTCTTTGTTACCTAAAAGTTTCTCTTCCTATGGAAAACGCATAGGCCATCATTTCAACTTTCCCTTGTTCTTTCTATAATTACATTTTTATCATCCATCTTATCTGTAAGTTATTGTGCTTTTGTTTTGTGTTTTATCATCCCTAAGTGAATGAGTTCTGCTCCTAAATCTAATTCCATCAAATATATTGATCAAATAAATATGTTTATCCATGTGGTAAAAGTCGAACCTCATTAATTTGAGGGAGAGCTGAAAATGCTCCTACCACATCAAGCATTTCTGTAAAATCATTCAGAACTTCGGGAGTGTTAGATAGTATCCATCTTGTAAGACATATTTAATAAGAAATCGGCATCATGGAGAAATTGTTTATAGAAAGAGCATGCACCATGAAGTGGGAACAAAATCTCAAATCCACATAAGCTAAGACCATGGGATAAAAAGAGTATTTTTCGCTGTTCCTCTCCCTCTGCAAACAGAAACCCCTCCATTGCTGTTTTGTGGTAAAAACGCTTTAATTCAGTACGCGCTTACTGAAAACAGTGTAGAACGAAAGCAATCTTCTTCAACAAACTAATAGAAATCTAAGCCTAGTCAATTGAAAGTCAAATTAATAAGACTGCCTTGCTTGAGAATATGTTTCCCTTCTAGATTTCCTTTATTAAAGACAGTTCAGCAGCTTTCTGGGCAATGTGCTTATAGGACACAGTTGCTGAATGAGCCACTGGACTGGAGAAATCATGGTGAATTAGAGAGCCATGGTAAGTTACCGGACAGACTATTCTATTACCTCACTTTGAATGGCTTTAAGCTGTGAAATTTGGTTTTAAAGCATTCTTAGGTGGCATAGAAGCTATTAGGTGCCTTCTGAACCTTGTTAAAACTTTAACCCAATGGTTCTCAACCTTGGCTGCAATGAATGAGGGAAACCCCCAAAATTCTACGTGGCCACACTCCACACCAAAGAATCAGACTCTGTAGATGTGGCTTGGACACCAAGTTTTTAAGGCTTCGTAGGTGATCCCACTGTCAAACAAGGTTGCTAACCGTGCATCTAGCCCCATTGGCCAGTGGAACAGCATCCGTGGATCATAAACCAGTTCTGAAACAAACTTTTAAGTGATTTTTAGCAATAACAACATTGGGATAATTGTGCAGGCTTCCAAGCTGACTGCTCTGAAGGTCAACGTTCACTAGCATATCTATTGTTGACGAAGCCGGCCTCATCCATTTTCGATCTTTCCTCATACATAAAGTGAGGCTTCCCAAAGACTTCAACGTGACAGTAAAAGAGGGAGGACGAATTTGTGAAAGGATAAAGACATTTGGAATCCAGGGATTTGATGAAAACAGATGGAAAGTATAACCAGAATTCCTGGAACTAACATGCAGAAAAACTTTGTTCTCTTCACTACATTTTATCCAAGTTGTTGAGTTAAAATATCCATGGTATAAAAGGCTGATTTCTAAAATATGCTATTAATTTAGGTGGTGAATGCTGGTTGTCACAGAGGGAAAAGCATTTTGTAAATAAGTGACTCAGTTTTTCTTTATCTTCTCCAACAATGATCTTTTATTTCTCATTCAAAAACTGATAGCATCTCTCAGCAAAGAAAAAGAACGATGCCGTGTCAACAACCGCAGAAGCCAAATCTTAGAATCTAGAGAGAAATAGGTCAGGAGAAAAGGACTGTGTCATATTCCTTTACCGCATGAATATATTTGCATTCTTTACAGTTGTGAGAAAAACACCTAAGGTTACACGAGGCTAAACTTTCCCTATGTAAAAAGAGAGTACATTTAAATTCTTAAACCAATTGATTAAAAAACCATTGTTTTGTCCTCACACATTAAAAATGTGACAGCCACCTTTGAAGCAACAAGAAAACTGATCAACATAGAGGAGATTCAGGCATCAGCAGTGCTGTTGGACAAGATGAACTTTAATATTCCTGCCAACCCAGAAAATGCACAATTCCAAGAGAAAATACTCTGACCTTAATCTTAGCAACATAAATAAAACTGCTATATTATTTTCCACTTACAGTTTTGTATTAAATTTTTACCCCATGACAGTTTCAATGCAATTTGAGTCTCTGGACAATGTCAAACTAGGGGATAAATTACACAAATTTGCTTAGAGGGGAAATTACCTTTTCCCCCAAAAAGACTTTGGAATATACCACTTTCCTGTAATCTTTGGCTCTCACGCCAGTGTATCATCAAGTTTCTGTGACAGTTTAAAGCAGTGATTCTTAACCTGGCACTCGTAGAGGAGTTTCTGGGGATTTGTTAAATAATCTAGGATTGTTTGGAAAAGTTTTGGAGGGGGGCAATGGTCCATAAGTTTCATAAGATTATTAGGCATTTGGGAACTCAATCAGGTAACAAAATGCTAGTCCATAGGATTCCATCTGGAATAATCAACGGTCAGGGAGAAGTCTGTTCAGGTCAGTCTCAAGTACTAGAAACTCCAAGGTTACCTCTGTGGAAGCGAAGAGACAGGACTCAACAACCAGCTAGTTATGGAACTGAGAACAAGTCCATGAGGGGGATCCCTGAGGCTGATACAAGTGTTCATCAATCATTCAAGGAGACTGGGTGGGGAAACTAGCATGACTCCAGCACCCAGGAACAGACCCAGGTCCAGAGGTAGGGAGGGGCTTCAGGAAAGAAGCTAGGTAAAATACTAGCAGGCCTAGATACTATAAGCATAACGAGGCAGTAGTAATGATTAAATAACACATTTTGTTCATATTTCACTTGAAAGAAAATCATGTGTGATCCACATTTGCAGTTCATTGTCTTAGATCAATTTCAGATCCGTTTCAAGTGAAAGCATTTCAAAAAAAATTGATCCAAAGTTATAATCCAATCTTCTTTAATGCACAGACTTATCTGTACTGTTATTAATCATTTATTAAATGCCTCCATTGTTCTAAGTACTCTAGAGAGCTAATGCAGACATGGCCCTGCAAGTGATCTCTGGTTGGCGAGAGAAATGTGGTTCGTATTGATTTCATTGTTAATTGATTCATTAAGTGCCTAGGAATTACAGTTATCAGCACCAGAGAAATTCATGGAAGATCAAAAAATAACTGTACATTATGGAAACGATAATTGAGCTGGAAAAAAGTGTTTTATTTCCTTGGAGCTTGTTTGATATGTAGCTGAGGAAAGTGCTTTGGACTCTGCTTTGCCATGTAATTCTCAAATCATACATGTTAAAAAGATGTCGGATCTGGATACTTAACGTATATCCTGCCATATACTCATAACCTATTCTGAGCTTACAGATCAGACTCTTTTATCTTTTCTAGTCATATCTGCCTTATTTTTCTTTTTCTTTTCTTTTTCTTTTTAAGATTTTATTTGTTTGACAGAGATAGACACAGCGAGAGAGGGAATACAACAAGCAGGGGGAGTGGGAGAGGGAGAAGCAGGCTCCCCACTGAGCAGGGAGCCCGATACAGGGCTCGATCCCAGGACCCTGGGATCATGACTTGAGCCGAAGGCAGACGCTTAATGACTGAGCCACCTAGGCACCCCCCTTATTTTTCCCCAAAGGCTAGAGATTATCTTAGGTGTACACTCAAAGAATATATAGCCCAGACCCTTAACCTGGGATTTAGGGATTGCAGACTGTTCTCAGGAATGATATTGATTGCTATTTCAGAGTCAATACCAATTAGGATTTTAGATGAGAATATTTAAAAGTCCAAAATAATATTTTTCACATTATATAAACATATAAGTCACCCAGGCCCCATACATCCTTGCAGTAGACCCAGGAGCCCAGAGGGGGGAAAAATGTAAGTCATGTCACCAAGTTAATGCATTTAAAATAGGAAAATAGGGTAACACAATGTATCTCTTTAAAGCAATGTATGGAGAGCTAAATAAATCTGGAACTGGAAACATGTTTCTTCTATCTCTTGAGCCTCGTGTTTCAAAAGGCTAGTGCATTTGACCCTTGTAACTGAGCAAGCATTTGAGCAAATCAACCAAGCCCTGTGGTTGACTGTGGAATTGGCCATCATCCATGGGTCATTTACTCCAGAGGTTTGACCACAGAATATGTCTTTTCATCCACATTAGCCCATTTCTTTTTGCTAGTATCTCTAAAGAAATCAAGGTCAACTAGGCTGTATCTCTTATAATCCTTCTTTATAAACTTGAAGGTGATTAGGAATTCACTCCTCAGATTTCACATAGCCTTACAAAGCAATTCCACTGGCATTTTTCCTTTCCTCCAATATGCTATTTACAAAATTTAGTAATTCTGAATCTTCCAAAACGTATTCACATTCCTTTGGCCATATGATCTTACAAAAATTATTTACCCTTATTCGGACTCATTTTCTTCATCTGTAAAAATGGGGATAATAATACCTGCACCTTAAAGTTACCAAGTATCGAATGAAATAAGGCATGTACAGGTGCTTCTCCAAGTGCCTAGCATATAAGCATTCAATAAATCGTACCTATTATTAATATTATTACTACTCATAAAGGAGAGAACCTCATACTGGAAATAATAGCACTCTAATGATATGATGAGCCATGCTTAATATAGAAGACGGAAGTAGAGATATTCAATTGTCAGATACATTTGCAGAATTATGAGGGTAGAGAAATTACTGTGGGAAGTCAAAGAAGAATCTTTGTCGTTCCTTCCCTGATAGAGGTAGTGCTCATGACTGGTTTGGCCATCCGGGTAACTGTTGCATAGAACCCTCTTCCCCTGATCGACTCCTCAGCTATTTCCATTTAAGACATGCAGGGGTTCACCCAGGAGCAGACTGTCTTCCCAAAGAGACACATCCAAGCAGAGCTTCCCAATTTCTTCTGTTCATGTGTTCATTTTATAAAGAACTGTCTTTCTAAATCGGTACCCCGTGCCAGCCAGGCATTGTGGTAACTGCTTTGCAGGCACTGTCTTGTTTAACTTAACCCACATAAAGACCTAGAGAGGTAGACAGACAGCGTCACCGTACCCATTTTAGAGACTGCAAAACGGAGGTAGACCTCATGACAATGTTTCTACCTTGCAAAAAAGATTCTCTATATTCGGACTAGGTATCACTTCTCAGGATATTACTCTCTAGTTACGTAAAGGGGCACGTTCAGTTTCATCCAATTTACTCATTAGGTACCAGATGGGAATAGACAAATGACCAGGGGGCCATCCAAACTTTATGCTCCTTCCATCTCCCATATAATTCTGGAACAGCGATACTTTACGCGCATCCCCCCCACCCCACCCCAGCTGTCATTCAACTTCACCAGGTGCAGGCTGTTGGGGGCAGACCAGTGCTCATGAGTATTATTCTGGCTACCTGAGATGACGCTTCTTTGAAAAATGTAATCAGGATTCTTCCAATGTTTTGTTTGTTTGTTTGTTTATTTAAATAAATAACACCTGTCTGGCAGTTGGCACAACCCATTCAGAGCTTTTTATTTAGAAATAATGATAAACAGCTTAAATTCAGCCAGAACATTTCCAAAGAGAAACTATACATTTGATTGCTGATAAATGTTGTGCACTTTGTAATTATAGAAGGTTGCCATGGCCCAGGGCCCCGTCTTTACAGAAGAGGCTGTTTTATGCATCCAGAGAGACAGTTTTCCAGATAGCAAGACAGTTTTCCAGACAAATAACCCAAATCGATTTAGCCACTTCCCCTTCAAGGGACAAAAGAGAAATTTCTCTGGTGTTTCAAACCTAGCTGAAAGCTGTCACAAGTCCAATTGAGAGGCAAACTTAGTACAAATTGTGTTCACCCAAGCAATCAATTTCACAAGCCCACTCCCCCTTCCTCTAAAAGCAGTGAGCTGCAAACTGGCTTTTGTTCTGTTACTCTTAGGTGATTGTGTTTGCGTCCATAGCAATATTTTCGGTAAGAGTTATCCACATTCAGCTTTCTGAAAGCTTTCAGTTTGCTGCTGCACATCTCCCTCAGAAGAAAAGACTTCAGCTGTAGAGCCTATGCAGGTCCGCTGCGGGCAAGGAGCAGTGGCAGCCTTGGGAAAGAGACTGGCCAAGGGCCCCAGCAGAAAAAGCTCAGACTGAGTGTTCAGACGCCGCAGTACTCCCAGCTGAGAATCCATTTTCCCAATGGGTCCATCAAATAGAAACATCCTTATTCAAGAAACAGTGCCAGAGAGCATCAGAGAGCCAGGCGAATATTTTGGAGTCGAGGCGTTCCTCTGACTCATCCCTGCAGCAGAGAACAGGATAGACACTTACCCTGCTTCAGTCTGGTCCGGGAGACTTCTCTATGCAACGGTGTAGACAACGCAGAGGGACGAAGAGTGGGGAATCATAGCCACTTTGTTCATTCCAGAAGCTCCATAGTGATGGTTTGATATCAGAATTATGTCAAGGCACGCTTCTAGTTCATGCATCCGCTTTCCTCCCTGCGGCACAGAAGGCTGCATCTTGACCGTTGGGGAAAGAGAGAGAAGTGCCATCTCCACTATCAAAATTCGAGATGTGCTTAAATCAAATACTCCCTTTTTTTTTGCTCCGCATGGTAGCCTCAGTCAGAGTAGAACCAATTTCACAGAGCAGAGACCTTGATGAAAGAAGGAGGGATCGAACTAATGCTGGTTTCCCAGCGCTGTGCTGTTTGTTCACGCAGCCCCTCAGTCCCATTTTCTTATTGAACTTTCACTCATCATTCTAGTTCTATTGGAATATTTCCTCCCCTTTGAGGCTTTTCTCTTTTCTCTATCATCCCCCCTGCTCACACCCCGCCCCAGCCCGGCCGTCAGTCTGATCTCTCTCTCTGAGTAACATGGCCTAGTAGCCCCTATACCTGGCCTTGCATTAGAGTTATATGGGGATTTGTACGTTAGATTGAAAATTCTTCGATGGCAAGAGCTAGAACCGGGTCTCGTTCACCTTCGTGATTTTCACAAAACCCCCTGAGCACATCGTAGGTGCCAAAAGATCGTTATTGAAAGTAATGATTGTGATTGCAACACGGAACTCAGCCATCAACCACTATTGAATCTAGCCCCCATTTTCCTTATTCTAGATTTGCCAGGCCTGTACATTTCCTAGCCTTTCCCTGTCACTGTATTTATCCCCTGTTGCAAATCAAGAAGAGAGAAAAAGAAAAATGATAAACATGACCCAACATTTGCAGTTTCTGTCACTTTTTTTTCCCAATCAAGAGATTTTCTTTTCTACATGATTAATTTCTCCTCTCTGACCCTTTGAAGCCCAGAGTGATCCCAAAAGTTGCCTTGCATCTGTTCACTTAAGAGAATACATTCATCACCTTAGCAACGTTTGTATCTAGAGCCACATGTCTATGTGTGTGTTTCCTTGTATGCAAATGTATTTCTCTTATCAACCCCTACCTTCTATGTAAAGTGATTAAATTCACTTACATAAATACCCATGGGGAAATGGGTTTTCTGGAACCCTGTGCAGCTCAAGGAAGAAATACTTCTCAGGGGGCACCTGGACACTCACTGACTGCTTTTTCACCTGGGGTAACATGTAGGCTCATGACACTGAGTTCAGTTAAAGAAGCAGGAGAACCCCGTGTTTATAAAGTACAAAGGTTATTTAATTCTTCCTGAATGGTGATATAAGCCACACACAGGAAAGGATACGGTGCGGCACAAAATCACATTTCTTGCACCCAGAAACTTTGTTTTATTCAAGCAGGATTTCCTACTATTGTTTGCCTAACATTAGGGACTCGAAGAGCTAAAGGAGTCATGCCGCTTTGCTCCTGCTCTTGTAGGTACCTCACTTGTGCTAAATGTGTGGATCTTTGGCTAAATCAATCAAGAATTTATGGGGCACCTGGGTGGCTCAGTCGTTAAGCGTCTGCCTTCAGCTCAGGGCAGGGTCCTGGGATCGAGCCCCACATCGGGCTCCCTGCTCAGTGGGAAGCCTGCTTCTCCCTCTCCCGCTCCCCCTGGCTTGGGTTCCCTCTCTCAATGGCTGTCTCTATCAAAGAAATAAAATCTTTAAAAAAAAAAAGAAAGAAAGAAAGGAAGGAAGGAAGAAAGAAAGAAAGAAAGAAAGAAAGAAAGAAAGAAAGAAAAAAAAAAGCATCTGCCTTTGGCTCAGGTCACAATCCCAGGGTCCTGGGATGGAGCCCTGCGTCTGGCTCCCTGCTCAGCGGGGACCCTGCTTCTCCCTCTCCCTCTGCTCTTCCTCCCACTCATGCCCTCTCTCTGTCAAATAAATAAATAAAATCTTTAAAAAAAAAGAATTTACTGTGTGTGTGTGTGTGTGTGTGTGAGAGAGAGAGAGAGAGAGAGAGAGAGAAGGAGGGAGAGAGAGAGGGTGAGAGAGGGGGTGCAGGAAATAGAGAAAAAAAGAGGTCTTTCCACACCTGAAGCAGTGCAATATCTTATCTATTCTACTAGATTGTAAATTCCTAAAGATCAAGGTCCTCATGTTTCATCCTTTCAGCCCTTATATTATCCACATAGTGATTTGTACGAGTTAACATTCGATTAGCAGATTAAATAGATAAAGTGAACTTTCAGCCTATGGCTTCTCTATTAGTTTCCTATGGCTGCTGTAACCAGTTACTACTAATTTAGGGCCTTACAAACAACACAAAGTCATTATCCTATGGTTCTGGAAGTCAGAAGCCCAAACAGATCTCACTGGATTAAAATGAAGGCATCCACAGGGCTTCATTTTTTTTTCCCTGGAGATTCCAGAGAAGAATCCATTTTCTTGCCTTTTCCAGTTTCTGCTTGCCTTCCTTGGTTCCTGGTCTCTGTCCCCCACCTTCAAAGCCAGCAACAGCCAGTCGACGCTGTCACACTGTGGCAACCTGGTCCTCTCCTGCCTCCCTCTCCCACTTGTAAGCAGCACGCTTGTGATGCCATCGGGCCCACCTGGATAATTCAGGATACTCTCCCCATTTCAAGGAAAGCAGATTAGGGAACTTAATTACATTTGCCTTTTCCAAGTAGTAGAACATAGGCACAGGCTCCGGAAATTAGAAGAAGAAATCTGTTTTTTGGGGGGGGGATAATTCTTCCTCCCACAGCTTCTTCTAAAAAGACCATTTTTAAAACTGTTACACTGCTTTAAAATATTTAGCAATATAATAAATTCTTGAAAAAGGAATTATACAGTGTTTTCCTTTCACTTTTTAAAAAAGAAGTCCAACCTCCTGCCATAGATTCTTCTTACCCAAATAAGTAGGAAACAATGGAGACTATATCAGTTCTTCCTAGCAGGGCCATTTTTAAATAAATGACGGAGGCATGAGTAGGCCACCAAACTGCATGAAACTTTTCAGGGCAACTTGCTGTATATATAATTTTCGTATGTTTCGATTTACATAACAAATGAAAAAATTCCCGTACAAATGCCTGAATTTGTCTTTACGGCATTTCAACCGACTATCTTCTTCTAATTCTCTCATCAGAATGCTTAGGATACAAACTGAAAGACATCCTATTAAGGGTACACTGATACTGTCTTTGCGAACTAGTCACAGGACCAAGACGGTATTGATAATGTTCCCTAAGTGTAGAAAAATAAACTACTTTCTAAATGACCCTAAGAAGTATTGTTGATCTGGAGTCAAAATTAATCTTCATATATAGGCTACTTGAATTTAGCCTTCAGGCCTTTCATTTAAAGCCTCGCTATATCAACTGTTATCAGAGTTAAACAGAGAAGACTGTACAAGCCCCCTTGCTTAGACAAAAGTAATGGATAAACAGATTTCCAGTTAAACATGGCAAAATAACCACGTGAATTTACCTTGTTTCCCTCCCAAACCCTTTTATCAAAACGGCAAGGGTAGCAATAATGAAAGGTATTAACCAACAGGGATTAAGAAAATAGGACAGGAGGCAACAGACAAAAGATTTCAATAGATGTTTTGAAGAGAAGAAGTGGAAGGAAACGTGTAAGTCAATTCTACAGAGTAAAGAAATTTATAACCTAAGTCCCTGCAGAGGGGAAAGAGCAATGAGGTGGGCCCCCCCAACCCCCCCAACCTGCCCCCCACAGTCCTGCAGAAACTGAGGGGTGGAGGCACCAGGTACCACAGAATGATTGGTTGAAAGATAATCTACAGAGTGCTTGGACTCACTGGGGTCCCCTCTTCTGATCCACACAGACGGTGACTACCTTTCCTTCTCCAATAGGAGACGAGAAGTTTAGTCTTCGGAAAAACTGAACTTGAAGAGGTCCCAGACTCCAGCATGAGAGTGTAGATCAGGGATAAAGCACGGAACTGAGAACAAGGAGATTAAGAGAAAATCTCATACGGTACAGTGGGGTCCTCACTCCTTCCCTGTATATACGACTACTGTTCTGCTCAGGATAATGAATGAGACAACCACGCTTGGAGAAACTAAGGTCCCTAGAGAAAAAGAACTCTGATATTTTGGGTGTCTTCCGGGAAGAGGCCCACTTCTGCCTGATCCGCATTCAAGCAAACCCACCCGTCAGCAAGCCTCAAGCCTTCACCTCACATTCACACAGAGCTTCTAATCACTTCTATCATGGATCACTGTTACACTGCTAAGAATTGCCAAGAAATTCTCCAACTTGAGAGAAACCTTAAGGCAAGACAGGTTATAAGAACTCGAAACTCTCCATGTATCTTAGGTTTCATATGCTTCATCAAAGTGAGGGAGTAAATCTAGAAAGATGAGAATCTAGGAAAGAGAGATCCAACACGGAATGATGAAAGGAAGTTATAGGACAAGAATTGTGTCCCAGGCCTAGAGAGCACAAGTAGCCATTCTAGGTTGAAACAGGATGGTACAGGGTGCTGGGAAAGAGACTTACACAGCAAAATGGAAATGGTAGATTTTTGGTAACTTTTTCTAAGTATTTGAGTAGTTGTGAAAAATACTGATGGGCGTTTGGCAATTCTGGAGGGCCATTTGGGGGAAAAGTTACTGTTAGATATATAGAAAACAAGGCAAATGAAAACAAATGAAAAAGAGTATTAATGACCAAAAATTGTAAGAGAAAAGAAAGAAAATCATGCAAGACAAGTTTTGTCTACCAAAGACGGTAGACAACTTGTTTCAACAATGAATAGTATTTACATAGGCATGGCATTTTAAATAATAACAGAAGTGGATGTGTGTGAGAGGAAAAACAGCTTAAATTTCTCATCTTCCATTAAAAGAAGTTAATAGACAATGTGTAATGTTGATAAACCAAGAAATTGTATGGTAACTAGGCTTACTGCGTTGATCCGTTCTCAATGTATACAAATGTTAAATCACTATGTTGTACACGTGAAAGTAATAGAATTTTGTATGTCAGTTACACTTCGGTAACAAAAAGAAGTGATGATGAGCAGTTTAAAACAGAAAAAAAGGGGTGCCTGGGTGGCTCAGTCGTTAAGCGTCTGCCTTCGGCTCAAGGGTGTGATCCCGGAGTTCTGGGATTGAGCCCCACATCAGTCTCCTCTGCTAGGAGCCTGCTTCTTCCTCTCCCACTCCCCCTGCCTGTGTTCCCTCTCACGCTGGCTGTCTCTCTCTCTGTCGAATAAATAAAATCTTTAAAAAAAAACAGAAAAAAAGGAAGAAATTGCAACAAAAGCATATCATTTAGAAATATGGAGGTAAGGGGCGCCTGAGTGGCACAGCGGTTAAGCGTCTGCCTTCGGCTCAGGGCGTGATCCCAGCGTTATGGGATCGAGCCCCACATCAGGCTCCTCTGCTAGGAGCCTGCTTCTTCCTCTCCCACTCCCCCTGCTTGTGTTCCCTCTCTCGCTGGCTGTCTTTATCTCTGTCAAATAAATAAATAAAATCTTAAAAAAAAAAAGAAATATGGAGGTAAATACTAAAAGAAATAGCTGAAAATTTCAAGNGTGTTCCCTCTCTCGCTGGCTGTCTCTATCTCTGTCAAATAAATAAATAAAATCTTTAAAAAAAAGAAATATGGAGGTAAATACTAAAAGAAATAGCTGAAAATTTCAAATGACTGAGGAGTGGAAAAATACGAATAAAGGGACTGCTTTTTTCAATTTAAACTTCATCTTTTATCTACCTGTATTCCTTTGGTAACATTAAACATTTTTTTAAAGGGAAGGAAAGAAGGACAGTAATGAAGTAAAATGAAATGAATTGCCAAAGAAGCACGAAGTAGTCTGGGTGTATCTGAAAGAGAGATCTTTAAAATGAACAGGAAATCAGCCTGTTTTGCCTCAAAAGCAATGATAGGGATAATGCTACCAGCCAAACTGAAAAGGTGCTTGACTGTGCTTGCTTCCTACTATTCTCCAGGGCTCATTTGGCAGCTTTTGACAATGATGTTAAAAACCATCCATATTCTGGGGCCCCTGGGAGGCTCAGTTGGTTGAGCATCTGCCTTCTACTCAGGGCTCAGGTCATGAGCCCAGGGTCCTGGGGTGGAGCCCGCATTGGGCTCCCTGCTCAGCGGGGAGTCCGCTTCTCCCTCTCCTCCCAGCTCAGCTGGCTATCTCTGTCTCTCTCTCAAATAAACTAATTAAAAAATCTTAAAAGAAGAAGAACTATCCATATTCTAAAATAGATGTTTCTGAAGAAAAGTGGCATTCCCATGACTAATAACGCGCTACTTTTCACTTATGGAGAAGAAATGCACTGGACTGTTTTCACATTGTTCATGGTAGATGCAGGCCATTTACTAGATGTTTGGTTTAATTGCCTTGGCGCCAGCACGGGTAGTTTGGAGAGACCTAGCTCAGGTTAGGGCGTACTGCCTAGAGCCATGAAACAGGGCTGAGCTGACTCACCTCACCTAGGGAAATAAATTCAAATCCTTTGCAGAGTGCTGTACCCTTAAGAGCCAACGTGTCCTCCCAAATGATTTGATTTTCAAACTATCTGCTTCATTGAACCATTCCCCCTACATTATTCGTGGGTTGACTTTGGTAGAGTCAACCAAGAATTCAAGACCTTGGTCTTGTACCTGTGTGTTTCTTTCTTCCTAATTATTCTGGTAAGGCTTCCACCTCTCTCTACCTGGGTTAGGGAAATATTGCGTGGAAAAGTCCCTTGAACCGTAACCATATTATATTTCTGCTCCGATTCAATTCTGACACGTGGAATTCCACCCCACTCCCTGAATGGCATTGTACGGGTCTTTCATACCCTGATTTATGGCTCTCAAGATGCTTCTCAGTTTCTTCTTTTCTGATGGGAAAACAAGACTTATATATTTCGTATGGTTATTACATTGAAATTACCATCAGAAAATTAATGTATTTAATAACTGTCAAAAAGAGTGAAAAATGTGTCTGAAACATGAAGACAACTGTATTTATGAATCCCTTCAACCTCTTAGAGGCATCAGATAACAGGATAAATGTCATTATGACTTTGATCCAGGGCACTCTGTCATTTAAAATTTAGGCAAAAAAAGATGTTCTTTATTCAGCCAGAGCTGAGAGTGTCATCATGAATAAAGGTCATTTACTTTATGTTACTTTTAATTTCTTCAGGGTTGAAGATCTCTGCATTTTGAGTATTGGCAGGAAAATGTACTTCTTATCTGGGGTAAATTATAAACAATGTTGCACTATGAAGGTATTAAATAATCAGAGCTTAAACTCTGGACAGGCTTTCTCAGAGCAGAGAGATCAATTAGTTATTGATAAAGGATTAGGCCCTTTGATCTTCTGTTCTCCCATCCCATATTTTAGAGGCGGTAGAGTTTCTATTCCCGTTATCCAATTGTTGCTACTGGAAATAGAAAGGACCCACTCATCCTTTTCATCATCTTCAGCAAAATGATGAGGTCAGAGATGTTTGCCTCGTGTTCCGCACAATATACACTCAAGATTTCTTGAGGGTGTACTTGGCAACAACAGGGATGGAAGAAGATTCTGCCAGCTTCCTTTGCTTGGGGCACTTCGTGTAACTTTTCTGCCTTCCTGACGCTGAAAAAACCCTAGAGTATCTCTTCCCCAGGGCTGCTAAATTCTGACAAGGAGCCACTCACAACAGTGTGGCCTGCTGGTACATCTGGGGTTTACCTTCTGTTGGTCAGGGCGAGGGGAATTTTCTCAGTACCAGCTCACGCTAGCATTTGAGCCTCTTATAGGACTGAGTCCTTAGCCTAAATTGCTGTTGGGCTTGAGTTATAGGTGATTCCAGATAATGCCACTCACGAGTGTGTGTGTGAGAGAGCGTGAGAGAGCGAGAGAAGCCCGAAACCAAGGAGTTCACAGGGCAGAAAAGAGAAGCTGCAACTCTTTCCCTCATTTTCGCCTCTTCTCTGAATGCTGTCCGCCACCACGTTCCTATGAGACAGTATCCTCGTCTGACACCTTGATTACCGAGTATTCATTTAGCTGTTTGCAGGAACTCAAGTTTCCATCAGGGAGCTGGCTGAAACCAGTTGGGACCACTGACCTCCTCTTTGAGCTCCACAAAAAGAAATTAACCCTCCTTTACTTGGCACTTTCCTTTATCTGTGTTGGAGTCACTAGCCCTCTCCTCCTCATCCAGACCCTTCTTCACCTGCCTTTAAAAACCTCCTGACTCAGGGCGCCTGGGTGGCTCAGTTGGTTGACCTTCGGCCTTGTGATTTCGGCTCAGTTGGACTTGTGATTTCGGCTCAGGTCATGATTGCCTGAGTCGTGAGATCGAGCCCTGCATCAGGCTCTGCGCTCAGCAGGAAGTCTGCTTGAGAG
The DNA here is from genome assembly GCF_002007445.2 of Ailuropoda melanoleuca. NCBI lineage: Eukaryota > Metazoa > Chordata > Mammalia > Carnivora > Ursidae > Ailuropoda > Ailuropoda melanoleuca. The sequence goes on along the minus strand of NC_048238.1, from coordinate 81,749,962 downwards.
TCTCTCTCTCCCTACCCCCCCTCCTCCCGCTCTCTTTCCTTCCCTCCTCTCTCTCTCTCAAAGGGGCCTTTGGGATAAACCGTTTCCCTCATGCACACCAAATGTCTCAGTGATGGGACCCGCCTCGAGTCTGGCAAACTTGGCTTCAGTCACGTGTGTTTTAGTCTGCCTCTCCCCCATCCTGGGTGTCTACTTATTTTCCAAAACTGCCTCATGGCCCTCCTTTGTCCCTTACATACCTGGCTTCGGCAGCGGCAGAACCACAAAAGAGGTCTTAGAAGATCCAGTAGAGTTTCTGGCCTACCCAGAGGGCTCCTCCCTGTCTGTGTCGCGTTCTGTGCTCCCCCTTCCCTTTTGGCCTAAATCAGGTTGGTCCTGCTCTGCACCCCACCACCACTCCGGCTGTGCCCTGGCACCACAGGACAAAGGCCACAGCAGCCCATTTTGGGTTTTAGATCTTGGCTAAGTCAGAGCCCCCACCTCTGCACACACCCAACAGGGATGAAAAGAAACTTCGTGGAACATAATTCCAAGCTTCTGTTAAAATCATTTTTTCCCCTGCTTTTTGAGTTCCAATTTAAACCCAATCATTCTTTCTTTTTCTTCTTAAATTTACACTGCCTCAACTTCTTAATACATCTTTTCTTAATTTTCAGGACTTCTGGTTGGAAAAATTCACAAATATCCAGTATGGAATTTCTCTCTTTATGTGGTTCATAAATCCTTCTTAATTTTGATTTGCAAACTCCATTTTTCATCTATAGTTGCCATTGTTTCAATTTTTCCTTCTTTTCTCATCGTACAGAGGCCAAGAAGCTGTATATCTTGGATGATCTTTCCAGACTATCCTGTATGGCACAGTCCTCTTTCTGTCTGGTACTCATTCTGTCTCTCAATGTCTCTCTTTCTCATGAAACGACAAATGCATGACTATCTGCGTCCCTGTAACCCGCCTCTACTTTATCTTACTAATTTAGCTGTTAAAATTATCAACAAAATAAGACAAAGCCTCTTCTTTATGTCCTTATTACACTTAATACTGTATCCCTGTAAATGACCAGGTTAACTAGAAAGAAAGAGTTGATTTGGGGATGTAACAACCAGGGTACTGAGAAAGAAAGAGAGAGAGAGAGAGAGAACAAGTGAGTGAGCTTTTGCTTTATTTAGAACAGGAATTCCTTCCTCATACTCTTCACTGAATGAGGCCAAGACCTCAGGGCCAGAAATAAGTAAACAAAGTCAAACTAAAACTGAGTTTTCCATGGGAACACACTGCTCGGAGGGTATTTTGGAAGATCCCTTAAGAATGAGCTCAGACAATAATAAATCCAAAATATAATCCCCTCTTCGAGAAGTCATGGCTTAAGAAACTCAACTTTCCAGGGCGCCTGGGTGGCACAGCGGTTAAGCGTCTGCCTTTGGCTCAGGGCGTGATCCAAGTGTTGTGGGATCGAGCCCCACGTCAGGCTCCTCTGCTATGAGCCTGCTTCTTCCTCTCCCACTCCCCCTGCTTGTGTTCCCTCTCTCGCTGGCTGTCTCTATCTCTGTCAAATAAATAAATAAAATCTTTAAAAAAAAAAAAAAGAAACTCAACTTTCCATGGTCAAGAAACCAGCCTTTGAGAAAAGTCGGTCTGTGCTTCTTTTTCCAATCAAGTTAGACTAATAGCATGATATATCCTCCCGTGATCTGTCTCCAAAATGTGCCCCAAAGTCTGTTGTCATGTGGATGGGAATTAGACGTATCCGTTGTCTCTGGAGGAAGTAGCTAGGGCCAAAAGGAGGAAAGGGTGGGGAGGCGGATTTCAGGCCAACATAAAGAGTACCTTTGGAACTGTGAAAAGTTGCCTAAAAATCAGACCGGCTGCCCCCAGGAGACAGTGTTTGAGCAGAAGCTAGATGACCTTGCCGGAAATGTCACCAGAAGAACTCAAAGATAAACGTGGTAGGGAGAAGCCTACAATTTTTTCTGACCCTTAATAGTCCATAATTTCATCATTTTCTAGTCTCTAGCAAGTGTGTATCTGAAAATGTTCTTTTATTTTTTATTTTTTTGAAGAATTATTTGTTTTTGAGAGAGAGCGAGTGAGCAGGGGAGGGGCAGAGGGAGAGGGAGAGAATCTCAAGCAGACTGCCCGTTGAGCACAGAGTCCGAGGTGGGGCTCCATCTCACAACTCTGAGATCATGACCTGAGCTGAAATCAAGAGTCAGATGCTCAACCGACTGAGCCCCCCGGGGCACCCCTGAATAAGTTCTTTTATGTCCTTGCCCTCCATCCAGGCATTCCTACTTAACCTACTTTTCCTTATAGGTCTTAGGCTAGATAAACCCTGGGCCTGGTCCCTGCACTAACAGAAAACATGACATGAAGTTTCCTGGCTGGGATGGGTGCTCACATGAAATTCAAATGTCCTTTGTGCTAGCCGTCCAGGTTGTTTTCCAAACCACTTTGCCCCCGCTCTGCTCCTTCACTGTTTGAGACTCTTCCGAATTTGGCCTTTTGACCTGCTGCTGGCTTTGCTTTTCAATAAGTTGGTCCTCCAGATTTTTGCTTTCCCCCAGACTGCTGACTTCTTGCCCTGACCTTTGATTTGCATGAGCTTCTGGACTCCTGATTTCCTACATCTTCTGCAACACTGAAACACGTGGGTTCTAAAAACAACTACAGAAGTTTAAATCCAGGCTGCTCTGCCACTGACCAGCTCTGTGACCTTAGACAAGATAGTTGTCCTCTTAGGATTTCAGTCCCTTCTTCTGAAATGTAGGGGACCAAGGCGTCACCTAATTAACTGGGTTGTTTGAGAAAAAATAATTAAGTTACAGAAGAGGCCAAGAGCATCACTCATATTTGAAGGCATCAGACACACTCCAGGAAACGCTGGGACAGCCATTCGCAGAGATCTCGTTGGGTTGCTACAACGTTACTCCTTCAACCTCAACTCCCTGTAGATGTTCTCCTTGGGGTTCCTTGTGGATGTCTCAGTCACTACCCGGGTCTCCAGAATGATTTCTGTCATTCTGCATTATCTGCCGCTTGAACCTCTCCAAAAGAAATTTTAAAGTGGCTTATAGTAAGACAGACATAGGAGAGAGGCCCTATTCTTATCTTTCCTTTTCCCCTGTTACATGGCATCTGAGCTGCCATGCCTCTGAGATGCAACGTAGCAGAGTGGGGGGGTAAGGTAGGTGCTGGAGTCAGACAGCCTTAATTCAAATCCCACCTAACCACTTACTTGCCATGTGAGCCTGGCCAAGTCACCAATTTTGTCTGTGCCTCCGCTCCCCCAAGTGAAATAGAGACGATAACACTAGCATCTACTCCATAGAGTCTTTGCATGGATGGTATGAATGAATTATGAATTAATGACTATGAATATATGAATGAATAATGAATACGTGAATTAATATACCTTAACACTATGTTCCTGGCACCTAGTAGGTATTCAACTGGTGTTAATTATTATCGTTTCCTCTTGTACAAAGGGGATATGTCACACCCCTACAAATAATAATGATTCTTCGTGGGTTTGGAGGAAGACAGTATTAGATAATCCAGGAAAGGAAGCAAGGGTACTTTGACTTCGTCCTCCGGTGGTGTAGCTAAAGCTATCAAACATGCGAATGGGAAGCACTGACCTATTCAGTTGCTCATCCAGTTGCCTTTGTTTTCCCAGTCACAGCCTCTCGCCTGTCTCTGTATTGTTACTATTACCGGTAGTCCTGACACGGAGCTTCTGTAGGCTGTCACAGGGGACAGGACCATGACCTTTAAAGGGTCTGAGCACACACTACATTCACATAGCAACATTCAGTTCCATATACACAGGCCCCAAGCCTGGTGATTTTTGTACTCGTGTCTGGAAAAGAGAAGCACATCAAGGGCTCACTAAGCAGTAGGAGTATCAGCCTAAAACAGTCCAGACCAGGGAAGAAGAGACAGAGGCAGACGGGAGATAATCCATCTGGAGAAGACCATGGAACTCACCACAAAATTCCACAGAAATTAAGAATAAATGGGCTGTGGTTTCACAAACAATTTTGGCTAAGGAAAAAAAAATTGATGGGGGATGACATCGGAAGGAAAGGAAGAGGGCTCACTGGAGATATCTTTGAGAGTAATATAGAATTCTCAAGCACACTTGGAAATTCCAGGTGTCGCTTATCTAGGCACAGCCTGGGAGTGTGGGTGGGTCAGGATTGCCAACTCACAGGTTCTGTTCCTGCTTCTGCCACACCTTAGACGTGTGACTCGGGGACAGCTTCTTGCCCTCTCAGTGTCACTCATATTCACCTTGCTAAAAGAGGGAAAACCATCCTTCAGCCCCAAATCTGATAAAGGAACACAGGGAATTGTATCAGTGCTTGCCTTCGGGAGAAGTGACTGAGATATAAAAAGCAGTGTCCTGATCCTTGTTCTGCAAGCTCGTGTATAGGCTGGAGTCCAGCCAGAATCCCAAACAATGACTTATTTGCTCACAATACGCTTCCTTCCAACAAGCTGTTTTGTAAGGGAAGAGCGTGAGAAGTAATTAGGAGGCCGGGGTTTAGAATCAGATTCTGGATCTCACGCTAGCAAGTTGTATGACCTTGGGCAAGCTGATTATTCCTTGGCTGACTTCATTTTTCTCAGCTGAGAAATGGGGGAAAACTACAGTACCTGCCTTCCTGGGTTTCTGTAAGGATTGAGGGAAAGCGTACGAGGCACCGAGCTCGGCGCTTGGCACCCAGCGCGTGTTGAATAAATGTGACCTATTGTTATAACTGAGCCTCGCTATTCCACATTTGGGTGCATCAGGGGAAATAGAAGGAGATGAAGAGATGGGATGATGCAAACAAAGGCACGACATGAGTTGGGGCACGGGGTGGGCTCGATGTCATTGCGGAGTAGACGTTGATGGGGGGGGTGTTATGAGTTGGTAAAACCAGGAAGGGAAAAGGCAACCATCGGACGCAACTGAGGAAGGGACTGGTTTCAGGCAAATGAAAGCACCAGAGAACTAGTTGGGGTGTTCGTTCTGGGAGACCGGCAGCTGACAGGAAGAAGGAATCAGTTCCTTAGCACCATGGTAGCCAGAGTCCTAGCTTGGAGCACATTCCCTATGGGAGGGCCCACTGTAAAGGGCCAAGGCAGGCTGAGGAAGACTGAAGTCCCTGCAGGAGGTTGAAGAAAAACAGGCAGGCCCTGGCCTTCAAGGCTAGACGTCTGAATTCATTCAGTAAACACGAGTGAGGCATCTATTATGCGCAAGGCAATATTACGGTATCCGAAGACAGCAATGTACTTCCAGAGGCTCTCTTGCCTCTGTGAGCTCCTGGAGCAGACCACCGGTTCTCGTCCTCTTCACTCACTCACTTACTATTTATTGGAAAATCTGGGTACCAAGTATTGTGGTAGAACTTCGATCCGCCAAGGGAAAAGAAAGGGAACAAAAAGCCTTCAGGGACAGTCTCTTGTTCACCCCAGTCAAGGACCTACTTTGGGGATAAGCCGACCTCCGCCGGGTCCCACACATGGATAGTCAAATAGCCTGTCTTTCCATTGTTCCATCATCCACAGAACAATCGAGTATGCCTCTTCCGAGTCACAGAATTTGCTTATGTGATTGTCCAACTTGATTTAGAACATAGTTTTCTTAGGAGATGCCGTTTTCCTCTGATTGAATTCCCACACTCACTTCTCACAATGCTGTTCCCAGAGCAGACGTCTCCCTAGGTCGGGGGTTTTGCAACTCTGATTCAAAGACCTTTAAGATTCCTTAAAGAGGTTATGGTGTTTCTGAAAGTATTCAGTCTTAATTACAATAGTCATATTGTTAAATATCTTTCAAAACATAGTAAAATAATAAAACACTCAAATGGAATAAATATCAAATTGTAATATATTGGAAACCACTACAGGGTTAATTTGTGCTACCGGGTAAATTAGTTTTTAGTGCAGACCTTGATTGATAGCTATTCCTATCATTTCTATTTAATTCAAGATTCCCCAGAGATTTAAGTTGAGCTATCCAAAACACTGCTTCTATTTGCAATTTATCTGTGTGAATTAGGAATGTCTCTTTACCATGCCACCAAAACCTGGTAGAAAAAATAAATTTGATACCAAAGCTGAACGTAAGAATACAACTGTCACCCAGAACCCCATATTTCCAAGGTCTGTATTTATCAAAACTTTATTCATGTACGGGTTATACACTAAGTAAATGGTATAAATTTGAATTTAAAATATTGTAACATATGTTTACATATGACGGCTTTCTGTAAGATTCCATTTGATGACAATAAAACCTCCTGTGAAGAATAAAATTTGGAAACTGTTGTCCTAAGTGAACTCTGAAGTCCAAAGCTTAGTAGGATGGCGTCAATTACAAAGCACAAGCAGACCCTGGCGTCCCAGTGAGGAGCCTGCGCCAATGAGCTGCTGTATAGGGTGGGCAGCTATGTTTCCACGCCAATCTAGCTCTTCAAGGAACTGGAGGACATTTCCGTAGAGCTCTCAGCCTCACTCATTTCTGTTATAAGTACTGTCCATATTCATGGCGCGCTCGTTGCCCACTCCAACTACAATTGACTCTGTTCTCCTCTTACCGTGACCATAACCGCTCCTCTCTGAAGCGGTAAATGGCTCAGAAGGATATGAGATACAGATTGCCCTGGATCCCCAATTCCACACAAGGGCGACTAAGTACCTAGGAGGCTGGGAAGAATTTGGAGCAAAGAGCTCTACATCTGAGAACTAACCAGCCATTGCTATGCTTCACCCGATGTCCTTTAATCTGCCCCACTAAAACCAAGCTCTTCCTACCTCACTCCGGTGGGATCCTCAGAGTTATTCAAACTTAATATCAAGCAATTTTGGTGCAACTCATTTCAGTAGTGTAACTTCTCGACAGTGGCCCTTTCTTTCCAATCCTGTTCCGTGCAGACTCAACCTGGTCAGGCCACTGGTGGTCTACTGGAATAGTCCCCAGGTTTCTGTATGCCTGTCCTTCACCGGCTTGACTGAGTCCTCTCTTGACTTCTGTGCTGAATTCTGCTCTGGCTCCAGCTCTTCTCAGTTTGCCTCCCCTCTCCTTCCCCTGCGTTCTCTCGGCAACGGTCCTAGCCCAGCTCCTCATGTTCTTGTCTCTCCTCTGTCAACTCCAGGTTTCCCAGTGTACCTTGAACACTCTATCTCTCCAATGATCACACCTGCCTTAGTCCACACGGTTTGGGGCTGCAAAGAAAGAAAAACTGATATCCAGTTCTGCTTTGTGATCTAGAAGGATGAAGATGATTCCATTGTTCACAAAATTGTCAAGTGAAAGATGGTGTGGAGATGCTTTTTTAAACAGTAATTCAAACTGCCGGTTTTCTTGATCCTGTAAACATATGCCAATAAACCCAGCGAAGATAAGAATAGAAGAAAACCATGATATAGTTAACAATTCAAAGAAATCCCTCTGAGCTTGGGGCCTTTCAAACACATGTGATTTTGCTGTTGACTTACAGTCAGGCGTCTCCACTTTCTGCTTCCTGTTAACTGCATTCTGCTTATTTTTGAGAATTTCCCAAGTTCCTTTCCTTGCCTTATTCATATTTCTAAAAGCCTGATTATCATTTCAGTCCCTCCCTGCCTTTCCCTCCTCAGATACATTTATCCCAAAGAAATCACATTAAAGTGAAATCAGAGGCATTCTTGAGGGGGCAGGGCAGAGAAAAACTTGCAGTTTAAAGGGTTTGTGTAGAAATTAGAAGGGAAAAATGCCTTGGGCAACGGACGGTCGTTTAGACAGGAGGTTTCAGATGCAGACAGTCTGTATGTAATTCTCAGTTAAGGAGTTCTCATTATTTTCCCCATCATCACACAGCCCACTGCTTCCTCAGCGGGCAATCCACTGCCCTGCCCACTTAGCAGAAGGGAATCTATAACTGGGGGAACTTCGGTGAAGTAAGAGTCCCAGTAAATTATAATACATCTATATAATGAAATACTAAGCTGATATTAAAAGAACAGGGTAGGTCCATATGTGCCGATGTAAAAAATTTCTAGAAAATATTGCAAAAAAAGTGAAAGGAGGAAAAGGCTCATATCTGTAACTGTATCATGATACAATTTACGCTTTAAGACTCTGAAGACTGTAAAGAGCATGTGAAGGCAAAGGCATTAAGGAGAAGTGAAGATAAGGCCAGCAAGATACACAACATTAACGTCGGCTACCTTTGGGAAGGGAAATTGACAAGTGTTAATGGGGCCTTTCATCTCTCATTTTATACGCTTTGGAAATTTTTAACAATGAATGAGGATTGTTTTTGTAATATACACAAGAAGGAAAAAAATGAAGGTGATTTCAGGACTAGAGATGAGATCGGTGTGACCCACCTACGCCTTGCCCTTGAACTCTCTATTTTTCTCGTCCACCAATACAAATTCAAAATAGCTTAGGCTACAGAGGCTCAAGTCAGTTCCTCGACTGAGTCCAAACTCTCACACATGCTTTCCTTTCAGCCTAGAATACCCTTCGTCTCCTCCTTCCCCGTGGTTAATTTCTTCTTGCCCTGCTGTTTGTGCTTTGAGGTCACTTCTTCCAGAAAGATACCCCCACATGCCACTCTGCATCATCTTCCTTCATTCTACTCATCCTGCCTGCGAGGCAGGGCTGAGTCAAGGACCAGGTGAACAGGTTGTGAGTTGGCCCGGTTCAATGCCCGCCCAGTGAAGAGAAGAAATGATAAAGGAACCATCAGAGAATAGTTACACTTCTAAGGTGAGTTGCCCCCAAATGCCTGGTCTTAACAGATACATACCAAGCTCCAAGAGAACCTGGACTTTGTCCATCACAGCACCTACCATTCTGCATTGCGATCATCTGCTTGCTTGTGTGTATCCCTCACAAAAATACAAATGCTGTGGGACCATAAGGGAAGACTGCTTGTCCGTCTTATTCTCCACCATAACTTCAGAACTAGCACAGTAGATGCAAAATATTTGTCTTAGCTGTAGCTGCTATAACAAAATACCATAAATGGGGTAGCTTAAACAGCAAACATGTAGTTTTCACAGTTCTAGAGGTTGGAAGCCTGAGCTCAGGATGCCAGCAGTGTCGGGTCCTTGGTGAGGGCCCTCTTCCTAGTGGCAGATGGCTGACTGCTTGTATCCTCAGGAGGTGGAAAGGAAGCAAGCTCAGTCTCTGGTCTCTTCTCATAATGGCGCTAATCCCATTCACGAGGGCACTAATGGCGCTAATCCATTTCATGAGGACACTAATGGCACTAATCCCATTCAGGGTTCCAGCCTCATGACCTGTTCACTTCCCAAAGGCCCCACCTCCTAATATCATCGCATTGGGATTAGTATTTTAACATATGAATTTGAGGTGTCAAAATATTCAGTCTATAGCAATATTTATGTGTGGGATAGATGCATACAACACAAAGGTCAGTGACTTACTTAAAAGAAGTGAGTTTGCAGATAGAAAAAATATTGTATACATTACCCTAGGAATGTAGATTGTCCAGTCCTAGGACTGCGAGAACCAAGGGAACAAAGGACTGGTAACCAAGCATAGCTTCTCGTGGGAAAAATTAAAAGTGGCCTTTCCCTGATTAGACAATTGTCTTGACATAGGGCAGCATTTCTCAACCTCAACAGTATAGACATCTTGGACTGAATAACTCTGACTTGTAGGGGGCTGTCATGTGCACTGTAGGGTGTTTAACAGCCTCATTCCTGCCCTTACCCACTAGATGCCATTGACACAACTCCCCAAGTTGTAACCCCTGGTCTTGCCAAATGTTGCCTAGGAGGCAATATCAATGACATAGGGTTTTCACATGTAAAATTGAGCAGTGCTATGTAAAAGACATGACACTTGCATGCTCATATGCAGTCCCTTTGCAACATATGATTTGATCTTTACAAGCAGAAGGGCTCCAAATGAATGTTTATGATTACTGGGTAGGTAGGGTTTTAGGCCAATTGTCTTACCTTAACTAAATGACACAAGGGTTAATGTATAGTCAACCTTTACTAAGCATTCCCAGGTTTGAAACTCAGTTCCAATTATTCTCAAGTGATTCTGAAGGTTCATGACACATAGTCATTTGTCAGTGTGCTGGGGCATGAAATTGTACCATGTACTCTCTGTGGCTGGTGTGTGGAGGTGAGTCACTTAGCTAGTGAGTGAACCTAGCTGATCTCCCACCACAGACATCATTTTCTTTTGCTTTAAGTGCCCGCATCATGCCATGGCTTTGTTGTTCTCTCTTGGAAATGGAAGACATAGTAATTTTAAAAAATTGGACAGGGTGGGGGGAGGTAAATTTCTTGTAAAAAGTCTGTACAAAGAATGCCAATTTGCAGTAATGCTGATGAAAGTGAAGAAATCTGAGAATATGGTGGCTTACATTATTGGTAGAATTTAAGAGCTTTATGAATTATTTTAGACCTGTATTTATAGGACTGTTATAGGCCCAAAGGATTCCCTTAAAATTTTCAGTCATACTTCACTACATTTCATGGGGATATTTTATGCTATAGTGGTATTCATGAATTTGGAAGTCTGCAAAGATCTTAAGACATGACCCTCAAGAATTTCAAGGAACTCTGAAAATTTAGAGGTCTCAGATGTGCCCCTTCCTCTCTATACCCAAAAACAAATTGCAACCAGCTGGATGACTGCTTGTCTCCGTAATGATGTCAAGTCCTCTTCCCAAGTTAATGAGTAAATATATTCCCTATGTGATACCCAGATTATGTAACCCCCTTATTCTCAAGCCTGTAGTATACCACCCTTATAGCATGTCAAATCCATACACTCTATGACTTAGCGTCTCTCATTTTGCTGAACGTTCTCACTCAGTTCTTCCCCGTGGCCTCCTTTACCTAAACCTAGGTTCTTTCCTGGTACCTCCACGTTGTCCATCAGGTCAGGAGAAGTCCAAGGAAAGAGCCCTCTTTACTTCCTTCCTGCCATGTCATGTTATTTCTTGCCTTATACATTCTACTAAAGATTCACTACCATGAAAACGCCATGTGGTATAAATGAAAAGGACGTAATTTGCAGAATTAGACAGACCTAGATTTGAATCCACTCTGCTACTCACCAAATGTGTGAGATTGAGCAAAGTACTTCATTCATCTCTACAATCCTCAATAGGTTTTTTGTGATAATTATGAGAATTAGTTTTATCACTTGACCCCCACGCCACACACACACACTTGCACCTCAAACTGACTGCACTTGTCATTTTCCCTACCATCCTTATTTCAATCAATGGCACCAAGTATTTCATTCCAGAAACCTCCATCACAAAGTCTTATCAGTGCTATGATCTGTTGTCCCTCATCCACATTATCACCATTCTTCCTTCATGTCTTGCCTATACCACAGTAGCCTTCTAACTGGTCTTCCTCTTTCATCTCCCACACTCCCCATTAATTCCCTTCATTGCTCCCAAGATGATCTTTTTAAAAGAAGATTAGATTGTGTCATTATCTGCTTAAAACCTTGCAATGGCTTCTACTTGAATTAAGATACAAACCACATTTTGTATTATGACCTTCAAGATTCTATTTAATTTAGCCCCAGACTCCCTCTCTGACCTTATTTCCTGTCACTTCTCTATATTTCACACCACTAACTCTTCATTCCTGGATGATAACTGGTCTCCCTGCCTCCACTCTTGCCCACCTTCAATCCAATCTTCACACAGCCTCAGAGTAACATTGAAATGCATAAAAAATAGTGAAGATATTACTATATCTACCAATTCTACCTCTAAAACAAACCTTGAGTTTATCCACTTCTTTTCATTTGTACCCTGATCCAAGCCATTGTCACCTTTCACAGGAATTTCTACAATAGATTCTTAACAGGTCTTCCTGCTGCTTGACTTGACCTCTACAAATCATCCTCCACACGGCAACTAGGATGATTTTTTTTTAGTTCAATACAATTATCTCTCCCTCCTATTTAGGACCCTTCAATAGCTTCCCATTGACTTAAAATAATCAGTACAGTTGAGCGGTTAACAAACTGGTCTCTGGAGAAAAACTGGCTGGATTTCAATCCCAGCTCCATTACTTAGTAGCTATAGAACATTGGAAAAGCCACCTTTCTGAAACTCCATTTACTCTCCTACAAAGGGGAACAAAAATAGCAAACTACCTCATAAGGTTATTGTGAATTTTACACATAACACACATTCAGGAAATATGATTTGTTGTTATTGGGGTCAAATAGTTCAAAATCTTCAAATAGGGCTTATAGAGCCCAGTAAAATCTCACTCCTATTTATCTTTCTAGCTTCTTCTTTTGCCATTTCCCCCTTTGTTCACCGCGCTCTACCACGTTGGCTGTGGTTCAGGCTCTCAGAGTAGACCAGTAGTTCTCACACTTTAGTTTGGATCAGAATCCTCTGGAGGGCTTGTTAAAACACAGATGGCTGGGCTTCAACGCCACAGTTTCTGCTGATTCAGTAGGTCCAGGGTAGGGCCTGAGAATTGGCATCTCTAACAAGTTCCCAGATGCTGCTGATGCTGCTGGTCTGGGGACTACACTTTGGGAACCACTACAGTGGCTTTTCAGAGCCTTCCCACACATACAAGGCTGTAGTCACACATTAAGTCTCAACTTTAAAAGTTGTCCCTATGAAAGCCTTCCTTTGACCTTCCAGACTAGGCTACATACTCTTGACATGTTTTTCCATAGCATGCATAATATTTGTAGTTAGTTATTTGTTTATTGTTTTTTGATGTAAGAAAAACATAGGCTAGACTGTCTCATGAAGGCAGGGACTCTGTATGTCGCCTTCAATTGTATGCCTCCAGAGCCCTGGTGCGTTGCTTGGCACTCAAAAATTTTTGTTGAATGAATTTTTAATAAACAATTGTTTTACATATGTATATATAACAATGTTTATATATATACATATATATATAGCAATGTCTCTCTCTCTCTCTCTCTCTCTCTCTCTCTCTCTCTCTATATATATATATATATAAAACAATGGTTAAAGTTCACTCAATGATGCTGTTTCTCTTCACAAATATCCAGTATTTTTTTTCTTTCTGAGACTAACACAGCTTGTCTGTAGCTTCTCCAATCACTACTTTATTGGGTACAGATCCTTCAGATTCTTTCCTCACTTCCATGTCCCCACCTGTGCCCCAACCAAATACACTGCTTTCAATTTAAGCTATACCTTCAAACCACCTGAAGAACTTTTCAAGCGATACCAGGAAGGTCCCACCTCTGACTAACCACATCAGCATTTCTACATTTTAAAATGGAATTTCTCTATATTTAAAAAAATATCCACAATAAGAGTTGAAATACACTACACACGAATGAGTCTATCTCTAGAGGTAAAAGTAGCTGTGTACGTGTTGATGGTTCTAGAATAATACTATGGCTGGTATTCATCTGATACACTCAGAGAAAGCAAGCATATATTTTGCTGCCTTTGTTACATCATAAGCTCCTAGATCTGTGTTTCTCAAACTGTGATCTATAAACCTCTGCATCGATGTGGCCTGGTGTTCTTGTCAAGAATACACGTTCCTTGGAGCTTGAGGGAAGATGGCAGAATAGGAGGATCCTGGGCTCACCTTACCCCCCAGGGGTACACCTAGATAGCACCCACATCAGTGTGAATAACCTAGGAAACAACCCAAAGCCTGGCAGAACAGATTCTCCACAGCTAAATGTAAAGAAGAGGCCACATGGAAGAGTGTAGGAAAGGCAAAGACATGGCCAGGAACCAACTGAACCCATTGGACAGTTCATGGGAGGGAGGGACACCACAGACATGGAGAGGGGAAAGGAGCAGAGCACACACCAGGCACACCAAGCATGAGGGACCCACACTGAGAAGACTAATCCCCATAACACTGGGCTTTGAAAACCAGAGGGGTTAATTTTTTGAGTTCTTACAATCGGTGGGGCTTAACACCTGATATTTTCAAAATCAGTGGACTCAGCTCTGGGAGAGCTAGAGGGTGATGGGAAACTGAGTCCTCACCCTTGAAGAGGCAGCACAACAAACAGCCCCACTGAGACACAGCATGCAAGTAGCAGTTTGGAAGATGCCTGGGTGTATGGGAGCAGTTTGTTTGCTAATCTCAGGGTCTGTGCTGGAGGGACAGGGATCTTTGAGAGACTTCTCCAAGAACAAAGGAGCTGGTGGGCATAATTTCCTCCCCCTGCCCCCCTCCAGCCTAGATACACAAACACCTGTGGGAACCAATGCAGTGTGAACACCCTCCACCTAGCTTGTTAACAGTGGACCCCATCCCTACTAATAGTAGGCCCCCAGGTCTCTCCACCAAAGATTTTAATTCAATAGTTTTAGAGTAGCACCCAGAAGTTTCAATCTTAATAAGGCCCTTCACATGACTGTGGTGTAGATGGCGGATGAAACACACATTGATAAATAATATCAACATCTGGTCCACCTCATATGAAGTCAAGGGATGTCTAGTTCGCAAAAGAGGAAATGTATTGGGAGTGGGGAGTGAAGGTGGGGTGGGCACTGGAGAAATGGCCCTGGGAGAAAAAAGAGCTCAATAGGTCAAAGTCTCTAGGAGGTCAATTTTAAGGAAGAATTTTCAAGGTTGATTTTAAGGAGGAATTTAAAAACCAAAACTTTTCAAAAGAATTGGCTCCCTGAGGAATTTGTGAGTTTATTTCACCGGAGATGTTGTAGTAGAGGGGACAGCTATATTTTCTGGGTTGTTGAAAATCATTATTTCTCAGTATAGATAATGATCCACTTGGATCAAAATCATCTAAGGGTAACTTTCATTACCGTAGAGCAGTGTTTTCCCATATATTTTGGCAATGACAGTCTAGAAGTGGTCACTAAGCATTTGTATTTTTTTAATCTTCCCAGAGGATTCTAATGCACTGCAAATATTGAAAAAAACACTGTGTGCATGAATATGTCTATCTCTAGAGTTAAAAGTAGTTAATTAAGGATCACCTGTATCAGAATCATCTTGGGAAGATTATTCGAAATGCACATTGCTGGACTTTACCCAAGCCCTAATAAGTCTAGATTCCTGGTAGAGAGGACCCAAGAATCTCTATTTTAAACAAGCTCCTCAAGTTATGTTTATAAATGCCAAAATGTGAGAACCACAGTTCAATACATAATTGTATGTCTTCAGCTTCTTTTGTGTCTCTTCTCAGGGCTTAATCGTCTTTGGTGCTACAAAGTGAATTCAATAAATTTCATTGACAAATGGACTGGTACGGCTACTATTGTCAAATTGTATATTTTACCAAACATAATCATTAAATGACATTTTCATTTGCTTCTGTTTACAGTCAACAAAAGGTCTATTAAGGAGTTCATTCAAGAGGAGTAAAATATACCCAGTAGTTTTTCTTCTTTAAAATAATTAAAACACTTTTTGAAAGTGTGGGTTTAGTGGTTGGGGGATGTGGATATATTTCGTTTTCCAAATTCTTTTTTTTTTAAGATTTTATTTATTTATTCGACAGACAGAGAGACAGCCAGCGAGAGAGGGAACACAAGCAGGGGGAATGGGAGAGGAAGAAGCAGGCTTCCAGCGAGGAGCCTGATGCGGGGCTTGATCCCAGAATTCCAGGATCACGCCCTGAGCCAAAGGCAAATGCTTACNATTTATTTATTCGACAGACAGAGAGACAGCCAGCGAGAGAGGGAACACAAGCAGGGGGAGTGGGAGAGGAAGCAGCAGGCTCCCAGCANCTTCCAGCGAGGAGCCTGATGCGGGGCTTGATCCCAGAATTCCAGGATCACGCCCTGAGCCAAAGGCAAATGCTTACCGACTGAGCCACCCAGGCGCCCCTCGTTTTCAAATTCTTAACTCATCTAGTTGAAAACAATTTCTAGAAATAAGTTTGTTTAAAGGAGGTAGGGAAAAAGCCCACTGTGACATTTAAACCATAAAACAAATGTCAACTTTAGCAAGCTTATCTGGATGTGGCTAAACACATGGGTATTTTACATCTGATTTTTTTCCATACAGATGTTTTATCAATATATTTACCTAGTCATCATAAAGTACTAGATGCAAGACTGCTATAATGTCCTAGTTATTTAACTGAAGTACTTTAAAAATAGATATATTTTCCCCACAGAATACTATAAATAGCCCAAAATCATTTCTAAAGGAAAAGATTATCTGAAGACTTTGGGAATATCATTATCATAATTATTTTCTGTTACTGTTTATAATTATAGTCTCTTAAACTGTTTCTAATATGCTTCTATGGATTTTCAGCACATTTTAAAATACAAATGAGCTTTCCCAAGAAAATGCTTACTCTTGCAATCATTACCTTCAAATTTACATGTTCAAAGATACACCCAACAATCTTACTGCCAACTTCTTCCTTACTCCGGCATAACCCTTGCAAGGACAGACTTGGGATACCTGGGATCAACGAACTTAGGCCCCTCCCTTACCCTATCTGCCTCTTTCTGATGCCATGGGGCAGATGGATAGTCCAAGGGAATCCTCTCTGCCTCAAGCCTGTCTTACCAATATAACATTCTTATTGCAGTCTTGACCTCCTCAAATATATCATCCAATGCCTGCTGAGTTACAGGTCTGCCCCTGTGTGTCTGTGTGTGTGATCATGTTAAGCTTTGAGCAGAAAGCCCTGGAAGAAGGCAGTACCACCATCGCTATCATCGGCATCGCTCTGTATTGAGGGCTATACTGGTACTTTACATATTATCTATAATCGTCAAAACTGCACTATAAGCACAGGAATGGTATTATTATCATCACACAGTAGCAGAGATAGAGGATCAGAATGATTGAGTAACTTATCCAAGATCAGAGTCAGTGACCTTGAAAACCCAGAACTCTAACTCAGTATCATCTATGGTTAGCACTACATGCAAACCAACGTTCAAGAGAAGTGTTCTGACTTGGTAATAAACAGCCCTGGCTCTAAAGATTCTATCAATTACGGACTGTAATCTTGAGCAAGTTAATATTTTTGGGCCTCTGTTTCCTCCCCTGTATAATGGGTATACTAACAGTACTTATCCCATAGAGTTGTGAAGATTAAAAGGGTTAATACATATACCAGGTACTTTTGAGTTTAAATGAAGATGATGAATAATCATTTACTGGTTAGATGATAAAGAGGAAATTAGCATCTCTATTAAGATCACATTACATGTCAATATTTGAAGAAAGAAAGTTCAAATTTTGACTAGAAAGAGGTAGTTAATATTTCACACTCCTAGACAAACACTGGATTTCTAAAGCTTAAAATATTTTCCCAGACATATATTGTTCCCTCTTTCAAATGCATATCATCAGCACTTCCTTTAAATGGCCTTTTTCAGAACCCACAGCTATATGACCAATTAATCTTCGATAAGGCAGGAAAGAATATCCAATGGGAAAAAGATAGTCTCTTCAATAAATGGTGCTGGGAAAAGTGGACAGCCACATACAAAAGAACAAAACTGGACCACTTTCTTAGGACATACACAAAAATAAATTCAAAATGGATGAAAGGCCTAAATGTGAGCTAGGAAACCATAAAAATTCTAGACGAGAACACAAGCAGTAACTTCTTTGACATTGGCCATAGCAACTTTTTTCTAGATACGCCTTCCAAGTCAAGGGAAACAAAAGCAAAAATAAACTATTTGGACTTCATCAAAATAAAAATCTTCTGCACGGCAAAGAAAATGATCAACAAAACTAAAAGGCAACCTATGGAATAGGAGAAAATATTTGCAAATGACATAACCATTAAAGGATTAGTATCCAAAATATATAAAGAACTTATTAAATTCAACACCCCAAAAATGAATAATCCAATTTAAAAATGGGCAGAAGACGTGAATAGATATTTTTCCAAAGAAGACATCCAGATGGCCAACAGACACACAAAAAGGTGCTCAATGTCACTCATCATCAGGGAAATGCAAACCAAAACCTCACACCTGTCAGCATGGCTAAAATCAAAAACTCAAGAAATAACAAGTGTTGATGAGGATGTGGAGAAAAAGAATCGCTTGTGCGCTGTTGGTGGGAATGTAAACTGGTGCAGCCACTCTGGAAAACAGTATGGAGGTTCCTCAAAAAGTTAGAACTACCTTACAATCCAGCAATTGCACTACCAGGTAGTTACTTAACAATACAAAAATCCTAATTCAAAGGGACACATGCACCCCAATGTTTATAGCAGCATTATCTACAATAGCCAAATTATGGAAACAGCCCAAGTATCTATAGACTGATGAATGGATAAAGAAGATATGGTATATATACACGGTGGAATATTAGCCATCAAAAAGAATAAAATCTTGCCATTTGCAATGATGTAGATGGAGCTAGAGAGTATTACGCTAAATGAAAGACAAATACCATATGAGTTCACTCATGTGTGGAATTTAAGGAACAAAACAAACAAGCAAAGGGACAAAAGAGAGAGAGTGAGAGGCAAACCAAGAAACAGACTCTTAACTATAGAGAACACACTGATGGTTCTCAGAAGGGAGGAGGTGGGGGGGATGGGGCATAGGTGATGGGGATTAAGGAGTGTGCTTGTGCTGAGTGCCAGGTGATGTACGGAAGTGTCGAATCACTATATTGTGCACCTGAAACTAATATGACACTCTCAACTGGAATTTAAATACACGCTTTTAAAAAATTAAAAAGTAATGGCTTTTTTCAAATTGGTTAAATAATGACTATGAGGACTTCCCTCCCTTCCCCAGGAGGAACGTTGGCAACCAGACAAATGAACTGGCTCTTTATTACTAATGAAGCACATTGGATTCCTATCTTCAGGAAATCTTGCAGTGTGTTTTTGGTTTTCCTCCATGTGAGGGAACATTATTTTGTAAGAAGTCTTTGAATCATCATCCTGAAATTTATCTGATTGCTCTTAGGTATTCATGGGGCCTTTTCAAGTCTAGATAGGCATCTGTATCTCCTTTTGAATGATTGAATCATATTAAGATCTCTGTGGGCAGTGAGTGGTAAAGAAATCGGTTCCAAAATTTCTAATATTCTCATGTATTTAAATAATTCAAGAAGAACAGTTAAACCATATGCTCCTGGTGACTTAGTAACCCTAAATTATGTTCCTGGAAATATTTTGGACAGTGAGCACAGCTTGTCTACCACAGATCTCGAGATTTGGAACTTGTGAAATATTTTCTGCTTCTCATATTCATTTTTTTAATTCAAAAGATTGTCCTCATTTCACAATGATAAAAGCTGAAGGTCAAAGAGACTATAAATGGTTTATTATTGTGATGGAAGAATTAGTATTCTTACTAGAAATTCTACTGAACATGGTACCCAATGTTCCAGTTGCTATTGCTGCATAACGAATCACCCTAAAACTTAGTGGTTTAAAACAACAAAAATTATTTCATTATTTCTGTGAGCCAAGAATTTCAGGAAGAATTCAGCTGAGTGGTTCAGGCTCAGAGTTTCACATGTAATTGGGGTCAGGTGGTGACTGGAGCTGGAATTTTAGGGGAGCTAACGTGCCAGACGTTCTTTTCATTTTATGTAGGGTCAGGCCCTCTCCACGTGGCCTCTCCATATGGGCTAGTTCGGGCCACGCTCATGGCACTGCATGGAGCCCTCAAGACTGCTGGCCAGCTTAAGTGACAGCTCGGGCCTCCAAGCAAGTATCCGAAAGAATCAGGCAAACACCATATCATTTGTTGTGACCTAGCCTCGGAAGTCAAATTGCATTACTTCTGCATATAATGCAGAAGTTACATGTAGTTATAAGCACACCCAGATTTAAGGAGAGGCAACACAGACCCCACTTCTCCAAAGGGAAAATGTCAACGTTACTTTGTAAGAAGAACAGGTGGGATGGGAGATATTGTTGCACTTATCTTTGGAAAATACAATCTGTCTGTTGCACTTGGTATTTGTGCTTCTTTATATATTGTTGATTTAAGCATCATATTGAACAACATGGGTTTTTTGATGTTTTGATAAATTGTTTTCATAGTAAAGACATCATGAAGTGGGTAGATACATTTTGCTACATTCCTTCAGGAGTACAGAAAAAACCTATTTAGACTAAGGAGACAGAGCGAGAGAACCAACATGCACAATTCTCTAAATGTATTCGGTTACGAAGCATTATCGATAGCATTTTTATCAACATTTTCTGAAACAGCATTCCAGGGAATATAGTTTGAAAATTTCTGCTACAAACCAACAGTGGTAACTTTTTGTAAAGATTTATAATTTTAAAAATGACAAATCGGCAGTTTTCGTAGTATCAATACACCTGCTTACACACCTCCTGTCAAAAATTCCAACAAGAAATGCTATTTCTCTGTGTAAGCGTTATGTGGAGATAAGTTGCTTCATTTTGTTGAGATTTACCGTTGCATGCTATATCTTCCATTGAAAAAAGAACTTCGTCATTGAATTTCTTACTTTGGTGTTAAACTTGGCGTAGCACATGCTATCAATCGGCATTTCTGGTGAAGGAAGAAAAGTGAAGACTCATTGCTCAACATCTCACAAGAAATTACCTGAGTGTGTACATAATTCATTCTCCTTCGCTCCATTTCATAAATTATGGGCAGATCCTCCATCGTCCGAAATCTTGGAAATTACGGTTTTATAATAACTTAATCACAGAGTATAGATCACCACAGTTGAAAGATAGCAAGTGAATACATCATTTAGCATTCTAGGCCAAGTTCAACTAGAGAATAATTTCAAATGTTTTAATTGATATCCACAATGTATCTTTGTTCGATTAGAGTTTTAAATGAGAGCCAGGAGCAATGGTGACCTTTAAATATCCTATTCATTTTAAGACTGCAGTGGATGATTTTAAACTAATTAATTATAAGCATTATAAGTAAATGAGTTATTAGCATTCATGAATTCTATAACAGCCAATTTGTTCCTGTTCCCAAACCCTTGAAGTGCCTATTTTATAATTTCTTGGAGATGTAACCATAGGAACTAAGTGGTTGCCAACATAAACCTTTATAATTAATGAGGGTCAGTTTTCACCTTTTTGAATCATTTTGAAATGTATACAGAACCCAGGTAATGTCCCTCAAGGACTACAGTTTCCTTCAAAGTTAAAAAGTTGTCTTACAGCTCTCCACTCCCTAGGGTTCATTTATTCAAGAAGCATTTAGAGAGTCTTGCTTCGTACCAGGTTCTATGTCAGCCACCTTGACAGATAAAATAAGAATGAAACACAGTCGTTACCATCAAGCAGCTTAAAGTATAGGAGGAGAGGTACAACATTTACCTAGGTTAGTGTGTTACCAACCAGAACATCTAAAGTATCATAAGAAAGGAGTAAACCAAGTTGTTTCCTTGTAAAAATAATTTTTTGCACAACCTCCTTTTTGCATACCATCTCTTACTCCATAAAAGGCTATGAAAACTGCAAATAAAACACCTTTGATCTATAGCCCTGGTGATATGTATAAATCTACAAAATGGATTAAGGCTTTGATCAAGAAAGCTTATCATTTCTCCCTTCCATTCGCAAATGGTCTAAGAGAGTTCCATTCCTCCCTATCTCCCTTTCTTTCCTCCACAAACCCAAACCATCCCCCTCCCTTGAAATATCTATCTCTATCTCTGTATCTCCATACCTCAAGAGAGGAATATGCTACAGACTTATATATTGACTAGAAGTCAAAAGGGCAAGTAGAAGAGGGAGAAAAAGAAGAGGAATAAGTCTAGTGTCTTTTCAGAGTCAGGGAACTGAATGATATCCAGCAGAAGAACCTGAGAATCCTTTCTCACTAAGCACTATTGTTACTTGAAAAACAAGACTCCATAATCTCCATGATGTAACTGAGTCAATCACAGCAACAGTTCAGTTGTCAATATCATTATTTTAATTACATTAACAATACTTGTCCATATAAAGGACTAGTTATCCAAAACTCTGATTCAATCATGCTGCTGTATTTCTGCCGTATAAGCATAGTTTTGATGCTTCTCTAAATTGCTAAATCTTGACAGTCAACTGCACAACTTTTAGAGGCCAAAGTCAATACATAGGCAAACTACACTTTGTTCGTTCTTCCATGGTGTTGGCAAGGTGGAGTTCATTCACATCATGGACTTTATCTTTTCTGTAATTGAATGTATATATTTTGAATTACTTTTTGCCTTGACTTTCATTATAATGTAAGAGATAAACTCCTTGAAAATGATAAGAAACCAAATAAAATACGAGGGTTGCAAAGGAGAATAAGGAACTGCCTTCTAGGGGCGCCTGGGTGGCTCAGTCGGTTAAGAGTCTGCCTTCGGCTCAGGTCATGATCCCAGGATCCTGGAATCAAGCTCTGCCCTGCATAGGGGCTCCCTGCTCTGTGGGGAGCCTGCTTCTCCCTCTCCTTCTGCCCCTCCCCCAGCTTGTGCGCACTCATGCTCTCTCTCTCTCAAATAAAATCTTTTTAAAAAACCACAAAACTATGGCACTTAGACCTATTCATTGTAAACAAAACTTAGAATTCCTAGAAATATAAAACATAAACCCACCAGTTTCATGAAATCCACTAAAAAAAAACCCCAAACTACCCAATTTATATCACTTCTTTCCCAAGTTCTGAGGGTCAATGCATGTGGATTTGGAGTCATGTTTCCTACCACTTTGTGGATGCTGCCAGCTTATTTCTAAATATAAACACTGGACAGAACAGAGAAGAGAACAGGGGAACATGAAAGAGGCAAGGAACCAGCAGAATCAGCAATCTATAAATAAAAAGAAAAGGACAATTCTTGTAACATATAAGTATCAAGTGAGTAATGGCAGGAGGTAACGGAGTGGTGCTGGGAATTTAAAGAGATTTCTGATAAAGGGAAAATCAGTTCTATAAATTATCAGCACCATATACAATATATTCTATCAAGCTCTGAGTTTGAGATATTTTAAAGTTCTGTTGTTTCTTTGTTCAAGTTCCATTTAACAGGATCCCTTTTCCCTTCTGAAATACTTTTCTGCTGAACGCTAGAGTCCTTTAGCCTTCTTCTCTGCAGAGACTTGTTTTGTGAATCGAGGGAGGGAGATGCCTAAATATTCTTCAGTAGTTGCTTTTGCTCCCCAAACTGCATTCCTCTCTGCCATTGACTTCGAACTTGGTTCAAATAGTCCTGTAATGTCACCCCTTCCATTGATTTAATCAATACAACTTTTCTTTAAAGGAGTTTGACCTAATCTTTAGCTGAGACCTAAGATTCCCTGACCAGGCAGCTCCATTCTGTGCTTTATCCGTAGCATCCTTGCAGAAGCTATAGAGCGTTTGGATGTTTCTTTTTAGGTGACAGTTCAGAGAGCAGGTGAACCCAATATGCACAGAAGGCTTTCGCATCATCCTCTAAAATGAGCCAGCGAACATTTCCCCAAGGTTTGAGAATTCATCTGCGTTTACCATTTTGTCAGCGAGGGGAGCATCCTGAATGACGGCACAGTGCTCCCACAACTGGCCAATGGTCTGATGTGGGCTTCAGAACGACTAATGCTCCTGGGGCGCCTGGGTGGCACAGCGGTTAAACGTCCACCTTCGGCTCAGGGCGTGATCCCGGCGTTGTGGGATCGAGCCCCACATCAGGCTCCTCTGCTATGAGCCTGCTTCTTCCTCTCCCACTCCCCCTGCTTGTGTTCCCTCTCTCGCTGGCTGTCTCTATCTCTGTCGAATAAATAAATAAAATCTTTTAAAAAAAAATAAAAAGAACAGACTCCTCCCACTGCAGAACATAATTGCCACCTGCAGAAGTGAGGAAGGTGTTTGGTTCCTGATTCTCCCTAAGCCGCCAAGTTAACAAGGGATACTCACCTTCAGGAATGTTCTCCCTAGATCATATTGAGTATAACTCTACTGTCCCCTAAAACGCAAGACCTACAGAACGACTAATGCTCCAAGAAAACCCACACAGCAGGCTTCCTCTGCCTCCTTCCCTCTTCATCTGCGGTTTGCAGTGGCTTCATTTTCCAGATCGTGCTAAATACAAGCCCCTAATAGAAGTTACAATCAGGCCTTAAGCGTGGTTTCTTGTGGCCAACAGGTTATATTCACAGTTGAGCCATTTTTATTCTTCATTTGAGCACACCCTCCCTAAATAGCCTTAAAAAATAAAAAGGCACTGAGAAAATACTCAGATGAGTGGTCTTGAGAAGAAAGGAGGGGAATATAGGCCGAGAGGAGAGTCGACAAATTCTGAGCCTCCATCGAACACTTTGGTAACGATGAAGAATAGATTGATTTTAATAACCTCAAACTGTTCTATGTCTTTTGGTTTAAATAGATTCTTTTTTTAAAAAAGATTTTATTTATTTGTGAGAGAGAGAGAGTGCATGTGTGGGGAGAGGGGCAGAGGGAGAAGCAGACTCCCCGCTGAGCAGGGAAGCCCAAGTCGGCTGGATCCTAGGACCCCAGGATCATGACCTGACCCAAAGGCAGCCACTTAACCAACTGAGCCACCCAGGTGCCCCTAAATAGATTCTTATATTAGAAAGTTTTTAGACTGGCCAAATTGCTAGAGCTGGTACAAAGTTTCTGAGTAACACTAAGTTTTGCCTATTTTAAGATCTTAAATTAGTAAAGAAAAATGCCACAATTAATGGACCAACATTGATATGTTATTTTGATTAAAGCTCATACCTTACGCAGATCTCCTTAGTCTTTACCTACTGTTCTCTTTCTCTCGAAGTTTCAATCGGGATGCCACGTTACGTTTAGTTGTCCTGTCTCTTGAGGCTCTCTCGGCTGTGGCCTTTGCTCAGGTTTTCCTTGTTTGTGAAGAAGACCTTGACGCTTTAAGAGTCCTGGTCACACGTTTTGTCAAATGTCCCTCAGTTGGTGCTTTTCTGGTGTTTTCCTCATGATTAGACTGATGTTATGGGTTCCATGGAGGAAGATCACGGGTAAACCACTCTTGTCCCTTCATATCACTTCATGCTCTCAACATGTTTTGTTTTTAAGATTTTACTTATTTATTTGAGAGAGCGTGAGAGAGCACAAGCAGAGGGAGAAGGAGAGGGAGAAGCAGGCTCCCCACTGAGCAGGGAGCCCAGGACCGTGAGATCATGACCTGAGCAGAAAACAGACGCTGAATCGACTGGGCCACCACGTGCCCCTCCACATGTTTTATCACTGATACCATTAACCTTGATCCCCTGGCCGCGGTAGTGTTGTCAGGTTTCTCCCATGTAAATTTACTATTCCCCCACTCTCTTCCGTACTCAGCTCCTCGACAGGAAGTCACTACGCACGACCTCCACTATGCTCTATCTCCTTAAAAGCAGACTATCTACGTAAATCTTTCACAAGGCTGGTTTGTCTATTCTCTCCCACCCACTGATTTCTTTAGTCAATCATTTATTTATTACCATGAATTCACAGATATTTATTTTTGTAAATTGTGCTATAATCCAATATGACCTTATTTTGTTGCACAAACTGTTCCAGTGTTGGCCGTTGGGAGCTCTTTCTCTTGGCTTCTCTGTCCCTTTGACATATCCCCATTATTGGGTTTTTGTTTTGTTTTGACACTACCTTAGTTTCCAGCGATACTCTGGTACTAAAAAAACAAAAAAACAAAAAAACGGATATTTCCTGTCCCGGTCCTAGAATCAGTCATTTCCCTGAGAATTCTTGGTTCCTTTTATTGGAGAACAGTATTAGAAGCAAAGATCTGTGTCCCAGGTATCTTCATAGCTACCACAGTGACATGTATTGTAGGCCCTCTCAGCTGAGAGAGCAAGGAAAGTCGTGTGTACGAACCCGTGTAAATACACATATCTAGAAATACTTCTACACAAATTTGTCTTTACCTATATAAAAGCAAATAGGAGTTTGTACTGATGTCTCCAACTCTAATCCATCACTATGTGGCTCCTGCGATGCCCCTTCCCTTACTTACCTATAACCTCACAACTCCAACAGCAAGAAACCTGGCTCCTCCCTTCTGCCGTCCAGTTAATTGTGCCTTTCCGGTATCCAGGTATAGTGGTTTCAAAACCGTTAACCCTCACCTCCACGGGAAATATCTTTATCAAGTACAGCTCCTTTTGACTTAATTCATACAATCCATTTATTTTCAAAGTTATTGAGGTCCACATATTATTCTCCTACCCCCTCAGTGAGGTCATTTCATGCCTTTTTAATAGGGTTACAATCTTATGTTACAGTCTGTATTTCATTCTGAGATCCCCTAACTTCCTAATAGACTCAACAATTTGTGTGCATTAAGGTTTACTCTTTGTACTGTCAAGTTTTATGGGATTTGACAAATGCATTACGTCATGTATCCACCATTGCCGTATCATATGGAGTAGTTTTGGTGCCTTAAAAAATCCCTTCTGCTTCACCTGCTTATTAACCTCCCCCAGTTCATCAGCAATCACTGATACATTTACTGTCTCTATAGTTTTGTCTTTTCCAAAAAGTCATATGAATGGAATTATATAGTATATAGCCTTTTCAGACTGCTCTCTCTTTTTTAAAGATTTTATTTATTTATTTATTTATTTATTTATTTATTTATTTATTTGAGAGAGAGTGAAAGAGCACAAGCAGGGGCAGGGGCAGTTGGAGAAATAGACTCCCTGCTGAGCAGGGACCCCCAACACGGGGCTCGATCCCAGGACCCTGGGATCATGGACTGAGCCAAAGGCAGACGCTTAACCAACCGAGCCACCCAGATGCCCTTCAGACTGCTTTCTATCATTTAAGAACGCCTGTTTAAGATTCATCTATGGCTTTAGAGGCGGTTTTTTTGTTTTTTGTTTTTAGTAAATGTATCCCACGTTATGGATGTACCCTAATTTGTTTATCCATTCACCTGTTAAAGGATCTTGGTTGCTTCTTGTTTTCGACTACTATTAATGAAGCTGCTATAAACATTTGTGTACAGGTGTCGTGTGGGCATAAGTTTTCAACTCAGCTGAGTAAATATCTGGGAGTATAATTGCCAGATTGCATGGTAAGATTCTGTTCAGCTTTATAAGGAACTTCTAAACTCTCTTCAAAAGTAGCTGTAACATTTTTCATTCCCACTAGCAATGAATGAATGATTCCTTGTTGCCCCCCATCCTTGCCAGCAATTGGCATTGTCAGGTTTTCGTGGGTTTTTTTGTTTTATTTGGTTTTTGTTTTTCTTAAAGATTTTATTTATTCATATGATAGAGAGAGACAGAGCACAAGCAGGGGGAGTGGGAGTGGGAGAGGGAGAAGCAGGCTCCCCATTGGGTAAGGAGCCCAATGAGGGACTAGATCCCAGGACCCTGGGGTCATGACCTGAGCCAAAGGCAGGTGCTTCACCGACTGAGCCACCCAGGTGCCCTTGTTTTTGTTTTGCCATTCTAATACGTGCTTGTGATGTCTCTTTGAACTTTCCTTGCTGAGCAAATCGTTTTCTATCCCTTCCGTGCAAGAAATCAAACTATATTGCTGATCTGAATGCATACATGAAAGGAGAAAAATAATTTACTCAAAAATTATCTGACAATTTTCCTGTCAATGATACAATAGCAATGATTTCCCAGATAGTAGTGGGCCTTGTCCAAATGTTTTCAGAGCAGCTCATTTCTCCTCGAGGTTTCCTTCAGATGTGCATAGTGATTTAAGGGAGCAAAGAGCCCCTTGATACTATGTAACAATCCTGTTCTACTGTCATGATAGGCACAGACTGGAAAGTTGGACATACATTTTCTTTTTCTTTGAGATTAATCAATTTCCCTGCATCAGCTCATCTTAGCATACAAAAAATTACCAAGTCACTTCTCAGTATCCCTTTAGCTTCTGTTTCTCCCTCTCAGACACTGAACTGCTGCAGTAGTTGCAAATCTCAGACACCGTAAGTATGAAGAATGTGGAAGGCAAGGAGGTCTGTGAAATTCTCTAGATATGAGGCAGCACGTTTTGCAGGAACAGAATATTGGTCCCAGCTTCCTACTGAATATACCGACATAAAAATGCCATCAGGAAAATTATAACCAAGTGAAGGAAAGAAGTCCAATGAACTGATAAGAGGATAGCTGACAGATTGGGGGAGAGACCTCCGTTCAGTACAGAATGGTGTATTTCACATTCCCCTCTCTGCTTCCACCAACTGTGACTACATACTCCTAGTTCTGTTTCTACTGTCTCTCCCTCCAATCTTATTTTCCTTCTATAAGCTACTGATGGTGAAGTTATGTCATTTTTTCTGCTCAAATACTCTCACGAGCTCTCCCCTGCTTTCAGGACCAGCTTCAATCTCTGTGTCTTCCCTCTGAACTCACCACAATCTAGCTTTAAACTATTACACCAGTCTATCTCCCACATCTCTCTCTCTCGTTCATTCACCATCTCAAACTCTAGACAGGATGAACAGATCACTTGAAATATACCTTGTGCTTCCCCATGTCTCTGCATGCCATGTGATTCCCACTTCACATGTCTTCCATTCCCTACTCAATCTCCAAATGCTTATTCCCACCCAACCGTCTAGGTCAAGGTCAAGGCCATTTATTCAATGAGATCTTCTTTGACCCTCCCAGGCAGAAGAAACCAATTCTTTCAAATTATCCTCACAGTTTGGTTTCCATTCTTTTTCCAGAGCACTTTACTTCCTATTCTGTGTTAGTTTTTTGAATAAAATATAATGCTGTTTTTTCTTTATTATTTCCTGGACTTAATGAAAAACTTTTCCCTCTTTCTCAGCCCCCTGCTCCCCAGTTTCATGTGCTTACTCGCTCATCCCGAAGGAGGAAGACAGGAAAGGGGGACTGATGACCAGTCATTGTCTAATAAGTTACCACCCATGTGTGGTGAACCTTGCCTAGGTCTCTTCTCTAGTCTGATTCAGCCAATCAACCCAAATAATTGAGATGTGGTTGATATTTTATTTTAACTCTAATATGGGGAAAGAGTCTTGACATTCTTTCTACTCCCCTGACCTTAGTAAGTAGAATTGATTGTTTATGTATCACTAAACATCAGGAAATGCAAATCAAAACCACAATGAGCTATCACCTTATACCTGTCAGAGTGGCTACAATAATAAAGACAAGAACCAACAAGTGTTGGCAAGGATATGGAGAAAAGGGAACCCTCTTGCACTGTTGGTGGGAATGTAAATTAGTACAGCCACTGTGGAAAACAGTAATACAGTTCCCACCAAAATAAAAAATAGAACTACCATTTGGTCCAATTGCACTCCTAGGTATTGACCCAAAGGAAACAAAAACACTAATTCAAAAAAAAATACATGCATCACTATGTTTATTGCAGCATTATTCCAAGATATGGAAGCAATGTAAGTGTCCATTGATAGATGAATGGATAAAGAAGATGTGGTGTATATATACAATGGAATATTACTCAGCCACAAGAAAGGATGAGATCTTGCCATTTATGACAACATGGACGGACCTAGAGGGTATTATACTAAGTGAAATAAGTCAGACAGAGAAAGATAAATACCATATAATTTTGCTTACATGTAGAATCTTAAAAACAAAACAAATGAATAAACAAACAAACAAAAAGCAGAATCAGACCTATAAATACAGGGAACAAACTGATGGCTGCCAGAGGAAGGGAGATGGAGGATGGGCAACATGTGTGAAGGGGAGTGGGGGATCCAGTCTTCCAATTATGGAATAAATACATTATGGGAATAAAAGGTACAGTGTAGGGAATCTAGTCAATGATACTGTAATAGTGTTGTATGGTGACATATGGTAGCTACACTTGTGGTGAGCAGAGCGTAATGTATAGAGGGATGTTGAATCACTAGGTCATACACCTGAAACTAACGTAACATTGTGTGTTAACTCTAATAAAATAAAAACTTAAAAAAAAAAGATTCCATGGCATTTTTTTTACAGAAATAGAAAAAAAAATTCCAAAATTTGTATGGAACCACAAAAGACCCTGAGTAGCCAAGGCAATCTTGAGAAAGAATAACAAAGCTGGAGGCATCATACTTTCTGATCTCAAAGTATATTACAAAGCTATAATAATGACAACAGGATGGCACTGGCATGGAAAGGCACACATAGACAAATGGAACAGAATAGTGAGGCCAGAAATAAACCAATGTGCAGATGGTCAACTAATGATCAACAAGGGAGCCAAGAATACTCAACGGGGAAAAGACAGTCTCTTCAATAAACAGTGTTGGGAAAACTGGATACTCTCAAGCAAAAGAATGAAACTAGGCCCTAATTTTAGATCACTCACAAATATTAACTTGAAATGCATTAAAAACTTAAATGTAAGAACCAAAACCATAAAACTCCTAGAAGAAAACATAGGGTGAAATCTTCTTGACATTAGTCTTGGCGATTTTTTGGATATGACATCAAAAGTACAAGCAACAAAAGCAAAAATAAACAAGTGAGACAATGTAACTATAAACCTTCTGCAAGGCAAAAGAAGTTGTGGTCCATATATACAATGGAATATTACTCAGCCATCAAAAAGAATGATTTCTCAACATTTGCTGCAACATGGACAGGACTGGAGGAGATAATGCTAAGCAAAATAAGTCAAGCAGAGAAAGACATTTATCATATGATTTCTCTCATCTATGGAACGTGAGAACTAGGAAGATCAGTAGGGGAAGAAAGGGAAGAATGAAGGGGGGGTAACCAGAAGGGGGAATGAATCACGAGAGACTATGGACTCTGGGAAACCAACTGAGGGCTTCAGAGGGGAGGGGAGTGGGGGAATGGAATAGGCCGGTGATGGGTATTAAAGAGGGCATGTATTTCATGTGCACTGGGTGTTATACGCAAGTAATGAATCATGGAACTTTACATCAAAAGCTAGGGATGTACTGTATGGTGACTAACATAATAAAAAATTATTATAAAAAAATGATGAACAGGGGCGCCTGCATAGCGCAGTCGTTGGGTGTCTGCCTTCGGCTCAGGGCGTGATCCTGGCGTTCCAGGATCGAGTCCCACATCGGGCTCCTCCACTGGGAGCCTGCTTCTTCCTCTCCCACTCCCCTGCTGTGTTCCCTCTCTCGCTGGCTATCTCTCTGTCAAATAAATAAATAAAATCTTAAAAAAAATGATGAACAAAAGAAAAAGACAACCTACAAAATGGGAGAAAATATTTACAAACTGTTGTCTGCTAAGTGTTTAATATACAAAATATATAAAGAACTCAGATGACTCAATAGCAAAAAAACAAATTATTCAATTAAAAATGGTCAAAGGCCCCGACTAGCTGTTTTGCTGAAGAAGATATACAAATGGCCAGCAGACACATGAAAATGTGCTCAACATCACTGATCATTAGGGAAATGCAAATCAAAACCATAATGAGATATCATCTCACACCTGTTAGGATGCCTATTATCAATCAGATAAGAGATAACAAGTGCTGGCAAAGATGTGGAGAAAAGGGAACTCTTGTACACTGGTGGGAATGTAAATTGGTTCAACCACTATGGAAAACAGTTTGGAAATTCCTCAAAAAATGAAAAATAGAACTACCATATGATCTGATGATCTCACTACTGGGTATATACCCAAAGGAAATGAAATCAGGGTCTTGAAGAGATATCTACCCTCCCATGTTCATTGCAACATTATTTATAATAGCCAAGATATGGTAACAACCTAAGTGCCTGTTGATGGATGAATGGATAAGAAGATGCGATATATATATATATGAATATTACGTATGAATATTTATGAATATTATTGAGCCATGAAAAAGAAGGAAATTCTGCCATTTCAACAACATGGATGATCCTGGAGGACATTATGCTAAGTGAAATAAGTCAGACAGAGAAAGGCAAATCCTGCATGATCTCACTTATATGTGGAATCTAAGACAAACAAACTTATAGAAACAGAAAGCAGAATGATGGTTGCCAGGGACTGAGGGATAGGGAAAATGGGGAGATGTTGGTCAAAGGGTACAAACTTCCAGTTATAAACTGAGTAAGTTCTGGGGATCTATTGTACAGCATGGAAATTGTAGTTAATAAACTGTGTAATTGAAGGTTGCTAAGAATATGAATCCTAAAAGTTCTCAACACACACACACGCACACACGCACACACACACCAAGTAAGTATATGTGGTAGTGGATGTGTTAACTACCATTACTGTGGTAATCATTTTGTAACATATATGCAGGTCAAATCATCATGTTGTATACTCAAAACTTACAGAATGTTAAACGTTGGTAATATCTCAACAAAGCTGGGCGGGGGGGGATGTATGGTTTTATTCAGCCTCATCAATTGTTCGCTTATCTATAGAGAATATATTTCTTTTTTTTTTCTTTTTTTTTTTTTAAAGATTTTATTTATTTATTTGACAGAGATAGAGACAGCCAGCGAGAGAGGGAACACAAGCAGGAGGAATGGGAGAGGAAGAAGCAGGCTCATAGCAGAGGAGCCTGATGTGGGGCTCGATCCCATAACGCCAGGATCACGCCCTGAGCTGAAGGCAGACGCTTAACCGCTGTGCCACCCAGGTGCCCCTAGAGAATATATTTCTGTATTCCTTCAGTCTCAAGTATTTGCATAGAAATTTTCTTCTGAATCAGTGTATCAAATGTTGACTCACTTATAAGTGGTAGTAATAATGTGACCAAATAAAAGTTTTCCAGAATTAGATTTTCCTTTAAAAAAGCACTGGTTTTCCCATTAAAGATGTGGATAAATTCAACAGCTTTTCATTATTGGGTCAAGTTCCTTAAATATCTCTATTTTAAAACCAATGAGTTCGAATTATAGGCTTCAGACATAATAAAAAAGTGATTTTTAAAAGCAGCTGTTAGACTTCCAAAATTTCTTACAATAAGCATTTAATAGAGCATAGAGTATTAAAAAAGCCATCTGAAGGTCCATATACGGAATTGGATTATACAAGTGGAGAAACCAGAGGATGATGAAGCAACCCATTTCTCTCAACGATCCAGGTGAAAAACCGGAAACAGTACTGCGTTCTAAATCCGCTCTGCTCCCTTCTGCAATCACTACAGCGTCAGTCACTTCGCTTTGTGTTTGAAAGGCAGACGGTCTTCAGTTCAGTGACACTTGAATGAAATCATATTTCGAACGTGGATGAAACTGAAGAATTAGAATCCAGAGTGTAGTTCCAGGCTTTGTTGTTTGTTTGCCACTTGGTTGAAAGCATATTCATGGAGCACTGTGGTAAGTTCTCCCAGATAGCGATAGCTGAGAAATTAGAAGGGATGTATCAATGATGAGAAGTTCTGAACGTACTTATGGTGCAAAGACTGTATTGAATATTTCATGGACTATAGGATGTCAGAGTTGGAAACAGTCTTAGCAGTTAATCCAACCTTCTCAATTCGTAATAAGGAAACTACATCTTGCTTAGGAAACTGCCTCCCTCGAGGTTATAAACTTAAACATGTCAGAGACCCAAAATCTCAAATTAACTCACAGAGAATACAACATATCTATTTTTTGTTACGACTATAATGGGAGAAATGTGTGAGAAAAAAATCTCTGAGCCTCATTTTTCTGAGAAGAACCAATATGTAAAAGGAGAAAATATTGTATATAGGAGTAAGAAATTCATAATCAGTTTCACTTGAATCAATTAATTCTAGAAATGCAACTTGATTTATGTGACATTTAAATATTGGACCTATCTTTTCAATATATTTCACATAAGTTCACTTGAAATGCTTTAGTTAGTAATTTTTATTCATTTGCATATTTAAAATCAATTATGACTTCTAAATGAATATGACAGAGCTTTGTAAACTATAAAGTATGGTATAAAATTGGGTTATTAATAACAGTAACATTTTTGCAAGTTGGGTTTTCTTCCTACTTTTCAATCCACATTATATTCTTATAAGTATTGTTTGCAATAATCTGCATTAAGTAAATAAAATGTAACAGTCACAAAATCTTTTTTTAAGATTTTATTTATTTATTTGACAGAGAGAGAGATAGCCAGCGAGAGAGGGAACACGACCAGGGGGAGTGGGAGAGGAAGAAGCAGGCTCCCAGCAGAGCAGGGAGCCCAGTGTGGGGCTCGATCCCAGGACCCTGGGATCACTCCCTGAGCCGAGGGCAGACGTTTAATGACTGAGCCACCCAAGCACCCCCAAAATCTATTTTTTAGAAGATTTTATTTATTTGACAGAGAGAGAGCACAAGCAGGGGGAACGGCAGGCAGAGGGAGAGGGAGATGCAGGCTCCCCACTGAGTAAGGAGCCCTAGGACCTGGGGCTTGATCCCAGGACCCTGAGATCATGACCTGAGCTGAAGACAGACGCTTAATGGACCAAGCCACCCAGGCGCCCCATGTCACAAAATCTATTACTCAAACCTCCATCCAAGTGTTAATATGTTTAGACCCTAAATATATATATATTTACTTATTCTTTTACCCCATATGTAATGATATTGATGTACCATATACATTAGTCTAGGTTGTACTTTCTTCCCTTTATTATTACTCCAAACCAGGAAGGGAACATTACACAAGCATCTGGGTCCCAATGCATCTCTGGAAATCTTTCTTAAATTTGTATATTCTCAATGCCATTTGCTAAGAACCAGGGATTCACTCAGATTTATACAGGAATCAGGGATCAGTGTAACCGGAATTGAACTCCCCTATAATTTCTCCCCTCTTCCAGCATTTTTGTCCTGCTTTGAAGCAAAAATAACCATCTGAAAATCACTGAGAGGCATGGTTTACATCTAGTGTTTCCATCCTCTTCAGGTTTCAAAAGCAATATTAAAAATTGTACCTCACACTAAAACTTCATTGTGCAGGGAAAAAAATGTAACTTATTTATTTTATCTATAACTAATCTGGCCTTCCTCTGGAGTTCCCCACCCTCCAGCTGGTGGCGGTTAAAATTAACGTCCAATCCAGTTTAAACCTTAGTCTGATCTAAAATTAAACAATCTCTTTAGAAAATGTTCGGATTCTCTTGGTGAAAGAGCTTCGTTTCTAGGGCAGCTTTCCCTCCTCCCTGTGTCTTTTCTGGGTTGAAGCATGGTTTTATGGGGGAGAGGGATATGGCTTAGGTAGCATCATGGCGGAGGGAATGTGGGGACCCTCACGTGTAAGGTCCTTGACCTCTGTTCTCTGTGCTGATATGCCTTGCCCACCTACATTGCTGTGCTGTCGCTCAGAGTCGAAGATGGGACTAGTGAACCTGATGGTCCCCATCTCACTGTCTTGGCTTTTTCAGAGCTGCTGCCATGCTTGATGAAGTCAAAGCCACCTCCATGTGCCCTAGCTGTTTACTCTCCATGTTCTCTATGGAGCCAACTAGCCCAGTGGTCCAGACCCAGCCTGTTCTGGGAAAGGCAAAATCAGGTTTGGAGGGTCCACAGGCAGTGCCACTGACTCTTAACCTAATAACTAAGCCAGTCAAAAAGAGGGTAACTCAGGAAAGCCAAGTCCCACGAGTTCAGTTTGCAAGCTAAACTGATAAGGCAGTACCCCGGGTTAATGCAGGGGAGCCTGAGAGGATATCGTTCACCAGAGTCCTAAGTGGGGAGTAAGGAGGAAGAACGCCCTCTTGCCTCAGGGTTATCCTCACTATTTTAATACACTAATTGCGACTCACAATTTGGTTGTTATTTGTTTCGTAAATGCCATTGGTCTCCCTGTCATAATCCCGTGGGGCCAGAAAAATGCAGATCTTTCTTTCTTCTTCGTGTATGCATATGCCCTGTGTAGAACTCTGTGCCAGCCTGGCCCTTAATACACTAAAGGAGGAAGAGAGGGAGGGAATCTACAAGACAGCCACCTGGATTGCAAAACTTTTTTGCCTGTACAATCAGATTTTTTTTTAATGTGTAACTTTTTTCTTTTTTCAAGCTTGCATTTAAAAAAAAAAGCACTAAGTATATAACTTCCGGAACAATAAGGAAAAATATTTACCAGCCGAAAAGAATGCAGTAAAAAAAAGGTTAAGGGGCCCCTGGGTGGCTCAGTCAGTTAAGCATCTGACTCTTGGTCTCCACTAGGATCTTGATCTCATGGTTGTGATTTCAAGCCCTGCATTTCAAGTAGAGGAAAAAATAGGGATACATAGAAAGCTGAAAAAAAAAAAGATAGGAGAAATCATTCAAATAAATAAGTAATTGCAATAAATGTAAAGTAACCTAAATCACCAATTAGAAGACAGATACTCTAATATTGGCATCTTAAAGATACAGCTATGCGATTTTATAAAAAGTAAATTTAGTTATAAGAACACAGAAATGTTGAAAATAAAAGATTAGGAAAAATACACCAGGAAAAAAACAACTTAAAAATATACTGATTGGCTATTTTCTTTTTTTTATCAACTCTTTTTTTAATGTTTTTTTTATTATATTATGTCAGTCACCATACAGTACATCCCCGGTTTCCGATGTAAAGCTCGATGATTCATTAGTTGTGTATAACAGCCAGTGCACCATGCAATACATGCCCTCCTTACTACCCATCACCAGCCTATCCCATTCCCACACCCCCCTCCCCTCTGAAGCCCTCAGTTTGTCTATTTTCTAACTTTTGAGTCATATATAAAATTGTTGCTGTGAAGACCAAATATATATACTGATCGCATATATCATGTGAAAGAGAATTTAGGGGGAAATAGTGACAGCATGATGAAAAAAGTTTAACTTCACCAGGATGATATGAAATGTGAATGCCGTCATTATCTTCAAATATATAAGAAAAAAATTGACAGAATTTCATGTATAGATGGGCAAATCCGGCATGATAAAAATTTCTCTAACACATCTGTTTCACTAATCGATAGGTGAAGTGAACAAAATAATAAAGTTTTGAAAGGTTCGATAAACTTAATCAACAAATTGGTTTAAAAGACATATGTTACCCCATTCTAGCAATTATAGAGTCTATATCCTTCTCAAGCATATGACAACATTTATGTGAAAGTAAAACAATTTTTAGGTCTTAAATCAAGTCTGAATTTTTTTTTAAAAAAAATTGAACTTATAGACTATGTTCTCTTATTCTACTAAAATTATTTTAAAATAGAATAACAAAAAGATTATTAAAACTATAAACAAACTTGGGGCACCTGGGTGGCTCAGTTGGTTAAGCCTCTGATTCTTGATTTCAGCTTAGGTCATGATCTCAGGGTTGTGAGATCGAGTCCCGTGTCAGGTTCCTCGCTGGGCATGGAGCCTGCTTAAGATTCTCTCTCTCCTTCTCCCTCTGCCCCTCCCCGCCCATTTGCACTCTCTCTCTCTCTCTCTCTGTTTTTCTCTCTCTCTCCAAAAAAAAAATTATAAACAAACTGTATAAGTATAGGGTTAACTTGAGGTTGGTTTCTGATAGTGTCTGCTACTCACCAAAAGTACGCTAGGGACTTAGAATGTGTGTGCAATCAGGTTTTGAAAGGCCAGAGATGAATATCCTCCTTGGCATTTCTTTGGTAGCACTTTCATTTTCCTCGACATTACTACCCCCTGCAGATACTTGTAAGTATTCTGGACCAACTAAGGTGGGGCTTTGTGCTGGGAAAGGCACATTAATACTTTCCAACATAGAATATCGCAAGGGCAGGAAGAAGGGAAGACTTTCCTAATCGTAAAGCAGAGAAGATACAAATAGAGATTTTTTTCTTGAAGTAAGAGAGGCGAGATACAGCTAGTGTATTGGACTTCCCTTTCCTAGTCCACTCACCCCTCCAAACATTGGGAATTCTCAACTGTAAACATTGGGAATCCTTTAATTTTCCAGATCTACAAAGACGAGATTAATTCTCCTTCGAGACTCCACTGCAGCCTCAGGTGATCTTAAAAGCAGGAAAAATAGGTGGGGAGAAAAATTATATGACTTCTACATTTTTTTTCCTTCTTCTTGTCCTCCCCCTCCTTTCTCTAAATGGAAAGGAAGAACTATTTGAGGAACAAAATATGCAAGCAAATGACAATTTACCCAATGAGTTTTTGAACTTCTGCTAAATTATTTCTAAAAGCTTCTGAAGGTTGGAACGTCAGGCAACACAGCTATTGGTTGGTGTGTCAGATATTCCTTTTATGAGAGCGCACGAGCTCAGTCTAGCTCTTTGGGCTCTCTGAGACTTTAGGGGATGGGTTAACGGCACCTCATTAGTTAAAGATGAAAATATCCAACTACCGGTTAACCAATTTAGGGCATTCCGTAATCTTTAATCACTGTATGGAATGTGACCTTGCTATCTCAGATACAGAAAAAAGATGAAGCCATAAAAATAGAAGTACACTGCATTCCAGTGTCAAGTCCAGAGTGATATAAACCTGGATTCCTGCGTAGATCACTTCCCACCTTCATTCCATGTCAGTGTCTTTCTTTTTCTTTCTTTCTTTCTTTCTTTCTTTCTTTCTTTCTTTCTTTTTCTTTTTTTTTTTTTTGCCTCTGAGCTGAGTTGCATGGAGGCTTCCCTGAAATGATTAGCCTTTGCAGAGTGTTCACCAGATCCAGAGGTGACCCAGGTACCAGGGAGAAAGAAAAGAGCACCAGGCAAAGATGGCATCTGGCCCCGGGGATCTTGCAATCTTGCTTATGAAAGACAGACTGACAGTCAAGACATTCCAGTTCCTAGATGCAAGGGTTTCAAGCAAAAGTCAAAATGCATTGAAGGTGGTGATGTAGGAAGGTCCCGAACTCACCTCCTCCCACAGACACCCTGAATCGGCAGTTACGTATGGAACAATTTTCTCTGGGAAAAAAACCCCAAAACCAGCTGAGTGACTCCTACACATCAGGCAAATGAGAGGAGAAAAAAAAAAAAACAAGACATGGAAGCAGGTAGGTGAAGTTGAGACACGATCTTGCCATAAAGCCCACTCCTGGCACGGCGACCACAGTCCAGGAGGAACTTAAAACTTGGAGCTTCTTCATAAGGAGCAGAGGGTTTGAACCCCATGTCGGACACCCCGGCTTTTAAGACCTGCACCTGGGAGACAAACCCCCAA
Organism: Ailuropoda melanoleuca; assembly: GCF_002007445.2. NCBI lineage: Eukaryota > Metazoa > Chordata > Mammalia > Carnivora > Ursidae > Ailuropoda > Ailuropoda melanoleuca. The sequence goes on along the minus strand of NC_048238.1, from coordinate 81,711,057 downwards.
CCCCCCCCAAACCATCTAGCTTTGAAGAGCAACAGGGCTTGTGTTGGCAAAACCCACAAGGCTCTAGCAAACTAAGAAATGGCTCTCAAAGGACACCCGTGCTCAGACTCACCTGCCTCAGGGCCCAGGAAAAGAGTAGCCAACCCAGAGGTGTAAGACTTTATGTGAAAGGGGTTCATTTGCTAATTAATCTTAAAGCGTTGGCCCAAGGGGCAGGCCTTTAACACACACCGCGGGGCCTGTTGGCATACTCTCCGGGGACAGAGGCTGGAGTGTGTCATCTTTGCGTGCTCTCTCTCTGCAGCTTTCCAGAATGTCAGTGTCTCCTGGAGGGTAGCTTTTCCTCATGTCTGGTGCCGCAGTTTTTGCAGCTGCCACTCAGGGGAATGCCCTTTGATCATCTGGCTACGGTAGCCGGGGGACTTGTGGTCCTGGGTCCCATGGAACCATAACCATCGGAGAGATGGTTCTTGCGAGGCTAGCACCCCCAGGGCACAGCACAGACAGCTGGCTGAAACGCAGCCCTAGTCCTTCTGTGAAACAGGCCTCCTTGCTTGTCCCAGAGCTTTGGCCTGAGTGGTGGCTTCAAATCTGGCACACATTTCAGAGGTGTGTGGAAGCGCTCTCGGGGAACATGGGCTGGTGCTCTCCCTCTGCCTTGCTACAACTCCTCAGCATCTCAGAGCAATCTCCTTTCCCCAAGTTAAAATGGTTCAGATCGACATATGTAAATGGAACCAGAGTCTTCAAGGATTTAAACTTACGCGTTACATATGACCTGGCGAGCGAAAGGGTGATTATCTCTACTGCTTCTCTATTAACACCCCGTTTTGGCCTGGTCTTAAACCTGGAAAGAATGAATGGTACCTCGTAGCGGAGCACAGCAAGCTTAACACCCCTACACCCAATATGGTCATTACTGACCCTATCCAATCAGCGACTGGGCGATGTTCTGCTGTTGGAAATTCGGCTTCTGTGTTCTGTTCAGTATCTGTCTCAGCAGCCTCTCAGCACAGTGGGCCTTCACATCCGAAAGGACACGATCCACCTTTACCAGGCTCCTCACGAGGTACCACGTTAGCCTTGCCGTTACACAGTCTTTGCCGGCAAGATCCTAACTTCATCCACCGTTGTCAAGGAACACAGACAGGATATTCTATTGATGACACCTTCCTCCGAGGAGATCTGTTGGACACGTGTATTAAGCACACAGAAATACTCACAAAGGAGTTCGCAGAAAAGGGACAGATCATTGCCACACGTAGTGCAAGGTCCCACCGCCTAAATTCCTGAAAAGTCTTTGGGAAACTGAGAGCTGCTCTGTCTTTGACATGGTCAGGAAACAGTCGTTGATGCTGTCAGCACCCATGATGTTAATACAAGTCCAACACCTTCTAGCCGTTTTTGCATTCTGGAGGCAACATATTCCTCATTTATGATTTTACTTCATCTCACTGATGCGGTTACTTGCAAATGGGCCCGACTTAAATGAAGTCTTCCCCAACAAAAGGCTCTAGAATCTATCCAAATTGAAATCAAAAGGTACTGCTGTTAGTGCCCCTGGAGGCCCCTTCTCTGTAGAGGTGTAGCAACCTCTTCTCACGCCTCTGGGCGTCTCCGAACCACCTATCACAACCACTAGTTGGCCATTGGCTTCTGATGCAATAAATTGCCCTTCTCGGCTCTGCACCATTCACAATTGGAATGTCAGCTGTGGCCATGTGTTGGGCTCTCCTGGAAATTGAAGCTCTTATAGACTGAGTTTATGGCCTTATGTTCCCAGCTGCACATTATGCCTTGAGTAATGGAAGAGGAACCCCAAGCTTAGCATGGCTACTGAGACCTCCGGGCTACAAGATGGAGACAAACCAGGGCCCTCTGCGGGTGGGTGTGGCCCCTCCTGTCCTCCGTCCCCTGCCAGATGCCATGGTGCTGGAGGAGGTCATCTCCCTCCCAGACCCATAGGCTACTTGGAGAGACACTTAGCATCAGCTGAGTAAATAACAACGGGAGTTTGTACACGTCACAGGTGGTATTGCCACCATCATACACAATAGATTTTCAGAATGTCCCTGGTAAAGAATGAGGCTCAAGGGTCAGCACAATTGGTCCCATGTCAGACAGTCATTGTAGCACTGCATAGCCGGGCCAAGAAAATTGCCCCATTTGTATAAGTTTACAGACTTGGGGGCCATTGCCTAAAATTTGTCCCCTTTGAGGTAAAGAGCACTGGGAAGCTCTTGCCTCACAGATACCCAAACTGTCAGTCTAGGTGAAAGATAGTTTCTCCGTATAATAAAGCTACAATACAAAGCCTCACCAAGACACTCGTTATGCCCTTTGGAATTCCAGGCATTACTGATAGCGACCAAAGAACTGGTTTTGCTCCTCAGAATGCCCACGTTCGAGCTCTTGAAGAAGATATTCAATGGAACTTCTTCCTTCCCTATAGGCTCCAGAAGGATGGCTTAATCAAGAGGCATAATGGGCTTCTCAGAGAATTCCTATTTAAAGTATGTCCAATGGAGCCCATGTTGGTTGTCGCATTTGCCACAGGCATTGATTAATCTAAATTTGTAGTCCCTAGGGACATACACTCCCTACAGCAATGACACACAGGTCCCTCAATATACATCGCTGGCTATATAGGGGGACACTCCTAAAGTTTATATTTGTTACAACAAGCTCACCAAGTGGCCCTCTTCCTCTTGGTCGAGTAACTACTTTGCTTCCTAGGGAGTTATCTCTACTCCCTAGAAGGCTCAGTCATCAAGGTTTAAATGGACGCCAATGCACCAAGGGTCAATTGTGGAGTAAGGCCTAATATTATGTGTGTCTCAATATCTTGGGAAAACTAAGAGGGCCTCAAATAGCCGAGCTGCAAGTTCCCCTGCTTATGAAAGTTTCGGCTCCCTTCCAGCCAGAGGAATTTAGACAAGCCAATCACATCCTCCCACAGGAGCCAGGGGCTACCTCATCCTCTTGCTACTACAAACCCTGCCTTCCGTAGCACCCGTTGGTTCCCCGTGTTCCGGAATGAAACACCCGTGTGGCCCTACATGGTATGGTGTCCTCCTCCCCCAGGTTGTGAATAGATGTGATTAATAGAGGCTGAGGTAGGGGTGAACAAAACATTGACCACGCTAGGATCAAGGAGGTAGACATTAACATTTTTAGATAAAAATTAGGAACAGAATGGGCAAAGAAAATTTCTGAAAAAGAAAAATAACAAGGAGGGACTCATCTAACCAGATATTAAAATGTACTATGTATGTACAGAAAATAAAACTCTTCAGTGCTGGCACAATAATAGACAGATCAGTGAAACAGGAAAGGGTCCAAAAATAACCCCAAGTAAATATGGGAATTTAGTATATGATAAAGGGTATTTTTTTCTTCTCTTTCTTTCTTTCTTTCTTTCTTTCTTTCTTTCTTTCTTTCTTTCTATGAGAGAGAGAATGGGCAAGGATAGGGGCAGAGGGAGAGGGAGAGAGGAAATCTGAAGCAGGCTTCACAGCCAGCGAGGAGCTTGACTTGGGGTTCGATCTGATGACCATGAGGTCATGACTTGAGCTGAAATCAAGAGTCAGACGCTTAACCAACTGAATGACCCTGGCACCCTGATAAAAAGTATTTTTAAAAATGAGGAAAAGATAAATTGTTCAAGAAATGATGTTGGGAAGACTGGCTATCTATAATGAAGGAAAAAGAGATAAACCTGGATTTTTAACTTACTCCTTCTTTAAAAATAAATGCCAGATAGCTCACAGATTTACACATGAAGAATAGATTTGGAAAAATGTTTCTTGGAAGAAAACTTGGGGAAAATGTTTATATCCTAAAGCAAGACACAAGACCCAGAAAATTCACAGAAAAGTAATGATACATTTATTGACATAAAAAAATTAACAAATTTTCTCAGGAAAAAGCACTCGAGAAAACTCAAAAGATACATGGAAACTGGAAAATATATTGAGAACACATATGACATACAAAGCACTAGGTTTCCTAAGATATAAAGAGCCCTCCCAAATAAGAAAAAGACAAACCAATATAAGGATGAGCAAAGTGTACAAACAGGCAAATCATAGGAAAAAAATATATATAATTGACTTGTAAATATGAAAAGATGCTTAATCTTACCCATAATTTTAAAAATCTAAATGAAAACAGGTATACGATACTTTTTCTCATGGCAGATTGTTCAAGATCCCAATACCAAGTTATACATCGAAGAATAGCCGCCTGCATAAAGCAGAGGGAGTTGTGAACTCAAAGACACTCTCATACTGTTGGTTGAAGAGTATACTGATGACATTAGTTTGGAGGCCAATTAAGAACATTTATCAAGATTAAAAAATGCACATATTGTTTGGTCTATTAACTGTATTACTGTATTACTTGAATTTTATCCTGGAGATATCACATACTAAAATACATATGCAGGTCTGTTTATAATAGCAAAAGAGGAAAAACACCCTGTGTGACTTTCATTCAGGTCAATGTTTAAATAAATTCTGTACAATGTTAAGCTGTTCAAAGAATGTGACACATTTATCTGCACCTATAAAAAAGTTTCTGAGATATATGGTTAACTGTACAAAGCAGAATACAGAACAGTGTTAGGACTATGCTCTCACTGGTGTAAAAGACAAATAGACAGATGCAACGTTTATATGAAAGTATACATAAGACACGATTAATAGTGAGTGTCTCCAGGGAAAGGATCTGGGTGTCAAGGGTGGTAGGGCGATATCTTTTATATTGTATACCCTTTGCCTTGTTAAAATTTTACTATGTGCACAATACTTTTTCAATTGAAGAATGTTGTGGATTAAGAAAAAAAAAATCGTAGGATATTTGGATAGAGAACCAGACAGAAACCATTCCTCTTAGCACGTATTTTATCTGAAATCCAAGAAAACTTGCAAGCATTGCCTTGAAACTACAAAGGAAGGGTATGGTTTAAAAGTTTCTAGCAAGCAAGGGATGGTAAATGGAAATTAATTGTACAAATACCATTATGACTAATTTAAGATTTGATAAACATATACATTGTGGATTGATTTCCAAGATCAAGATCAATAACACATTCCTCACCTCACATAATGAACGTTTTTGTTGTTTACTTACTGTTTAAAAGCTTTTATGAGTTTACTCAAGATTTTCATTTTCCAACACTATTTTCTTACCTATTTTTCCCAATACCAAAATAGCTATTTAGGCATTCTTCTGATTATAAAAACAAACACGTTCGTTACAAAACATTCAGATACTATCCAAACGAATGATGTACTGTATGGTGACTAACATAACATAATAAAAAAATTTTTAAAAATCCAAAAAAAATATTTAAAGTATGTAAAAAGTATCTATAAATATGCTACCTGGACACAACCACTGTTACGTTTTTGGCACCTATCATTCCAGAATTATACTTATGTATTAATAAACATTACAGTGAATACTATAAATTGCATACTTTAACAGCATTATTGTCACAATACTACCTCATAACCAGATTTTCCAACCAACATTAAATAATAGACAAGTCTCTATGCCAACCAGGAAGGGCGTACATCATCATGGCATCCTGTGTATATCATGTGTAATTAATACAAGGTGTACTGTAGCGTTGAAGTTTTATAATTTATTTGCCCAATTTATTATTTGTTGATGTAAATAAAGTTTTTAATTTCTTTTTTTAAAAGATTTATCTATTTATTTATTTAGAGAGAAAGAGTGTGTGCGGGAGGGAGAGGCAGAGGGACAGAGAGAGAATCTCAAGCAGACTCCCTGCTGAGTGCGGAGCCTGATGCGGGGCTGGATCCCACGACCCTGAGATCTTGACCTCAGCTGACATCAAGAGTCGGGTGCTTACGTGACTGAGCTACCCAGGCGCCCCCAAGTTTTTAATTGCTTAAACAATATCTCGCCTGAAATTGAGATTTGCAGAGGAATTTCTTTATATCCCACATAACATTCTTTGGAAATGAATATATATACATAGAAATCTATGTAAATGAATAGATATATGAATGGCACATATTAACTGCTCATTGAAGATATTTAAGTTATTTGGTTGCTTCATTTCCAGGGTCTTTTAGGATTTATAGGATGAATCTCTTACAGGAATCCAGAAGAAGTGTTTAAAGAGTACAAAGGAGGGAGCAATTTATTTGAGATGGAACTATGGGGAAAGCTTTATGGAGAAGTTAACATTTGCACTAGTCTTTATAGGAGGAAAGAGAAAGGGCATTCTATAAAGAAAGTTTAGAATTTTTAAAAAGGTGAGCCAGGAGTCAGCAGGGAGAGTCTGGTTGACTCTCTAGACAGTTCTAATAAATTGACAATTAACTTGGTGAATTCCCCACTGTATCCAGAGACTGGCATTCAGACAGTTTATCAGTAGTATCTCATTTACTTGCTATATGTATTGTGTGTATATTTGTGTGTGTGTGTATAATGAAGGGTACAATTTATGCTATTTTTTTCAAAGCACGAAGCAAAATTTAAAATGTGGTCAAAATCATATAAGCATTTATTAAGTGTCTTCATAAATTAGACATCAATTTCAGCAATGAAGCATGAAGATATATACATCTTTCCAGTTTAATTAAAAGAAAATAACTTTAAAACTACGGAGTTCATATTTGTCAGATTTTTTGATCATGTTATTTACAAATGTGCATTGTTCACTGGGTGTTATATGTAAGTGATGAATCACTAAACTCTACTCCTGAAACTAATATTACACTATATGTTAATTAACTAGAATTTAAATAAAAACCGAAACATTAAAAAAAGGGATAAACTATATTTTCCTTTCTTCACCAACCAAACAAAATTATTTTTTAAAAATGTATTGGAGCTTCTGTTTTCAGCTCAGAGATGTAGACAGCTTGACAGAGCGTTGCCCCCACCCAAAAACAAGAAAAGAAGCTGGACAAACTGCCAGTTAATGACATTTCTTAAACCTTTCAGAGAACTAAGTTTGCAGTCCAAAGAAGTAACTAAAAACCCAGAAAAAAACCTATAGGAACCTAGAGGCAAAAACAGGACTTCCTTAAAAATGCATATAATGGTCTTTGCCTTTATGAGTAAAAACATTAGAAAAAGAGGTGTGAGTAATGCATAATTAGTGGAGATAAAATAGAATCATATAAGTGCTCATTTAAACCCAGATCAGGTAGAAAGAGGGCAAAATGTAGAACAAGTGGTACACACACACACACACACACACACACACACACACAATTAATATCGTAGCATATACGGGGCGCCTGGGTGGCTCAGTCGGTGAAGCATCTGCCTTCTGCTCAGGTCATGATCCCGGGGTCCTGGGATTGAGTCCCACATCGGGCTCCCTGCTCAGCAGGGAGTCTGCTTCTCCCTCTGCCCCTCACCCTGCTCATGTTCTCTCTCTCTCTTCTCTCTGTATCTCTCTCAAATTTTTAAAAATCTTAAAAAATTTAAAAAAATCATAGCACATATGAAGAAGTCAAATTCATGCCTGCCTAAGTTCTCCCTTTGTTAAAAAGTCGAACACCCTAATAGCATCTTCTCTACAGGGTTGTTTTGGAGATTAAATGAGAATAAAAGTTATCACATGCTTAGTGCAACTCTCAGCATATAGTAGGATGCTAGTAGGCTCGGTGTATATTGAATAGAATATACTCGATGGAGGTAGTTGAAATTGAAGTGGTCTGGGCTGGCTAAGGTTTGTTGATAAACAAGGTTGGATCCACTTTTAGCCTTGTCAGGTGACCAGGATGATCAAAGCAGAGAGGATGTACTTAGAAAAGGAGGTGGGAAGAGATGTGTGTGTGTGTGTCGGTGTCGGTGTGTGTGTGTGTGCGCGCAGTGTGTAGGATGGGGTGAAATTAGAAAAGGGTTAGATATGGGTGTGAACCGAGACTGATACATAAGCCAAAAAAATCCCTGATACAGTTCTACACACACACACACACACACACACACACAAGAGCAAGGATTTCTGGCTTGTAAGAACAAAAGATGAGGATCCTGTTTGCTAACTCTCAGCGGCAGTACTTGTGACCAAGAAAATCAGTCTTGGTGGCATGTCAACTCGCTGGTGGCACGGTGATGGGGTACAGGCAGAGGTGAAAGGAGGTTGCCAAATGTTGTGAGGCAACAAAGCCCTTTCGAACCTGGAAAATTCAAGGTGGCTGCTGTAGCAGACATAGGACTGAAGACACTTGGCACTAAACTCACAGCTTCATGTTTTCTTGTCCCGCCATTATTTGTTTCCCAAGGTGATGTGAAGCCTCAGCAAATCGTCAGGGAACCGCAGAATTTGGGGACTCCGGCTGTGCTTGCTTTCTGTCTGCAAGCTGTTAGCGAGCGCCCTATGGTGAGTCTGCCTCTGTGGGATGAGACCTGGAAAGAGGAAAAGGGAAGAGTCTAGATATAAACCTTCTTCTTTTTTTTAAAGATTTATTTATTGGGGGAGGAGGAGCAGAGACAGAGGGAGAGGGAATCTTTTTTTTTTAAAGATTTTATTTATTTATTTGACAGAGATAGAGACAGCCAGCGAGAGAGGGAACACAAGCAGGGGGAGTGGGAGAGGAAGAAGCAGGCTCCCAGTGGAGGAGCCTGATGTGGGACTCGATCCCGGAATGCCGGGATCACGCCCTGAGCCAAAGGCAGACACTTAACGACTGAGCCAACCAGGCACCCGGGAGAGGGAATCTTAAGCAGACTCCACGCCACGTACGGAGCCTGACACAGGGCTCGGTCTCATGACCCTGAGATCACGACCTGAGCTGAAACCAAGAGTCGGATGCTTCACTGACTGTGCCCCTCCCCAGGTGTCCCTAGACATAAAACTTCTAACAAAGGAGAAGATCCAGGGGAGTCAATGAAGTCAAATAGAACTTCTGTGTTGCAGTCACCATATTGTGATACCGACTAACCAAATGGGGCCTCGATTTGCCTGGTACTGCCTGCTGAGCTTGGGGAATGGATAGAAATTGAACTCATGGCATGCCGTAAATGTCAAAGAACATAAGGTAGCACACTAGATGCCCGGTGTGGGGAAGCAGATAGTTGGATCTCATTCTCTTCATTCTGCACTTATGAAAAATTGAGACCAAAATGGGAGAACAGTATGCTTTCTCACTCAATAATTCAGCTCCATCCCAATCCTTCTGACCTGTCTTGGCCTGGCCCTTTCCATCCTCCACCCTGATCTTTCTTCAGAGCAAATCTGAGCATCTCACTCCCCTACTTGAAAACCTTCCATGCCTCCCCATTCCCTCTGGGAAAGAACACAATCATCTTAGCAGACACTTTGTGTTCTGACCCCGCAAATATCTCCAGCTTTGTCTCTCTTGGAAACTGTTCCCACTCATATAATTTATGCTCCATAAATACCAGAATGCTTGTAATTTCCCGCACATAGTCTATTAACGGTGTGTCCCCGTATCTCTGTACGTGTTGTTCCTCCTCTGGAATGCTGTTTCTGCACCATTCTGCCTGGTTCACTTCCACTTCATCGACCATGATCCAATTGCTTTTCATCTTCTCTGAGATTTCCTCTAACTTCAGAAAGAAAAAAATCATTTCCCTGTGCTGCACCGTGACTTCGGCTGATTTCTGTTGCTGCATTTATTACAACACATTGGAAATTGTTGACTTACATGCCTCCCGTGATAGAAGGCAAGTTCCTTGAGGACAAGGATTTCCCCTTCCTTGGTGATCAGAGACTCGTATGTAATAAATAGCCAGTGATTGTGTGGTCAGTGGAGGATAGATCATTGCAGTCCTTAATGACTCCAAGAGCTATAAGAGGATAAAATTTTGATGTACTATACAGTGGCTAACTGAACACAATAAAAATATATAAATAAAAAAATTAAAAAGGTATTGTTACTTAAAATAAAAAGAAGACTTTGAGCATCATCTTCTATGGCCTGGTTATTTTTTAACTCATCCTCCCAGGTAATCAGTCAGATTGCAAGGATTTTCTTTTAACAATTGGTGAATACTTTGTTTTCCAAAACCTTTGGAACTCTTCACTCTGTCTTTTAACCAAGCAGTAAGGATTGAGTACTAAAGTCACCCTATATGGCATGGTGGCAGTCTTGGGGAAATTTGCAATTTGGTTCAAAAAATGTCTGACCTTTCTAGGTCTGTATATGGAGAGTGGTTACAGACCATCTTGTGTTGCCTGGGGCTGTCTCTGTTTTAGCACTGACAGTCCCAGGTTCTGGGAAACCCCTCACTCCTAGGAAAACCAGACGGTTGGTTATCCCTGGAGATAATCAGTAGTGCATCTTCTTCATTCCTTATCCCTGTATAAACCAGAACAAGGGCCAAAATTTGTATGCCAATATTAGGGATATGAATTTTGTCCTCACCTTGCCTTCTCAGGATAACCATAGAAGAGGAAAGGAGGGCCTACCAAGAAAGAAATCCCTCTACTCTGATTAGTTGGTTTCCCAGTAAGGGTCCTTACTGGTATTTTGGATTCGGGGCCAAGAACTGAAATGTATCTTGCTAAGGGAGGAAAGTCGGTTTGCTCGAAGGTGATTGCTCATTGTTTTGGCTCGTTGGAGTAGCAAAAGCGATCTCTTTCATAGACACACAGCAAGGCTTGATTGCGGTCCAGTTCTACCATTTATCTACAATGAGGTTTTTGTAATTATCGCATGTTTTCCTTTCATAGTCTCTCGTATGGAATAGCAGAAGTAACTACCTCAGAGGGCTCTAAGGAAAATAAAATAATGCAAGTGAAATTGCAACTCGTGAAACAGAATAAAAACTGTCATTTACTGGGGCGCTTGGGTGGCACAGCGGTTAAGCATCTGCCTTCGGCTCAGGGCGGGATCCCGGCGTTATGGGATCGAGCCCCACATCAGGCTCCTCCGCTATGAGCCTGCTTCTTCCTCTCCCATTCCCCCTGCTTGTGTTCCCTCTCTCACTGGCTGTCTCTGTCTCTGTCGAATAAATAAATAAAATCTTAAAAAAAAAAAAGCTGTCATTTACTATTGGTAAGTGGCCATCAGACCAGTGGGATAACAATAGACAGACTTCCAGGTGTTTTAAAACTTTGAGTTCTTGATAAATGGTAGAAATCAGCATCTAGGGGATATTATCATCAGTTATTGCCTTGTAGATAAACATTTATTCCAACATATACTATGTATCAAGTGCTGTGCTAAGGGTTGAGGAAAGATTGCTAGTGTGTGAAGAAGTTGATTACTATTTCAGTTTTAATGAAATCGTATTCTGGGAAAAAGACTGGACTTCTCTGTGACCTTTTTACATTAAGTAGGAAAGAGGGCCAGTCTGGGATGTGACGATTAAGGGGACAATGGTATATAAATTTTTAAATACCAGATGGGAAAGGAAACTTGGACTATTTTACATGCTAGCTGCAATATCTCACCGAGTCTGTCCCACGCTATTTGAATAGACTGAGCGGTGGCACATGCTTTTCTCTTTTTTGGGAGTTTCAGCTTGATTTTTGGAAGCAGCCAAAATTTGGAGTCAAAGCTGTGAATAAAGTGGGTGAGTAAACGAAGGAACGTGATTTTTTATTTAAACAAATAGGTGGTGGCTATTCAGATACTGATCCCGTTTCTCTTACGTGGCTGATAAACTGACTCCAAAGACATTTTTCAAAAAGGGGTTCAGAAAGGATCTTGAAGCCATAGCATATTTGCTGGAAAGGGCGTATTTTTCTAAGATGACAGCTTTAAGGGAACAACTTTCATTTGAAGTTCACTTTTTACTGTGTTTTTAAATCACGTTTAATAACATAGAAGTCTATTATCGAAACTAGTGAGGCTTACCTGGGTGACTCAGTGAAGCATCTGCTTTCGGCTCAGGTCATGATCCCGGGGTCCTGGGATCGAGTCCCACGGTGAGCTCCCTGCTCAGCGGGGAGTCTGCTTCTCCCTCTCCCTCTGCCCCCCGCACCCCCCCACTCACGTGCGCGTGCTCTAGCTCTCTCTCAAATAAATAAGTAAAATCTTTAAAAAAAAAACACAATAGTTAGAGAAAAATAGTGCTTGCGACCTCAACACGTGAACAAAATCAATGTTTTAATGTTGTGTTTTGTTTCGTAAATGTAGTATTTTCCATTTAGAAGATAAAATTTCATTTTGAGGTAGACATCTCAGCCATTTGAAGCCCCAGATTCAAAAAAAACCAGACAAACCAAAAACAAAACAAAAGAAAACACACTTGTTCTAGGCTGGAAAGATTACCATGATTTGCTGTCCTTNGTGTCCCCGTATCTCTGTACGTGTTGTTCCTCCTCTGGAATGCTGTTTCTGCACCATTCTGCCTGGTTCACTTCCACTTCATCGACCATGATCCAATTGCTTTTCATCTTCTCTGAGATTTCCTCTAACTTCAGAAAGAAAAAAATCATTTCCCTGTGCTGCACTGTGACTTCGGCTGATTTCTGTTGCTGCATTTATTACAACACATTGGAAATTGTTGACTTACATGCCTCCCGTGACAGAAGGCAAGTTCCTTGAGGACAAGGATTTCCCCTTCCTTGGTGATCAGAGACTCGTATGTAATAAATAGCCAGTGATTGTGTGGTCAGTGGAGGATAGATCATTGCAGTCCTTAATGACTCCAAGAGCTATAAGAGGATAAAATTTTGATGTACTATACAGTGGCTAACTGAACACAATAAAAATATATAAATAAAAAAATTAAAAAGGTATTGTTACTTAAAATAAAAAGAAGACTTTGAGCATCATCTTCTATGGCCTGGTTATTTTTTAACTCATCCTCCCAGGTAATCAGTCAGATTGCAAGGATTTTCTTTTAACAATTGGTGAATACTTTGTTTTCCAAAACCTTTGGAACTCTTCACTCTGTCTTTTAACCAAGCAGTATGGATTGAGTACTAAAGTCACCCTATATGGCATGGTGGCAGTCTTGGGGAAATTTGCAATTTGGTTCAAAAAATGTCTGACCTTTCTAGGTCTGTATATGGAGAGTGGTTACAGACCATCTTGTGTTGCCTGGGGCTGTCTCTGTTTTAGCACTGACAGTCCCAGGTTCTGGGAAACCCCTCACTCCTAGGAAAACCAGACGGTTGGTTATCCCTGGAGATAATCAGTAGTGCATCTTCTTCATTCCTTATCCCTGTATAAACCAGAACAAGGGCCAAAATTTGTATGCCAATATTAGGGATATGAATTTTGTCCTCACCTTGCCTTCTCAGGATAACCGTAGAAGAGGAAAGGAGGGCCTACCAAGAAAGAAATCCCTCTACTCTGATTAGTTGGTTTCCCAGTAAGGGTCCTTACTGGTATTTTGGATTCGGGGCCAAGAACTGAAATGTATCTTGCTAAGGGAGGAAAGTCGGTTTGCTCGAAGGTGATTGCTCATTGTTTTGGCTCGTTGGAGTAGCAAAAGCGATCTCTTTCATAGACACACAGCAAGGCTTGATTGCGGTCCAGTTCTACCATTTATCTACAATGAGGTTTTTGTAATTATCGCATGTTTTCTTTTCATAGTCTCTCATATGGAATAGCAGAAGTAACTACCTCAGAGGGCTCTGAGGAAAATAAAATAATGCAAGTGAAATTGCAACTCGTGAAACAGAATAAAAACTGTCATTTACTGGGGCGCTTGGGTGGCACAGCGGTTAAGCATCTGCCTTCGGCTCAGGGCGGGATCCCGGCGTTATGGGATCGAGCCCCACATCAGGCTCCTCCGCTATGAGCCTGCTTCTTCCTCTCCCATTCCCCCTGCTTGTGTTCCCTCTCTCACTGGCTGTCTCTGTCTCTGTCGAATAAATAAATAAAATCTTAAAAAAAAAAAAGCTGTCATTTACTATTGGTAAGTGGCCATCAGACCAGTGGGATAACAATAGACAGACTTCCAGGTGTTTTAAAACTTTGAGTTCTTGATAAATGGTAGAAATCAGCATCTAGGGGATATTATCATCAGTTATTGCCTTGTAGATAAACATTTATTCCAACATATACTATGTATCAAGTGCTGTGCTAAGGGTTGAGGAAAGATTGCTAGTGTGTGAAGAAGTTGATTACTATCTCAGTTTTAATGAAATCGTATTCTGGGAAAAAGACTGGACTTCTCTGTGACCTTTTTACATTAAGTAGGAAAGAGGGCCAGTCTGGGATGTGACGATTAAGGGGACAATGGTATATAAATTTTTAAATACCAGATGGGAAAGGAAACTTGGACTATTTTACATGCTAGCTGCAATATCTCACCGAGTCTGTCCCACGCTATTTGAATAGACTGAGCGGTGGCACATGCTTTTCTCTTTTTTGGGAGTTTCAGCTTGATTTTTGGAAGCAGCCAAAATTTGGAGTCAAAGCTGTGAATAAAGTGGGTGAGTAAACGAAGGAACGTGATTTTTTATTTAAACAAATAGGTGGTGGCTATTCAGATACTGATCCCGTTTCTCTTACGTGGCTGATAAACTGACTCCAAAGACATTTTTCAAAAAGGGGTTCAGAAAGGATCTTGAAGCCATAGCATATTTGCTGGAAAGGGCGTATTTTTCTAAGATGACAGCTTTAAGGGAACAACTTTCATTTGAAGTTCACTTTTTACTGTGTTTTTAAATCACATTTAATAACATAGAAGTCTATTATCGAAACTAGTGAGGCTTACCTGGGTGACTCAGTGAAGCATCTGCTTTCGGCTCAGGTCATGATCCCGGGGTCCTGGGATCGAGTCCCACGGTGAGCTCCCTGCTCAGTGGGGAGTCTGCTTCTCCCTCTCCCTCTGCCCCCCACACCCCCCCACTCACGTGCGCGTGCTCTAGCTCTCTCTCAAATAAATAAGTAAAATCTTTAAAAAAAAAAACAATAGTTAGAGAAAAATAGTGCTTGCGACCTCAACACTTGAACAAAATCAATGTTTTAATGTTGTGTTTTGTTTCGTAAATGTAGTATTTTCCATTTAGAAGATAAAATTTCATTTTGAGGTAGACATCTCAGCCATTTGAAGCCCCAGATTCAAAAAAAACCAGACAAACCAAAAACAAAACAAAAGAAAACACACTTGTTCTAGGCTGGAAAGATTACCATGATTTGCTGTCCTTTTGGATGCAATTAGCAATTGCAAAGTTGTTCTCGGGGCTTTATGTAGTCTCTTTTGTTCGAAAGTTTCAGACCTGCATGTTTGAAGTACCAGAGTTTAGATTCTCTTTTGCCCCCTGCTATGAGTCCCCAGGAGTGACTGCTGCTTGAGAAGTCTATAACTGGTTAAATGGGGATTGCTGTACATGACTTCGTGTGGCCTACCCAAGAAACATAACAGGGTTCTCCGTGGGGGGCAACATATGTGGAGAATCTGGAAATTTAATGGAACTACACAGAGGAAATTTCTAATGTGTTATAAACACAATTGTTATTAGACTCCATGCAATGAAAAAGTCTGGTACATTCTTGGAAGCCAGGGCTTAGTATTACTGTTCCAAAAGTTCTTTGAGAATTATAAATAAAGTAAGGAATATGAAAATGATTATAGTGGACAGGGAATTACTAGGGCTACAACTTTGGAATCTACCAAAATCTTGGGGCGGGGGGCAACATTGGCTTGTGTTTTCCTTTTGTAAAATGATAAGAAGGACTTTCTTACTGGCATCACAAGATGTTCCAGGCTCATCTGTTATTTTCTCTGCCCAGCCAAAGAACCAACCTCTTCGGCAAGTCAAGAGTACAGGAACAGCCTGAGATAACTCCTAGGGGCCTGAAATACTGATTTAATCTCTCCGTCTTCACCCTATTAGTGAGAGATGGAGTCCTCCTCTAGTGGTATGGGAATGGCCAAATACGGGACACCCAACCCTGGACAGATGGGACAGACGGAAGTGTGTCAGTCACATATACTCACAGTACAGAGCACCACTTGCCATATAAGGACACAAGGGTCTTGTACTTGGGAGCAAGCACAGGTTGGGGGAGGTGAATTTTGTGGTATCCAGAGGGTGGTGTCACCCTTGGTTCCTGCAGGAGGATGTGATTGGCTTGTTTGAATAATTCCATGGTTTGGCAGGAACTGAAACCCTCTACTCCGGGATAAGCAGGCACCGTGCATGCCTGGACCCCTTGATAAGGACGATTGTTTGGCTAGAGGACTTATCTGCAGGAACAGAATGAGGAAGGGGAGCTGTGATTAGGCCATTGGAGGCTCTCCTGATTTCACTAGGTCTCAAGGCAGCACCTCCTATTAGGCCTTCATTTTAGGCTTTACGTTGCAAATGGAATAAGTTAAATAATAAACAGTAATACTGGATTCTAATCCATAGAATAAATATCGGAAAAAATAAATAGAAATAAATAACGGAAATAAATAAATAACGGAAAAACCAACAACTATTCCTTACAGAAAAATATACTTAACGAATGTAGAAGGAAAGAGAGTAAGAGAAAATCAC
Organism: Ailuropoda melanoleuca; assembly: GCF_002007445.2. Taxonomy (NCBI): domain Eukaryota; kingdom Metazoa; phylum Chordata; class Mammalia; order Carnivora; family Ursidae; genus Ailuropoda; species Ailuropoda melanoleuca. The sequence goes on along the minus strand of NC_048238.1, from coordinate 81,694,649 downwards.
TATTTTTTTTCTTTTCTTTTTTTTTTTTTTTAGAGACAGACAGTGAGAGAGGGAACACAAGCAGGAGGAGTGGGAGAGGAAGAAGCAGGCTCCCAGTGGAGCAGGGAACCTGATGCAGGGCTCAATCCCAGGACCCTGGGATCAGGCCCTGAGCCAAAGGCAGATCCTTAACGACTGAGCCACCCAGGCGCCACTAGAAAATCACTATTAAGACACCCCAGGAACAACAGTTGTTAGGAAAATCTACTGAAGGATACTAACATTAGTGGGCAAAGATTTGGGGAGAGACAGCGTATTTGTATGGTCTCAAAGTACCTTCTCCGAGATATTTATTACCTTACAAAGAGAACAATAATAACCTGATAGTAGAGAAAGCTGGCAGACGCTACCTTACCCAAGTGATCAAGGTTAATGGTAGCCAGTACTAAGACATATAGACATCATGTTTCCCCGACATGATTCGCTGAGAAAGATGGAACACCATCTAAGCAGTGGTCTTCCAAAAAATGCTTAACTTCAATCTAATCATCAGAAAACATGTGAGAAACCCAAGCTGAGGGACATTCCGGAAAAGACCTGGCCAGTACACTTCAAAAGTACTAGCACTTGAAAGACAAGGAAAGACTGCAGAATTTCCACAGCTCAGAGTCTAAGGAAGTATGTTAACCCAATGTAATGTGGGATCCAGAACTGGATCCTGGAATACAAGACGGGTATTAGGGGATATGCTGGTTAAATCTGAAAAAGGTGGGGGCACCTGAGTGGTTCAGTTGGTTAAGGGTCTTCCTTCGGCTCAGGTCATGATCTCAGAGTCCTGAGATCAAGTCCCACGTTGGGCTCCCTGCTCAGCGGGGAGCCTACTTCTCCCTCTCCCTCTGCCTCTCCTCTCGCTGGTGTGTGCTCTCTTTCTCTCTCTCTCTCTCGTGCTCAGTCTCCCTTTCTCTCTCAAATAAATAAACAAAATCTTTTTAAAAAATTAAAGTTTTTTAAATCTGAAAAAAGTGTGTGGTTTCTTTAATATATTGTATAAATGTTAATTTCTTAAATTTGATCAATGTACCTTGGCTATATAAAATGTTAACGGTAAGAGAAATGGAGTAAAGAGTATATGGGAACTCTCTGTACTATTTTTGCAGCTTTTCTCTAAATCTAAATTTATTTCAAAATTAACAAAAATCAAACACATCAACCACAAAACCACAAGGGAATCACCATCCACTGACCCATATGGTAGCGTGATACCAAAATTTCCCTTTTTTGCTTTTGTGGCTTTTGTTTTGAATAGCATGATTTGTGGAACACCTATTCCTTTTTGTGTCCTCAGTACAGAAAGTGGGATGCAGTTTGGAGGATTCTATACCGTCTTGGCATGGCTTCTGCTCCATGCTTGTCCTGCATCTTCTGCTGGCGTAAATTAAGTTTTAGCTAACCACTGCTGGTTATTGCCTTTCACCCCCACCGGCACTGGCTGTGATGATCTTGGTCCCAGGGAGGGCCCCTGATAGACTGTGTGCTCTGTGTCTTGCTTATTCTAACAACTAGTCCACATTTACTTGGCCTGCCTTCTGTCAGCCTCCTCTGTACCCATCTGGGGAATAGGAATTTTCCAAACTACAGTAAGGTACATAGATCTCAGGGTGGCTACCCCCAGATCCATCTGCTTCGCTTTGACTTTCACAGAATCATTGATATTTGAGTCCTTTGCTTACTGTGTGTCTCACGATATCCTCAATTAACAACCTGAGCAGCAAGACAGATTCCCTGTGCTTTAGAGAGCTCCCTCCAACTTATCTAGGATTTTCTTCACACCATCTCCCCACTGAGATGAGTCTGGAGAACACAGGATTCATTATTAGAGACACTCACTGTCTATTAACTTCATTGTTCTCCTCTGTTTTCTCTCTCCTCCACTGGTTCAAGCTCATCTCCTTTTGGAGAGTTAAAATAGTTTATATATAATTATGAATTCTTCCCTAACAAATCTCTGTGATATAAATGTGATGCACAGAGCCCTTGAAGCCTCTGGATGTTCGTATTTACACCCAGGCTGCAGTAACCAAAAAACATTTCATATCCTAAAGTCTTAATATAGATTTTAGAAAACCAGAAAATGACTTGGTTTTCAATACTATTGATTGTTGTCCATAAGTTTTACAAATTTATTTAAACTAATTCAAGGAAATAAAAGGTATACAGGTTGTGAAGAAAGGAAGAAAACTGTCTTTGCAGATGATATTATTGTCTATATAAAAAATCGGAATAAATTAACAAAAAAAAAACCCTCCTGTGACTAATAAGTGATTACAGTAATGGTACAGGACACAAGATTAATATGTAAAAGTCAATCACTTTCCTATATACCAGCAATGAATATATATGGGATTTCAAATTAAAAACACAATACCTTTTATATCACCACCAGAAAACTGAAATACTTAGGTATAAATCTAACAAACTATATATAAGATCATATGAGGAAAACCACAAAACTCTGATGAATGAAATCAAAGCAGAGCCAAATAAATGAAGAGATATTCCAGGTTCATGGATAGGAAGACTCAATATTGTCAAGATGACAGTTCTTGCCAACTTGATTTATAGATTCAATGCAACCCTTATCAAAATCCCAGCAAGTTATTTTGTGGATATTGACAAACCAATTCTAAACTATATGTGGAGAGGAAAATGACCCAGAATAACGAATACAATATCGAAGGAGAACAAAGTTGGAGGGCCGACACTACCTGACTTCAAGGCTTACTATAAATCTACAGTAATCGAGACAAGGTAGTATTGGCAAAAGAAAAGACAAATAGCTCAGTGGAACAGAATAGAGAGCCCAGAAATAGACCCACATACATATAGTCAACTGATCTTTGACAAAGGAACAAAAGAAATACAATGGAGCAAAGGTAAACTTTTCAAGAAACAGTGCTGGAACAACTGGACATCCACATGCAAAGAAATGAATCTAGACACAAACCTCATCCCCTTCCAAAAATTAGCTCCAAATGGAGGCACCTGGGTGGCTCAGTCAGTTAAGCGTCTGATTCTTGGTTTTGACTCAAGGTCGTGAGATCAAGCCCCCTGTCAGGCTCCACACTGGACATGGAGCCCACTTGGGATTCTCTCTCTCCCTCTCCCTCTGCCCTTCCCCCACCCCCCACGCACAGGCTCTGTCTATCTAAAAAAAAAAAAATTTACTCAAAATGAATCACAGACCTAAAGGTAAAACACAAAACTATAAAACTAGAAGATAACACAGAAAAATCCTATATGGCCTTGGGTATGGGGATGACTTTTCAGATACAACACCAAAGGCAAAAATAGATCCAAGACAGATCCAAAAGAAATAATTGATAAGCTGGACTTCATTAAAATGAAAAACTTCCACTCTGCAAAAGACAATGTCAAGTGAATGAGGAGACAAACCACAGACCGGGAGAAAATATTTGCAAAAGATATCTGAAAGAAGACCGTTAAGCAAAAATGTGCAAAAAATTCTGAAAACTCAAAAATAAGAAAACAAGACAATTTTTTTGGATTGGTCGAAGACTTTAGACACCTCACCAAAAGAAGATATACAGGTAACAAATAAGCATATGAAAGATTCTCCACATCACATGCCATCAGGAAAATGCAAATTAAAACAACAATAAAATGTCATTGCACACCTGTTAATAATGGCTATAATCTGGAACGAAGACAACACCAAGTGCTGCCAAGGGTGTGGAACGACAGGGACTCTCATACATTGTTGGCGAGAATGCAAAATGGTACAGCCACTTTGGAGAACAGTTGGGAACTTCCTTAGAAAACTCAACATATTTTTACCATGTGACCCAACGATCACACTCTTTGCTCTATACCCAAATGAATCGGAAGATTTATGTCCACATGAAATCTTGCACTTGAATGCTTATAGCAACTTTTTCCAGAATTGCCAAAACTTAGAAGCAACCAAGATGTTCTTCAGTAGGTGAGTGGATAAATAAACTTGTGGTACATCCAGGCAATGGAACGTTATTTAGTCCTAAAAAGAAATGAGCTATCACACCACGCATGGAAAGACATGGAGGGAACTTACATGCATATTACTAAGTGAGAGAAGCCAATCTGAAATGCTGCTATATATTGTATGATTCCAACTATACAACATCCTGGAAAAGACAGAACGGCAGAGACCGACCAGTGGTTGCCAGGAGTTGAGGAGGAGGATGGACGGGCAGAGCACAGAGGAGTTTTAGGGCAATGAGAATTCTCTGTATCGATACTATAATGATGAATACATGCCATGATACACTTAATCTCAGAGAATGTACAACACTAAGAGTGAACTCTATGATAAATTACAGACCTTGGGTGATTATGATGTGTTAACGTAGGTTCATCAGCTGTAATAAATGCACCACTATTGGAGGGGGAAATGTTGATAATTGAGGAGGCTGTGGGGGGGGGCAGGGGGTTATGGGAAATTTCTGTATCTCCCTTCAATTTTGCTGTGAACCTAAAACTGCCCTAAAAAATATCACCGGTTTAGAGACGCATGGGTGGCTCAGTTATGCGGCTGCCTTCTGCTCAGGTTATGATCCCAGGGTCCTGAGATCGAGTCCCGCATCGGGCTCTCTGCTCAGCGGGGAGTCTGCTTCTCCCCCTCCCTCTGCCTGCCGCTCCCCCTGCTTGTGTGCGCTCTCTCTGACAAATAAATAAAATCTGTATCTTCACCTTGTTAATTAATAATGCAAACATTAATGTTGTATAGATGAATCACCTAAATTAGTGACTTTTTAAAAAAGAAGAACCTAAAACTAGAAATTTAGACTATGAACCTAATTTTAAAAGTTTCATACGCAGAGAGTCAATTTTTCCAACATCTCTTTATGAATTATTTGCCTTTCCTGATCTGATGTGTAGGATTGCATCTTTTATATAACAAGCTCCTATTTATGATGAAATGTATTTCTGAATTGATCTGTTCTAGTCATCTACTTTATCTCTGCAAATTACCCTGATATTTAAATGATTACAGCTTATTATAGCCTTAAAATCTGATTGGGCAAGTTTCCCCCTCTTGTTCTTATTTCTCAGAATTTTCTAGGCTACTCTTAAATATTAATTGTTCCATATAAATTTTAGAATCAATTGGTTTAGTTCCATTAAAAAAATCCCACTGTGGGGGCACCTGGGTGGCTCAGTCGTTCAGCGTCTGCCTTGGGCCCAGGTCATGATCCCAGGGTCCTGGGATCGACGCCTGCCTCAGGCTCCCTGCTTGGCGAACCTGCTTCTCCCTCTACCTCTGCCCACTGCTCCCCCTGCTGTGCTCTCTCTTTCTCTCTGTCAAATAAATAAATAAAATCTTCTAAAAAATCCCACTCTGAATTTGATTGGAATTATCTTGAATTCATAAATTATTTTGGAAAGCATTGTCGTTTTTTAATTTCATATTGAAACTTCTTTCCCATAATCATGAGACACATTCGTATTTATTCTAGTTTTCCTTTATGGCATTCAATAATGCTATATAATTTTATCTTTAAAGAGTGGAGACAACTTTTTCTAGATTTATCTGTAGGTACCTAATTTTTTTGTTGCTACTTTGAATTATAGCTGTGTTTCTATCACATTATCTGATTGGTAAATTTTAATGAGGGGACTCTATTGATTTCTGTTTACTGAGATAGTGTATCTAGCAACCTGCTAAACTTCTTACTAGTTCTAATAGTTTGTAGATTCTCCTCCCTTTCTCCCTCCCTCCCCTTCTTGCCTCCCTGCTCATTTCTTTCTCATTTTATTGCATTAACTAGAAGCTCCAGGATGATGTTAAATAACAGTGTTGAAAATAGGTAATATTGTATTATTCATAATTTAATAGGAACGTTTCTATAATTTTGCCAATATGATGTCAGGATGCCATTTTCAGATCTTTTTGACTTTCAAGTACACATGCAAGTGGACATTTGGATATACAAGTCTGAAAATTCACAGGGAAACAAACCAGAGGTAAAAATTTGGGAGTTGTCAGCATACAAATATATTTAAATCCATGGGACTTAGTGAGATAGAGAAGAGATCCTAACACTTTCCAAGTTTTATATGTTCTGTTAACGACTTCTATCCTAATCTGTTGTTAAACCTTCTCAAGTTTGTTTTATGTTCTCAAGACTTATTTAAATTTATTAGGATAGCCACCAGTTTTTATTAACCATTGCTTATTCTTTTTTATTATGAAATAAAACAAATTCAGAAAATTACATAAAACACATATGTACAGTTTAATGAAGAATTTTAAAATGCAAATCCAAGAAACCACCACAGAGGTCAAGAAATAGAACATTTCCAGGGTGCTACTCTGAACCTTGTTCCGTCTCTCCTCCTGACAGAGATAAACTCTTTGGACTTTTGTAGCTCTAGTTTTCTCGCTTTCTTTGTCGTTTACTTACCAACGTATGTGTTCCTAAATGATATTAATTTAGTCAAAACATACGACAGGTGTTTACAACCAAGAAACCATTACCACAGTCAAGATAACGAACACATCCAACACCCCAAAAGAATCCTTGGCCCTTTTCATTGTACCTCCCTTCAGTACTACCTCCCTTCCAAGGCTACCACTGATCTGCTTTCTGTCGCTAGAGATTAGGTTTCATTTTCTAGAATTTTATATAAATGGAATAATGTAGTATTAACTTTTTTTTTGGTCTGGCTTTTTTCGTTCAGTATTATTATTCTGAGATTTTTCTCATGTCGCTGTGTATGTCATGCTATATGGAGCTCGTATTCAGTATTTTCTTATTGTTCAGGACTATTCTAAGGTATTGACATCCTACAACTTACCTGTTCACCTACTGATGAATATTTGGGTTGTTTCCAGTTTGCCTATCCCAAATAAAGCTGTTATGAATATTTGTGCACAAGACTTTGCACCGATATGTATTTTCCTAACTCTTACATAAATATCTAGGCATAGACTGGCTGGATCATTTGGTAGGTTTAACTTTTAGGAGCCTACCAAACTGTTTTCCCACAGCAGTAAATGAGAGCTCTTGTTCCTCCAAATCTCTCCAGAAGCTTGCACAGTTAGTCTATTTAAATTTTATTTTTTTAGTCTTTTTAAATTTTTTTTTATTTTTTTAGTGATCTCTACACCCAGCGTGGGACTCGAACTCACGACCCCAAGATCAAGAGTCCCATGATCTTCCAATTGAGCCAGCCAGGTGTCCCAGGATGGTTAGTTTTTTTTTTTTTTTAATTTTAGCCATTCTAATAGGTGCAAAGTGGAATCTCATTTTGGTTTTGATTTGCATTTCCCTAATCATAATGAGTTAAACATCTTTTCGTGCTCCTGCCTTCCAAATATCTTATTTGGTGTAGTGTCTGTTCAAATACTTTGTCATTTGGTAATTGGGGTGTTTATTACTAAATTTTGAGAGTTTTTATATATTCTGGATACACATACTTTATCATATGTAGTATCTGTAGGTGGGTGTTCTTCTAGTCTGTTCTTTCAAACAACGTAGCCCTATGACTGTTATGGCTTTCTTCGAGGATTTTAGTTCCAAATTCTATCTTCCTCAGTCTCAAGATTTCATCTTCTGTCTCCGAGTAATGATTGTTGAAATCCAAGCCACTTTTCTTTTCTTTTTTTTAAGATATTTACTTATTTGACAGAGAGAGCACAAGCAGGGGGACAGGCGGGGAGAGGGAGAAGCAGGCTCCCTGACGAGCAGGGAGCCCAACGCAGGGCTCGATAGCAGGACGCTGGGATCGTGACCTGAGCTGAAAGCAGACGCATAACCGACTGAGCCGCCCAGCAGCCCCAAGCCACTTTTTTTTTCTTTTTGAACAGATGAACTTTCCTCCTTTTTTTTTTTTTAGTTTTATTTATTATTTTTTTAAAAATATTTTATTGTTCAGAGAAAGAGAGCACAAGCAAGGGGAGCAGCAGGCAGAGGGAGAAGCAGGTTCCACTGAACAAGGGGCCCTACCCAGGACTCAACCCCAGCTCTCGAGGAGGACGCGTAACTGACTAAGCCACCCCCAGCGGCGGTCTTTCCTCCTTACAAAGCCCCACCCTGAACAGCCGGAGCTTCGGCGCTTCGGCTCTGCTCCCATCGGTTTTGTTTTCGGTTTTGTTTTGTTTTGTTTTGTTTTGCCGGCAACCCCCACCTTACTTTCCTACAACCCCTAGCCATTTATATAAAACGAGGTTTCCCACTCTAAATCCAACACTCCTAGGATTTATTGATGACAGTCACGAACGCTTTATGGGCGGACGCACCAACCTCTTCATGCTAAAACACCTTCTGCGTATTAGTGTGCTTATTAAATGTTTATAAATATTGAATTGATTCGGAATTCCCGGACAGGATTTGGATTTGAAACCCTGGATGTCAGAGAGACAATACAAGTTCTGGAAAAGAGAAATGTAACGAAGCCGCTAGGATCTCTCACCGGGATTATTGCAGTAGCCTCTTTTAACTAGCTCCGTGCATTCCGCCCTTGGCGGCCTACAGTCAACCATCCAAACAGGAACCGATGTGCAAGTCAAATGATGTGACTCCTCTGTTAAAGGCCGTCCAGTGCTGTCTCGTCTCCTTCTGATAATAAGACAAAACCCTAACAATGGCCTGGTAAGTCCCTACGCGATCTGACCCTCTGCCGTCTTACCTTACCTGCTAATGCTCTTCCATTCTCATTCCACTTCAACCGTATTGGTTTCCGTATGTTTTTTTTTCCCCTAACCTTGATTGAGGGATAATTGACAAACATGATCATATATATATGTGAAGTGTACAACATAATGATTATCTGTATATTTATAATACATATTTATATGATATATATGATATTTAATATATATTATTTAACATATATTATATATATCATTTATAATATATGAAATTTATAGTATATATGATACTTAAAATATATAATGTTATGTATATAGTTTTATGTATATAGGCATGATCACCAAGGTCAAGATAATTGACATATTCATTACCTCAGTTAACTCTGTGTACGTGTGTGGTGAGAATGCCTAAGACCAAATCTTAGCAACCTTGAAGCATAAATACTGTGTTATTAACTATAGTCACCATGCTCTACATTAGAATCTCAAAACTTATTCTTCTTATAACTGAAAAATTGTACTCTTTGATCCATAAAGTTCCTGAACATGCCAAGCGTGTACTGGATTAAGAGAATTTGAATTTTCCCTTCTCTGAAATGAATACTCTTTCCTCATATAGCTGCCCTGAATTAACTATTTAACCTTTATTAATATTGATAGAACACAGGAACTATTTGATTCCAGTGAAGATATTCCTCATTTTTAAATGAAGTTAATATTTTAACTATAAGGCTGAAAAATTAGACTTAACAATTCATTAAGATATACTTTACATACCATAAAATGTACCCACTTTCAGTATACAATTCAATAATTTTTTTGTAAATCTACTGAACTGTTTAACCATCACCCAAATCCAGTGTTAGAACTTTTCCATTTACCCAGTGAGATCTCTTCTGCTATCTGTAGTCAGTTTGCCCCAGACAAATACTGATCTACTTTCCGATAAGGACAATTCATGTATAAGAAATCATACAATACGTGGTCCTTTATGACTGGCTCTTTCACTTAACATAATGTTTTTGAGATTCATTCATGTTGAAGAATGCGTCAATATTTTAAAAACTGTTTTTTGAAAGCCTTAGCCTCAATTTCCATTTATTCATTAATTCTGTTTTTTCTTTATCTTGATTCATGGATTTCTGCTTAATGAGTACATTGTTGTTGATTTTCTAATTTATTAAACAAAATAAACCCAAGGAAAATATTAAAATATCAATGTACTCACTAAGCAGAAATCCTCTCAAAATCTTCTGGGAGAGTTTTGTTGTATCGCAAAACTAATTCTCATTATTTTCTAATAACATTATTTGTGGGTTTGTTTCCTTTTCCATGCCATCTTTTTTGAAAGATGAATTCAGATTTTTTTTCAAAGTCAAAGTTGTTTGGTTTTTTTCCTTTACTCTCTTGGTAATTTCCAGGTTTTTGGTAATGTAGTCATAGAATTGGACTATTATGATTTCAACTACACTGAGGAATTTATTTGAGTTATCTACGTAAAAGGCACAGTTAAAGGTATCATATTTGCATTTGAAATGAATATGTATCCTCAAAGGTAATACGAAAATTTGAACATGCTTCGTAAAGTTTGACCTATTAACTTTATTACTCAATTTCCTGTAGGTTAGGAGGCCTTTCAACCTTCTTTTCTTTTCCTCTGTTTATTTTTAGAAATTAAATTACAAAAATCTACAAAGAATATCAAAACATCCCTGTGCCCATCATCAAGAATTGATGATTATCAGATATTTTCATATGCATTTCAACTTATTTTAATGACAGAACATAGAGAGTTGAGTTCCCCTTTGCCCACCTCCAGTTCTCATTCTCTCCTTTCTTTCTTTATTTTTTAGAGATTGTATTTATTTATTTTAGAGAGAGTGAGAGAGCACAAGCAGGGGGAGGGGCAGAGGCAGAGGGAGAGGCAGACTCCCCACTGAGCAGAGAGCTCGACAGGGGGACTCGATCCCAGGACCCTGGAATCATGACCTGAACTGAAGGCAGATGCTTAACTGACTAAGCCATCCAGGCGCCCCTAATTCTCTCCTTTCTACACAGAAGAAGCAATTATCATGAAAGTATTGTGTATCCTTAAAGTCCATATTTTTGGAGTATATAAGTATTATATATATAATTAAGTATTCATTCTATTTAACTTTATATACATGTCATCATGATGTGAAGCTCTGTCTTTGTTGTCACTCAGAATTACATTATTTGAAATCTATGTTGGTTTATATCAAGTTAATTAACCTTTTATTGTTCTTTAGAATTTCATGGTATGAACATGAATTCAATTTGTATACACTTAAATTGTTTTCAGTTTTTTTTATAAGAAAAAATGTTGGAATAAGCCTTATAGGTGTATCTCTCCTTTTGTACAGGTGAGATTATTTATAGGTAAATAGTTGATTTATCTAGAAGTGATAAGCATATTTGCAATTTTACTGGTTATAACTAAATTACTTTTCCTAATTATTTTACTGGTTTATACTACTTTTTTTTAAGATTTTTTTAATTTATTTGTCAGAGAGCTGGAGAGCACAAGCAGGGGGAGTGGCAGAGGGAGAGGGAGAAGCAGGCGGGGAGCTGATGTGGGGCTCGATCCCAGGACCCTGGGATCATGACCTGAGCCGAAGGTGGTCGCTTAACCAACTGAGCCACCCAGGCGCCCCTTGGTTTTTTTATTTTATTTATTTATTTATTTATTTTTATTTTATTTTTATTTTTTTATTATTTTTTATTTATTTAACAGAGAGAGAGAGA